>NC_138768.1:259129796-259682296 GCF_965119305.1 Pelophylax lessonae | reverse complement strand
GGCTCCTGCTTCTAACCATCAGACTTCTAATGAAGAATAAAAAGAAACAAATCTTGAAATCTTGCTGGTTATGTTACTAAAGCTTTTTATTTTTAACCTCACAACTTTTTTTGCATATTAAAAATATAGCTACACTTTTACTATACATTATGGGATTGGTTACCTTTTCTGGAGATAAACTTATAGCAGCATTGCCTGATCCTTTATTTGCAATAATCTTTGTTGTAAAGCAGGGGTGCTCAATCTGTGGCCCTCGGAGCCCTCTGATTAGGCCCTTGACCTCAAATCAATGAAGCACACTTCTATTATATCCTGCGAGTTTGGTGCCATTTCATAAAGTGCACCACGCCAGATGTAATAGATATTTATGGCAAAATGCTAACCTGCAGGAAAGCTGGAGGTGATGCACCCATGTTGCAGGTAAACCGCAGTGTATTCGTGCGAAAGCAAGCTCAGGACAGTAAGGGCTCATTTACCTTTGCGATTTGGGGAGTGGTGTAAAATCCCATAGCTGAGACATGTTTTTACCACACACTTCCAACCACTGGTGTAGCGTCAGGGATTGAAATGGTGACCCTGCTTAATGCTCTAGGAGGCCCATGTAGCCTCCCTGTCACATTCAGTTTTACACTTGGATAGGAGGGGCGGAATATACAGGAACTGATTCTCTCCAATTTGCTCCTGCAACGACTGAAAGACAACTTTTCCTCCTCTCCCTCCTGCCGGCATTTAGCTGCTGCAGGAGAAAAATGTTGATTATGGTATTGAAATTAAAAACTTTAAATTCTGAATCATTTCATTTAATCATGGCCTACAGTTAATTACCAAATCACTTAAGTGGCCCTTGCTCTTCAAGGTTGAACTCCCCTGCTGTAAAGGTTCCTGGTCACCACTAGAGGTCACTGAACCTGCTCAACACCAAGCTGTATAATCTATAATAAAACCTGGTCTTGCATGCTGCAGACAACAGTATTTTTAAGAAAATGGAACCATTCTGTCAGAACGCTGTAGAGATGAGTTAAAAATTTGCAATTTTCCTTTTGAAAAGCAGTGAGTCTATACTCTTGTAGCTTTATTTTGAATGCTAGCAAAAATAACATGTTTGTGAATCGTAAAGTGGTTATAAACCCTTACATATACCCTGTAAAGTGACTAGTCTCAGGTGATACACAGAGATTTAAACAAAGCCTCCTACATAGGTTATACCTATTGATCTGCAGCTCTTTCTCTCCTCTACAGTCTTTCAAATCACACATTTTACACAGAATCTCTCAGCAGCAAAAACAAGGGGATGGGGTCTGATGTCATACACACTGCAGAGCTAGAGCACAGAGCTCTGTGAAATCTGATAGCTGATTGGAGGGAAGGGACACACCCTCCTCCAACAGGCTCAGACTGAGAAAAACACAGAGCTGAATCTGAGTCACCTGCTGTGTGCTGGAACAAGGGCTGGGCTGTCTCCTGGGAGGCATAGTTTAATCACTTGCCAACTGGGCCAAAGGCAAATGACAGCGCAGTTGGCAAGTTCTGGGAGGGCGTACTATGACGCCCCCTGGGGTGCGCACCCGGACCCGGCGCATCACAGATTGGGGTAAAGGGCCAATGACAGTGGCCCTTTACCACTTGATTGCTCCATCTAATGACAGAGCGATCACTTGTCAACAAACTGGCGCATGTCCGGTTCAGCTCCTCCCCTCTCCCCACACCGATCGCTAAAGTGTGTGAGAAGAGGAGGGAGCCCGTGCAGCAGCGCTTGTGGGATTGGATCTGAAGTGCCCACAGCGCTGATCTGTGCCCATTGATGCCTCAATTATTGCTCATTCATGCTCCTCCATGGCTCATTCATGTTCATCCATGCCTCATCTGTGCCCATCCATGCCTCATCCGTGCCCAACTATGCCCCATCCATGCCTCATCCAAGCCTTGTCTGTGCTCATCCGTGCCCATCCATGCCTCATCCGTGCTCATCTGTGCCACATCCATGCCACATCAGTGCTCATTTGTGCCATATCAGTGCTCACCTGTGCCTCATCTGTGCCACATCAGTGCTCATCCACGCCATATTAGTGCTCATCTATGCCACATCTATGCCTCATCTGTGCCACATCAGTGCTCACCTGTGCCTCATCTATGCCCCATCAGTGCTCATCTGTGCCTAATCCATGCCACATCAGTGCTCATCCGTGCCACATCAGTGCTCATCCGTGCCACATCAGTGCTCATCCGTGCCACATCAGTGCTCATCCATGCCACATCAGTGCTCATCCATGCCACATCAGTGCTCATCCATGTCACATCAGTGCTCATCCAAGCCACAATAGTGCTCACCTGTGCCTCATCTATGCCACATCAGGTAAGAGGTAGTCAAGAAATGAAATGTGTAATTAATGTCCCTAGAACACCTGACGGTGCTCCCTGCAAGTTGGGCCTCTGTATGTGGCTAGGCTGTGTAAAAGTCTCACACATGTGGTATCGCCATACTCAGGAGGAGTAGCAGAATGTGTTTTGGGGTGTAGTTTCAATTATGTCTATGCCATGTGAGAGAAATAACCTTTTAATATGACAATTTTGTGTAAAAAAAAAAAAATCTTCCAAATCCCACCCAAAGAAAGCTCTATCTGTGTGAAAAAATGGACAACAATTTCATATGGATACAGTGTTCCATGACTAAGTGGTTAAGCTTGCCATAGATGAGTTATTTATTTTGTTAATCCAGCAGTTTGAATGAAAAAACTAACCTGATTTTTCCTGTCAACACATTCAATGAGGGAATCCTCCCCACACTGTCATTGTATTTTGATTGCATTCTGCAGCACTGATCGAGCAGAATTTTTTTAACAGGCTGGTTGAACAGAAGTCGATCAGTAGATCCAGAGTGTGCTTACATTGATCCATGCAGTATTGATCGAATTTTGATCCATGTATGGCCGGCTTTTGAGTGCTATCATTCATGCAGACAGCAGAGGGATCAGAGAAGAACAAGATTGGTGTCTAGGATTTAGGCCAGTACATACTATAGAGCAGGGGTCTTCAAACTATGGCCCTCCAGTTGTTCAGGAAGGACAATTCCCATCATGACTAGTCATGTCTGTGAATATCAGAGTTTTACAATGCCCCATGGGATGTGTAGTTCTGCAACAGCTGGAGGGCCGTAGTTTGAGGATCCCTGCTATAGAGGGATGTGCTTTGTTCACATTTCAGAGTCTCCACAATGGGAGCACATGCATTCCGATGAGATAGATGGAGAACAAGTGACTGGAGGGAGCCCACCCTTCTTTAAAGGCGCAGGGTCACACTGAACACCCAGCACATTGCACAATGGCAGCAAAGGTGTCAGTGCATTGCCTGACCAATATAAACCAAGTTGCAAAAAGTGGTCACCTCCTCCACCTATAACAGGTCTTAACAGTAAGAAGAACTGGAAGGGCAAACGCAGATCAAAAAAGCAAGGAGATTTCCAGTCACTACTTACCAACCAGCCAGCGACCAACCGAATTAACCTGTCTAACAGTATGCGTTAAAAGCAGGGGTTTAGTTGCACACATTTGCAAATGCATGCGAAAGCTGCAGGCCACGGCAAGGCACCTTGATATCTGCAGTCCCTAACTCTACCTTTTAAAGAGTCTCTGGGTGTTCAGTGTGACCCTGCAGCTTTAAGGAAGGGTGGGCTCCCTCCTGTCACCTGTCCTCCATCTATCTCATCAGAATGCATGTGCTCCCATTGTGGAGACCCTTTAAAGGTAGAGTTAGGGACTGCAGATATCAGGGTGCCTTGCCGTGGCCTGCAGCTTACGCATGTATTTGCAAATGTGTGCAACTAAACCCCTGCTTTTAACGCATACAGTTAGACAAGTTAATTTGGTTGGTCGCTGGCGAGCAGGTGGCCTTAGCCAAAGGTGGTGGAACAGAGTCCCACCAATTTCCAGCTGAAAAAAGCCCTGCCTACACTCTTCATAGTACCCATTGGAGTTAGGCTTGGTTTACATGTATGCGCTGTGGGAAACGCAGCGAATCCTGTGTGTTTCTCACACCGCATTGAAATCGCTCAACGTTAATGCAAACCGCAAGGGGTGTCAATGTTAAGTTAACGACACCCCAAAAGGGTTCGCAAAATGCAGCGCAATTGGCAGAATCGGATTGCATAGGTATGAACACCTATGCGATCAGATTCCAGTGCTGGAAATAAAATGGTCTTGCACCTTTTTTTATAGGGATATGGTGCAATTTGAGCCATACAAATTAATATCTCAAATTGCATCGCACCGCACTGAAATCGCATGTGATTTGAATAGGAACGTGATATGATTCCTATTTGAATCATATGCGGTGTCCTGCACCACTTATATGTGAACCCAGCCTTACATTCATTCACTCTTTTATGAAAGCGTTTGAAATTATGTTAGGATAAAACTGCATTCAGGAAGCGACTGGAGCTGTAAGTGAGGCTTCATTCCTAGGGACTGGGAAAATTAGGAACCAGCAGATACAGATGTTGAGAGCTTCTGTCCTGCAGGCTAAAGCAATCTGTCTGGCTTGTAGATTGCAGGGGCTTGAGGGATTCTAGCTGAGTATCACTGAGTAGCGGAATCTCGGAGCAGATGGTAAATATTTACACAGTTTTTCACCCTGAATGACTATCCGCACCGAAGACCATAGGGTAAAAAAAGCTCATAGGATCGCTCTGTGTTTCTGAACATTAACGATATTATAGCTTGGTAGCTTGATGCTTCTTTTTTAGTATTGTTGAATACTAGCTTCAGTATTGTAAAGAACAGTTTACAAGGTCAAGCCCAACTTTTGTAAAAGGATTACATTGGCACATTTCTACCAGACAACATAGCCAACCTGCCGTACTGACTTTTCTCCACTATAGTTAAGTAATACAACCTACATTGACCTCTAACCCTGTGATTTGATGCAACAGTAGCCCAACCCTCTGTTACTATACATTCTCCCCATGTTAGTATAGTTCCTGTTAGTATTTTTACATGTGGCTTATCTGATTGGTTCCCTGTGCTGCCCTTTTCTCTTATATTCAGATTGATACTGTTCAAGGGATAATTTAAGGTGGAAACTAAGTAAATTTCAGATATTTACACTAGTTGCATTTTAAGCATATCTTTACTATTGCAGTCAAATTTGAGAAAACCCTTCTCTATATGTTGGTTCCCATTTACACGGCATACGTAAAAAAAGTAAAAAAATAGTTTACCTATTTCTTAGATTTTTCAATTTTTCTAAAGAGAAGGTGTCATGGCTAACTCCAAGGATTTTTGAACAATATCAGAGTGAGTCTGTCCTCAATGCTGCCTCTTCCTCATCTATTCAGAGTGCTACTGTAAAAGGGATTGTTATAGAAGGGATCGGCCGAGATTCAAACCATGTATAGGTAGGCTGATTGTACCCAATTTGATTCATTGATCAACGTTGGTACAACCAGCATATTGTTTTTTTAGGATGCCATTATTGCCAACGGCTATAGCCACTAGCAATAATCACTGTGTTCTGTGGGGCTCTGTGTCTCGTCCGGAGAAGACAACCGCAGAGAAGGATTCCTCCATCAACACTGACTGTGTTAATGAGGGAATTAAAATAGGCCATACATTATACATTTTTTTTTTTCCATTCAACCAGTGAGTTGAACAATAAAAGAAATGTGTCGATCCCCCTGCCCACACATTTGAGGTGGATAGGGGAATGACTCCCATTGTACTATTGTGTTCTCATGGCGGGGAGCCTTCCCCACTGTGAGAACGCAATGATCAGTGTTGCCAACTATAGCTGGCGGCACTGATTGTCCAAAAAAAAAAAAACTGACAGGGTGGTTGTACAGAAGTCGATCAATAGATTGACTTCTGCACAACCAGGATACCCATAAATGGATTGAAATTCAAGTATATATACTGGTTGCACTAGCTGCATTTAAAGCAAATTTCCACTTTTGCAGTCACATTTACAGGGTTAGTTTGAGTTATGGATTTTAGCTTTAAGTTCACCTCTTCAGCTTCAGAAGGTTTACCCCCTTCATGACCAGGCCATTTTTTTGTGACATGGCACTGCATTACTTTAACTGACAATTGCCCTGTCGTGCAACACTGTACCCAAATAAAATTGATGTCCTTTTTTTTCCCCCCACACATAGAGCTTTCTTTTGGGGGTATTTGATCACCTCTCTAGGTTTTTGCGCTATAAACAAAAAAAGACCAACAATTTTGGGAAAAAAAAACAATATTTTTTACTTTTATGCTATAAAACATACCCAATAAAAAAATGTAAAAAATGGAATTTCCTCATTGATTTATTCCAGTATGTATTTTGCTACATATTTTTGGTAAAAAAAAAAATCCCCAATAAGCGTATATTGATTGGTTTGCACAAAAGTTATAGCGTCTAAAAACTATGGAATATTTTTATGAATTTTTTTTTTCACTAGTAATGGCGGTGATCAGCGATTTTGAGCGGGACTGCAAAATTGCAGCTGACAAATAGGACACTAACTTAACACTTTTTGGGGGATCAGTGACACGAATACAGTGATCAGTGCTAAAAATATGCACTGTCACTATACTAATGACACTGACAGGGAAGGGGTTAACAGTGGTAACCAAAGGGGCTAAATGTGTTCTATTGGAGTGCTTGCTAACTGTGGGGGTGATGCTTTGAGTAGGAGAGGACCGAGATCCGTGTTCCTGCTTAGCAAAAACACAAGACCTCCATCTTCCACTCTCACAGAACGGCGGTCTGCCTTGTTTATTTCGTCCTCTCCCAAACGTTCGCAAGGTGCCGGCGAACATTGAGTCTGCCAGACCTGCTAATTGACTCCCGCTGTGCCCAATCACAGCGGATGGCCGGCGGTGCACACGCGACCCACACCCATTGCACGAAATCACATACAGGTACATGATTTCACGTGGGAGAGCCACTCTTCCACAGTATATATGCGTGGGGTGGTCCAGAAGAGGTTAATCTATCAATTAACATACCATATATATAGTTAGTACCAGCCCTGCAAAGCAGGCACCATGCTCCTTGCTATGCTTCCTTCTAATGTAGGCACCTATGTATTGGCTTCTGAGGCTCCCACATTAGAGTGTGGAATGCCAGCAGCTATTCAGGCCATGTCCTTTGCTTTCATTGCAGTCAAGAATAGCTTGACTCTGCCCCCCAATTGGTATTTATGGCATTGTGCCTAGATATTAATGCTCTTGTGAGAAAATTAGATTAGTGAGTAATGTTAACACATGCTTCCTTTAAAAAAAAAATGTACCTGTTTATCAATTACTACAGCTGTTTACGCTGATTGTAATTCTAAAATTGTGACCTGCAGGGGGGTACCTGAGAAGTGGATGTGAAAAACATTTGTTAAGGCAAATAGGTTAAGGGCATATTTTCATTATTGCACTGTTGCATGTGTTGCAGTGCCATTCATTTTGAATGAAAGGTGTACATGCATTTCAGCTCATTGTAACACATGGCAATACACTATAGTGCATTGTGGTATTATGCGTAAAAAATGTAGTTTCATATCCAAAGTTCAGGTCGTTTTGGTGTATTGACATCCACTGGGCTGCCTTAACCCAAGTGCCGTAATGCGTGTATGTTAACCACTTAAGCCCCGGAGGATTTGGCTGCTCAAAGACCAGGGCCTATTTTGCGATTCAGTGACTTTAATGGACAATTGCGCAGTCGTGCGATGCTGTACCCAAATTAATTTAAATTTAATTAAATTAAATTACATTTTTTTTGCCCACAAACAGAGCTTTCTTTTGGTGGTATTTGATCACCTGTGCGATTTTTACTTTTTGCACTATAAACAAAAAAAGAGCGACAATTTTGAAGAAAAAACAATATTTTTCATATTTTTTTTATATGAAATGCTCAAAAAAAAAGTAAAAATCTAAATTTTTTAACATTTTAGGCCAATTTGTTTTCTGCTACATATTTTTGGTAAAACAAAATCTCAATAAGCGGATTTTGATTGGTTTGCGCAAAAGTAATTGCGTTTACTAACTACAGGAAAGATTTGTCATTTTTATTGTTTTTTTTTTTTTAACTAGTAATGGCGGCGATCTGCAATTTTTTTTTTTTCTTGCGGGACTGCGACATTGCGGCGGACAGATCGGACCCCTGACTGACATTTTTGACACTTTTGGGGGTACCGGTGACATTACTACAGTAATCAGTGCTATACATATGCACTGTTACTGTAAAAATGACACTGGTAGGGAAGGGGTTAACTTTATAAGTGATCAAGGGGTTAAGTGTGTCCCTAGGGGCGTGATTCTAACTATCAAGGGGCGTGGCTTGTAATGTAACCACAGAGGCATACGATCCTACATAGCAGGATCGTATGATCTCTGCAGTTACACCAGGGAGAATGACAGGCGTCTGTGTTTTTACATTAGCCGCCTGCCTTTCTCCCTCTCCAGCGGGAGATCGCAAGTGACCGGCGGACATCGGAGCCGCCGGTCACTCGCGCGGGGATGTCAGGGAACGAGCGGGGGCAGGAGCGCCCCCTAGAGGCTCGTGGGGTACGTCGCTTTGCCCAGGAGCGCCAGACTGCCGCAGTATATGTATTTGCGGCGGTTGGCAAGTGGTTTAACACACTGCAAAAATGTAAATGGAATCAGAATTCGAACCAGAAGACAAAAAAACATTTTGATGTTTCATTGAAAGAGGTTTCATTTTAATTGTTGATTACCAGTTGTGTTGAACATATAATATTTATCAAAATCCTAAAACTGCTTTAGTTATATTTTAATCCAATGGTGTATTTTTGTATGCATGTGCTCTAACTTCTGGTAATCCAGTTTTTACCTCTCTCAAGAATATTATAATATGTACTTCTGTTTTTCAGTAACCTGTGTTTCCAAATTGATTTGCAGTCAAAGGCTGCCTGCAGCTCATAAAACACAACTGAAGATGCAAAATCTTTTGGCAAACAGGAGTTGTTGTTTGAGCCATTTAAATGCGTGTAATGAATTCTGCTGCTCATTCACAGCAATGCTAACCAGGTTACGACTTTCTCATAAAATGCCTTGCACAGGCCGTAAAATAGGCACAAACACTAAGGATTTTCTTTCTTTTGATAAATGTGGAATTTTGCTGTAGGTGAGGGGGTGTTGATTTGTGTTCTATGTTTTTTTTTTTTTTCTTTCTACATCTATAAACATTGTAAGTATTTAAAACTCATGGCGGTTAATTGAAATGGGATGACTACTTTACAGTTTTCCAAACATGTTCATTAACTCAGATTTTACGCTGACCAATCAGATTATATGAACATAAAATTAAATGTTATATATACATATACAGGTGAAACTCATAAAATTAGGATATCCTAAAAAAGTTCATTTATTTCAGTAATTCAATTCAAAAAGTGAAGCATCTATTATATAGATGTGTTACATACAGAGTGATATATTTTAAGCATTTCTTTCTTTTAATTTGATGATTATGGCTTACAGCTAGTAACAACCCAAAACCCAATATTAAGTATTTCATTAAATTAGAATGGTCAATAAGACCTATAAAAATAAGGATGTTTAACCACTTCATAGTTTCATAGTTAGTCAGATTGAAAGAAGACACAAGTATAGTTAGTCAGATTGAAAGAAGACACAAGTCCATCTGGCTCAACCAATAAAAAAAAAAAAAAACAGTAAAGAAAACCCAACCATACAATCCCATATACACAATCCTATACCCGGAGTTGATCCAGAGGAATCTTCAATACAGGGCAGTTCACCCCCTTCCTGCTCCTGCCCAGGCCAATTTTCAGCTTTCAGTGCTATCAGACTTTGAATGACAAGTACTTTTTATATTTTTTTTTCACAGAAATAGAGCTTTCTTTTCGTAGTATTTAATCACCACTGGGTTTTTTATTTTTTGGATACAAGTGAAAAAAGGGCCAAAATTTTGAAAAAAAAACAACACTTTTTTTAGTTTCTATTATAAAATTTAGCAAAAAAGTATTTACTGTTTATAAATTTTGGCCAAAATTTATACTGCTACATATCCTTGGTAAAAATAACACAAATTGGTGGATATTATTTAGACCCCGTTCACACTGGGGTGACCTGTCAGGCGACCTGGTCGCCTGACAGGTCGCCGTAGGTCGCCTTCCATAGAGAAGCTGTGGACCCGTTCTAATAGGAGCGACACAAGTCGCTCCGACTTAGAAAAAGGGTCCGGAGCTTCTTTGGGGCGACCCGGAGCGACCTGCATAGACTTCAATGATATGAAGTCCGTGCCGGCCGATCCGAGGTCGTGGTGCGAGCAGCGCACCGTGACTTCACAGGTCGCCCCGGGAAGTAGCGTCGCCCCATTGTGAACGGGGCCTTAGTCTGTGCGAAAGTTAGAGTCTACAAGCTAGAGTACCAGTCATTGAAAATTGATCACACCTGATGTACTAATGGTCTTTCTCATTCTCCTGAGGCTCTGACATGTCAGGACAGTACAAATACCCCCCAAATGATCCTTTTTTGGAAAGTACACAGTCCAAGGTATTCTATGAGGCATAATGAGTCTTTTAAACGGTCATTATTTTCCACAAGTTTTTGGAAAATGTGGAAAGAAAATGAAAACGTATTTTGTTTACACAAAGTTGTGCATTTATAAGATATTTCTAACACATAGCATGTACATAACAAAAATGACACCCCAAAACTATTCTGCCACTCCTTCTGAGTATGGTGATGCCACATGTGTGAGGCTTTTACACAGCCTGGCCACATAAAGAGGTCCAACATGCAAGTAGCACCTCTAGGCGTTTTAAGAGCATAAATTACACCTCTAATTTCATGACTACCTATCACACCTGTGAAGGCCCCGGAGCACCAGGACAATGGAAATGCCCACTAAATTACCCCATCAGACAGGTACTTGGGTACTCTGATGGCCTGGAGACAGGTACTCGGGTACTCTGATGGGCTGGTGACAGGTACAGTGTACTCTAAAGGGGTGCAGCCAGGTACTCGGTTACTCTTATGGGATGCAGACAGGTGCTCTTATGGGCTGGAGACAGGTACTCGGGTACTCTGATGGCCTGCAGATAGGTACTCGGGTACTCTGATGGGCTGGAGACAGGTACTTGTGTTCTGTGGGGGCAATCTGTGGACTATGCTTTACACGGTACATTGGTATCTCAATGTTACCATATCTCTTCCTCTCACTGGATCAGTGTGTGAGGAGGAGAACCTGGTAACGGCGAGTTAGCGCAGTTTGTTGACATTTGTGACTGGCTGTTATTGGACACAGCAAGTCAAATTTTATTGGCTCTTTACCCTGATCAGGAATGTGCTGTGTCCAAGGGGCAATCCTTATCCCCTTTTTTCGCGCTGCGGGTCCCCGGGAATATGTACGAGCGGCGAGATCGAGGACAACACATGTGACTGTCTGTGATTGGACACAGCCGGTCATGTGGTAAAGAGCCATTTTCATTGACTCTTTGCCCTGATCGGGAAGGGCTGTGTCCCCAGGGGTGCACAGGAGCAGCGAGAACGGGCGGATTTCATATGACGCCTGCCTGAAGGGATAAAAGGCTCCTGCTGATGTCATTTTGTCATTTTGTTATAAGCCGGTAGGGAAGAGGTTAATACCGAATACTGAAAAGTAAGTCCATGTACAGTATAGTATGCACTTAATAGTTGGTCGGGGCTCCTTTTGCATGAATTGCTGCATGAATGCGGCGTGGCATGGAGGCGATCAGCCTGTGGCACTGATGAGGTTTTTTGGAAGGCCAGGTTGCTTTGATAGCGGCCTTAATCTCATCTGCATTGTTTAGTCTGTCGTCTCTCATCTTCCTCTTGACAATACCCCACAGATTCTCTATGGGATTTAGGTCGGGCGAGTTTGTTGGCCAATCAAGCACAGCGATTCCATGATCATTAAATCAGGTATTGGTACTTTTGGCAGTGTGGACAGGTGCCAAGTCCTGCTGGAAAATGAAATCAGAAACTGCATAAAGCTGGTCAGCATATACAGTGAACCAACATCAAATCATCACTGACTGTGGAAACTTCACACTGGACCTCATGCAACTTGGATTCTGTGCTTCTCCATTCTTCCTTCAGACTTTGGGACCTTGATTTCCAAATGAAATGCAAAATTTTCCACAGTCTGTGTTGAACAATGCATCTGTTGTTTTGGGGAGGAAAAGCTGGAGTTAGGCAGCATGGTGATTTAGTGGTGTTCACTAAAGTTTTTCATGGGTGAGATCATACTGTTAGTATGACCATTGTGATCATGCTTTATCATAAATTCACTAAATGCAGTGTTTGTGTAGGTGGCTTTATGGGAGCATGGGCTGTAAAAACAGATTTGTGGAATACGTTGGCACTGTCCAAGTATGAGTTGTTGAAGAAAAACAGAATGACTTGGATTCGTGACCTCTACTGTCATCTCTAGTTCTTATAAGAAATAAAGTTAGAATTGAGGAAACAAAATAAAAAGCTTGTCTGCTCTCAGCGTTTGGGGCATACAGTTGCCTGTGCTGTGCTATAGACATATTAGTAACTATTGAAATACTTTGCAAATTCATCCATATTAGGTGTTGCAAACTGGACCAGATGTGCAAGAACAGCTACACAAGGAAAGAAGTGATAACAATTTTGGCAACAATATGCATTATATTGTAGGTGATCAGCAGGTTTCATTCAGTCTAAAGCCTAGTACACACGAGCTAAATGTCTGGTGTAATCGGCCCGTTCAACAGAAAGCGGCTGACATTTGGCCTGCGTGTACTGCAGTCAGTCCAACAAGCTGGCTGTTTGGCTGGCTTCTGGGGGGCATGACCGAAAAAGGTCTGCCGTTCAGTGATCTCAGCCATTGGGCACTGACCGGAATATTCTGGCAGGGCCCCCCCGGCCCCCCTTCAGAACACAATAGAGCAACAGGGGAGATCCCTGTACTAATGTCGCATAGCTAGTACAGGGGCTCCTCCTGAGCAGCCATTTTTGTTCAGCCCTGCTACTAGTGTGTACTAGGCTTTAATCAGTCTTTCCTAACTTTTTTTTTTTTTTTCCTTGAAATAATTTTCAGATCCCTGGGCACCTCTGCTAAAATTGATTACAACTACAACTCATGGTACGTTAGCATTGTCACATAAGTCATAGAAAGTTTACAATTAAGAATTACAATTTTGGAATCGCCCTATGCAACAAAATATTTTTCAGTGATATTGAAATTAAATTAATATTAAGAGAAAAATGTGCAGACAATAAAGTATGGTGGTGTTCCACAATATTAGTAGTCAGCATGAAAGTACCCCTTTACATTGGTGGTAATTGTGAATAGGAGATTAGTTTGTTGTTGCCCACTTCTCCAGAAATCCCTAGCAACCTCAGAAGGAACCCAAGACTTGAAGTGAAAACCCCTTTGCAAGGACTTTGTAGAGATTAGCACATTCTGAACCTGCATATCCGATTTTAATAATGAAATGCAATGTGGAGTCCTACACTGCAGTGGTCAAAGTCAGAAGACATGTTTCCCCCTTCTCATCAAGGCTTTGCTTTCCTGAGAGTCCAAAGCAAGCAAAGGGAAAAGTACATCTGTAAAGTACATTGTCCCGCCTAAAAAATGTGCCAGAGAATTTTTTCTATGGTTATTCCATACTGGTCTTTTATAAGTGTGTTCCTAAGAGTAAAGAGCAGAACTCAAACTAACAACTCAGAATCAAGCAGTACAGATAAGTTTAATTCTTAATACGAAACTAGAAAAAAATCGTGAAAGTATGAGTTTACAAGAAAATGTGGAACCTTTTCATTCTTGCATCACAGAATATTCAAAATTGGCAAAATCCTCTTAGCACTTTCAAAAGCTTCTCAGCCTTCTGATTATTTATCACAGAAAGTGAAGGGTGACCCACTGGTATTGGTTATCAGTATGCTATTTGATAGAATGTGTCCCCCGGCTTAAGGATATAGTTTGGAGTTCAACTACATTGCATAAAATAAAAGTATCATAGGAAGAGGGGCTGATAATCATGCTTCCACCACTGTACCATTAGCTACAGTGTTTTTGTTATAAAAGGTTTGCTTGAATATTCACAAAAAAAGGAATTTCCATAGCCTTGACGGTGCAATTTGGAACACTTCACGACTGTGCATTTACAAATATCTTACAGAATATCATTACGGAATATTATTACTTAGTAGTTGTTTTGTTATTATTAGACTTATTATTTCTGTTGGCTCAATCTTGCTAACCATTAAAAGCATGGCAGTGCAACTTCCTGATGCATAAATAGTGCCCATTAGCTCACTGAGGCTTATAACAAAGAACTCTGCTGGGAGGAATATAGCAGACAATTATTGTTAAGTGTGTCTGCAAACAAAAGCCTGTATGCAGAAAAGCCCTTATACTTTGAAAATATATACTTGATAAATATTTGATCCAGATATAGCCTAAGAATACACATGGTTACATGGCAGAATATTTAAAGATGGCTTAAATGTGTGTTTAGTTAATTAAAATACTTAGCAGTAAGAAGTGAGCCCTGTACTTTTGGCTTCATTCCACCTTTCTTACATCCCATATTTATCTGGTCCAAGTTCTATATTTACAAAACCTATATTGGGTTTTACATTTTTGAAAAATACAGAGTATACTGGGCAATGTAATTCTCAGAGGCTGCTAAACATGATGATGGCAATACTTATCTATCTATCCATCTGTCTGTCTTTTTATTCCGATACATTTGTATTGAATTTTTTTTAGCAATTTACAAAACAAAGGAAAAAAAACAAAAATCAATCCAAATCCTCCGTCCTGCTCTAATATATAAAACAATAGAACATATTTTATATGTTTATACAAGAACTATATTTGCTTTACAGTGGATTATTCCAAAGACTGGCATTTAATAATTCAAAATAGTCAGCAACATGGTTTGCCAATGCTACATAGTTAGTGAGGTTGAAAAAAGACATCAGTCTATCCAGTTCAACCTCTGATGAGTGTGTGTGTTTGCTGGTAACCGTACATTGAATACTCCATCTAATAGTTTTCTATCGCTGATCCCTGCTGAAACCACTGCTTGTGGAAGAGAATTCCACATCCTTACCGCTCTGACAGTAAAGTTTCTCTATCCCTGGTTCATATAATCACACCAGCATTGTACAATATTAGGGAATAATGTGTTATAGTGGAATGGTTATATGTAAACTACATTAGTAAACTACTTAGTAGTTTGATCATAAAAAGTGAAAATGTTCAATATAATAAAAGTATCCATGTACAAAACTGCTCAGGCATGGTGACCACTAGCAGACACAGGAATGCGCATGTAAAAACAAGTTGTGTTTTTTACCACGTTTTTGCTTCTGCTAAGCTCCTGTAGGAGAAAAAAAGCAGCAATAGAATGCAATGTGCATGAAGCCTAAAAAGGTTCAGAAATATGGAATATTTTTCCTGAACACCAGCGCAAAGTTTATATTCCTCTGAGGATAAATGCTATATTTTTTTTTATGCTCAGCGCCAAATCAAACTTTTCCCTGACCATCAATTTTTTATTTTTTTTTTATTATTATATAGCCCTGTCAATTTATGCAGTGCTTTACATATACACTATATAACATACATTCACATCAGTCCCTGCCCTCAAGGAGCTTACCATCTAAGGTCCCGAACTCACATTCATACATACAAACACTAGGGCCAATTTAGACAGGAGCCAATTAACCAGCATGTTTTTGGAGTGTGAGAGGAAACTGGAGTACCTTGAAGAAACCCATATAGACAATAGAACATATTTTATATGTTTATACAAGAACTATATTTGCTTTACAGTGGATTATTCCAAAGACTGGCATTTAATAATTCAAAATAGTCAGCAACATGGTTTGCCAATGCTACATAGTTAGTGAGGTTGAAAAAAGACATCAGTCTATCCATTTCAACCTCTGATGAGTGTGTGTGTTTGCTGGTAACCGTACATTGAATACTCCATCTAATAGTTTTCTATCGCTGATCCCTGCTGAAACCACTGCTTGTGGAAGAGAATTCCACATCCTTACCGCTCTGACAGTAAAGTTTCTCTATCCCTGGTTCATATAATCACACCAGCATTGTACAATATTAGGGAATAATGTGTTATAGTGGAATGGTTATATGTAAACTACATTAGTAAACTACTTAGTAGTTTGATCATAAAAAGTGAAAATGTTCAATATAATAAAAGTATCCATGTACAAAACTGCTCAGGCATGGTGACCACTAGCAGACACAGGAATGCGCATGTAAAAACAAGTTGTGTTTTTTACCACGTTTTTGCTTCTGCTAAGCTCCTGTAGGAGAAAAAAAGCAGCAATAGAATGCAATGTGCATGAAGCCTAAAAAGGTTCAGAAATATGGAATATTTTTCCTGAACACCAGCGCAAAGTTTATATTCCTCTGAGGATAAATGCTATATTTTTTTTTATGCTCAGCGCCAAATCAAACTTTTCCCTGACCATCAATTTTTTATTTTTTTTTTATTATTATATAGCCCTGTCAATTTATGCAGTGCTTTACATATACACTATATAACATACATTCACATCAGTCCCTGCCCTCAAGGAGCTTACCATCTAAGGTCCCGAACTCACATTCATACATACAAACACTAGGGCCAATTTAGACAGGAGCCAATTAACCAGCATGTTTTTGGAGTGTGAGAGGAAACTGGAGTACCTTGAAGAAACCCATATAGGCACAGGGAGAACATGCAAACTCCATGCAGGTAGTGCCATGGTTGGGATTCAAACCGATTAAGCCTAGTGCTGTTAGGAAGCCACTACAAAATGCAAGTTACATTGCATCAGTCTGAACTGGCAGGGTGGGACAGTATGAAATATCATCTTTGCAGTTCAAAGGGGTCCTCTTTATAGGGAAAAATTCTAGGTAACAGCATGGTTGAAATTGAAAAAAAAAACTGCAATAAAAATAGAAAAGTAGGTTGCTGTATTAAAAACGGCATGGAAGGAACCACAAGTTAAGTGTCTTTGCCAGCCTCACTAGACCCTTAGGCTGTCACTGACATCCAGCTTCCAAGCTGAAGTTGTGCAAGGCTTCATTAAACACAGACTAAATGAAAGCCCTGCAGGAATAAGGCTCTATAAATTTGGGCATAAATGTATAGACTGTGGTCGTGAGGGGGATAATTAGTTCATTTAGAACACATTGTAACAGCAGTGATTCCTTTCCTTCCTGATTTTGGCCCTAGGTGGCATGGGATAGAGTATTTATACTGTGTCATAGCATGCATTTTGCTGTTTCTAACAAAGCAAAACACACGTTCAAACACAACAGAACGCATAAAATTGCAGCCAAATACATATTAAAACTCTGAAGTACAATAAAATACCATTAAATGTGTTTGATACTGATAATAGAATGCAGTATTTATTATAATACTAGAGCATGAAACTAGCCTAATTTTGCAGTTAAAATAAAGGCTGACCTAAAATCTATTCATAATTGCTATCTTGATGTGTAGAGTACCAAGAACATCTGTTAAGGCAAAAGAGTGAAGATTTAAAAGAGAAGTATGGGAATTGGAAAAAAAGGAAACATTTATACTCCCCTAGGTGGGTGCAGCATCGGTCCCACGTTGCCTTTAAGCCTGGGTTTACACTACTGCGATGCAGGAACCAGCGCAAATCTAGTTGCATCTCCCCGGCAGCAGTTCACACTGCCCTCTGCGAACTGCTGCGGGTGTCAATACAAAGTTAATGACACCCCCAGATCAGTTCACAGATCTCAGTGCGAACTGTGAATTTGGACAGAAATCGGATTGCAAAAAAGTTCCTGCACCTTTTTAACCACTTTACGACCGCCCGCCGCAGTTATAGTGCGGCAGGCAGCCGCTCCTGCGCAAACCCCCGTAGGTATACATCAGTCGCGCGCAGGCAGCTTAGGGGCGAGCGCGAGCTGGCGGCGGCTCGTCAGCGGGGAAGCCAATGCATGGGACAGGCGGCTCCAATTGCCGCCTGACACCCGTGATCGTTCCCCGCTGAGAGAGAACGGTCAGCTGTTGTAAACTGTAGTAATGTCACTGGTCCCCCCCAAAAGTGTAAAAAATGTCAGTCGGGTCCGATCTGTCTGCCGCAATGTCACAGTCCCACCAAAAAATCGCAGATCGCTGCCATTACTAGTAAAAAAAAAAAAAATACAAAAGACAGAAATCTTTCCCGTAGTTAGTAGATGCGATAACATTTTTTTACCAAAAATATGTAGCAGAAAACAAATTGGCCTAAAATGTTAAATTTTGATTTTTACATTTTTTATGGGGGGGGGGGGGGATGTTATATTCAGAGTGTGAAAATATTGTTTTTGTTTTTCAGAATTGTCGCACTTTTTTTGTTTATAGCGCTAAAAATAAAAATTGCACAGGTGATCAAATACCACCAAAAGAAAGCTCTATTTCTGGGAAAAAATGGACAGTGCAATTGTCCATTAAAGTAATGCAGTGCCGTATCGCAAAATATGGCCTGGTCATTAAGGAGGCAAATCCTTCCTGTCCAGAAGTGGTTAATGCAAATCCAATGCGTGTTCAACCATACAACTGTATGGCTGAGTTTGCATCGCACATACCTTGCATGTAATCTGCACAGCAATGCTGTGTGAATCGTATGCAATGTATCTCACCACGTGGAGTTTCAATGATCATGAGAACGGTGAGGAATCGGCCCAGAACTACACTTGAGGATCTTGTCAATGATCTCAAGGCCGCTGGGACCATAGTCACCAAGAAAACAATTGATAGCTTACGCCGTGAAGGAATGCAATCCTGCAGCGCCCGCAAGGTCCCCCTGCTGAAGAAAGCACATGTACAGACCCGTCTGAAGTTTGCTCATGAACATCTGAATGATTCAGAAGAGAACTGGGTGAAAGTGTTGTGGGCAGATGAGACCAAAATCGAGCTCTTTGGCATCAACTCAACTTGCCGTGTTTGGAGAAGGAGGAATGATGCCTATGACCCCAAGAAACACCATCCACACCGTCAAATATGGAGGTGGGGGTGTTTTTCTTCTATGGGGACAGGACAACTTCACTGCGTCAAAGGGATGATGGACGGGGCCATGTACCATCAAATCTTGGGTGAGAACCTCCTTCCCTCTGCCAGGGCATTGAAAATGGGTCGTGTATGGGTATTCCAGCATGACAATGACCCAAAACACACAGCCAAGGCAACAAAGTAGTGGCTCAAAAAAAAAGCACATTAAGGTCCTGGAGTGGCCTAGACAGTCTCCAGACCTTAATCCCATTGAAAATATGTGGGGGGAGCTGAAGGTTCGAGTTACCAAATGTCAGCCTCAAAACCTTAATAATTTGGAAAGAATCTGCAAAGAGGAATGGGACAAAATCCCTTCTGAGATGTGTGAAAACCTGGTGGCCAACTACATGAAACGTCTGACCTCTGTGATTGCCAACAAGGTTTTTGCCACCAAGTCATGTTCTCCCAAGGAGTCAAATAGTTATTTCACTCAATAAAATGCAAATCAAATTATAACTTTTTTGAAATGCGGTTTTCTGGATTTTTTTGTTGTAATTCTGTTTCTCACTGTTAAAATAAACCTACCATTAAAATTATAGACTGATCATTTCTTTGTCAGTGGGCAAACATACAAAATCAGCAGGGGATTAAATACTTTTTTTTCCTCACTTTTTAAGCTCTGTTATAAAGGAGTCTCCTATGCAGTCAGTTTTTATAGCTGTATGTTATCTGTTTGGTGAGTGCCAATTTTAACTTTTTGTAGAATTAAATATTGTGGAATGTAAACTCCTTTTTTCATTTGAATTTTATTGAGCTTGTTTGCCTGAGCAAAGGTTTGTTTTGTGAAATGTATCAGAATCTCTATTAGGTAAACAAAACTAATACCAGCAGCTGATGACAAAATCTGTTTTTTCCTACAATTTTTTACACAGTATTTCCCTACAGCAATGCTAAAATTTCCCTTTCATGAAGTTACTTTCTGCATATACAAAAACATTCAACCCAACTTGGCAATTCCTGACCTGTTCGTAGGTTGCTGAGGCCCTAGGCAATGGACTTGGGGGATAGAAGCATAACACATGCACACATACTACCTTACCAGGTAGTGAAGAGACTTGAGGGTTGCTTGAGACAGTGCTGAAAGACCTTAAGTGAATTTACTCTATAATATATCTCCCTGCCTCTCTGAGTACAGTTCACCAAAGATATAGATAAGCTGTATCCTGGAGGACCTCTGAAGGTCAACATGAGTATGGCCTACCCACAGAAATAGAACGAGAATGTGGCACACAAGCGCAGTTTCAAAGAGAGCCATTTGGGACCTTGCTGGAGGAAATATTCATGGAGGAAAGTTAATTATTATTACAGGTGGGCTGCACTCGGGGGGCTAGGGATTTCCTAAAAGACAACTTGTCATCTAACAGTTGCAAGTTTGTAGGCATTTCATTGCACAGGTTTGTTGTAAAACATTGAAAAGACTTGCAGATCAGTGCTTAATTCACATGAAGATCTAAAAAATGAAAGCTTTGAACTAAAAATGTGGCTTAAATGCTTACTAAGAGCTCTTATTAGTTTATATGAGAGTATTTGTTGGTTTTTTTTTTTTATAAGTGTTCACGAACAGATAATGACCATGGAATGCTGGGTACAGCAAAAAATGTAATTTGTTTTAGCAAGATGCCAGTTGGAGGCTTGCAGTAGGCACAAGTGAGGTCTGACCAATTGATTATCATTATGATTAGTGCTCTTCATACTAACAGGGCTTTATAGCTGAACATCTCTCAGTACTCCACTGTAAGGGTCTAGAAAAATGAGTTTATTTTTTTTCTTTCAATCCAGTTAGCAGTGGTAAAGTGCAAAACTCATAGAAGCTGGTCATATTGATTTTTTTTTTTCTTTAATGTAGTAGCTTTTTTAATTTAATTTATTTATTTAACTTTCAGAGGCTCTGTTTGGGAAATTCTTTTAGCTCCTCCTATCCCAGTAATCACTAGCATGGTAGGTAAGGGGAAAGTATTCGAACAGGTACACAATGATACTAAAAACCTCATAGTAGGGTAGGTGAAGGCTAAAACTTTCTGCAGCTTAGAACTGCAGTCAGTGTCACCACTGGATATTTCCCCTTGCTAACTGTGACAGTGGCAATGTAGTCAGCAAGATGGAAAGTGAACAGAAATCACCCTGAGGCTGGCCGTACTTTATAATGTTTTTCTTTGTTTAACCAGTGGGTTAAATGAAGAAAAAAAAAAAAGACTAAATTTTCCACCATCCACACACTCGATGTGGATGGGGGAATCACTCTTGCTGTGCTATTGTACTCTGAGGGCAGGGAGCCCTCCTCGTTATCAGAATACACTGGTGGATTAGTGCCCACATCTAAAGCTGGCAGCACAGATCGTTCGAGAAATCCTAACAAGCTGGTTGTAAAGAAGTCAATCAATAGATCGGCTTCTTTACAATCAGCCTGTCCGTACATGGATCGAAATTCAGCCAGTTTTGCTGGGATCTATAAATAACTGCCCTTACAAGACACAACAAAAAAACCGATAGGGTTTCCAACTGTTCCCTACGCTAACAAATGATGTATACAGATCTGCTATGCCAGACAACGCTGTCTTGCAGGAGTGTAAATGTGATTTTTTTTTTTTCTGTTGCAGTTTAGTAACACTTATAGGTTTTCTCCACAACTCCACCTGGGTACTGCACATTGATAAGCTGATCTGTCATTATCACACTGCTCTCACCTCCTATCAGAATGCTCCTTATACTGCAGTACAACTAACTAACTAACTGGCTCCTGGTGCTTGGACTATGAAAGCTGATATCAATTAAAATTCGTGTACTAGCACTGCTTGCATTTAAAATAAAATACTGTTTTACCTTTTTTCATTTGTTGCATCTCAGTGCTGCTGTTATCCTAAAGCCACTTCCTGTCTTTTGCACTCCATCTATGGTCTGAATACCATTTCTCTTGGCAGATTTCTCGATGGTTAGAACAGAGGACTTTATCTGCATCTGTTTAACTAGCCATTTGAAGTCTCTGCCGAAAGCCCTTGTAACAGGGTGACAATTCGAGGACTGGAAGAAACATAGAGAAGTGACAGCAGAAAAGAGTAGTCTGCCCATTTTTACTTTGTCTGAGTACAGATCTATGATTGTCCCAAGTATGTTTGAAACCACTAACTGTTGACTGACTCACTACCTCTAATGTAAGTTTATTCCAAGCATCAACTACCCTTTCAGTAAAATAACACTTTCTAAGATTAGTCTTGAACTTTCCTTCTGCTAGTTTGAGGTCATGTCCTTGTGTTCTTGATTTTGGTTTCATATTGAAAAAACTGGACTCCTGAACTCTATTCACCCCCTTGATGTATTTAAAGGTTTTAATCCTGTCTCCCTCACCCTTCTTTCCCCCAGACTGTACATAATAGCTGCTTGCCGACCGTATACTGCATATAGGCGGCTTTCCTGTGCAGGATCACGTGGCTCTACGCGATCCGACACTCCCGGGTCTGGGGCGTGCATGCACGCTGCCCGGCGACCCACTGTGATTGGACACAGCAGAAGCCAATCAGTGGGTCCAGCTCATGTCCTCTGGGACCCACCGATCGTTCGGGACAAGAGCAGAACGGCAGTCTGCCTATGTAAACAAGGCAGATCGCTATTCTGTCAGTAGGGAAGGTAGTGATCCTGTGTTTCTGCAAGCAGGAACACGGGTCTCTGCCTTCCCATAGTACAAGCACCTCCCCCACAGTTAGTAAGCACATTTGAGGCACACATTTAACCCTTTGATCACCCCCTGATGTTAACCCCTTCCCTGCCAGTGTCTTTTATTGGGTGACCATGCATATTTTTAGCACTGATCACTGTATTAGTGTCACTGGTTTCCAAAAAAGTGTCACTTAGTGTCCAATTTGTCTGCCGCAATGTCACAGTGCCACTATAAGTCGCTGATCGCTGCCATTACCAGTAAAAAAAAAAAATTCCATAAATATATCCCATAGTTTGTTGACGCTATAACTTTTGTGCAAATCAATCAATATGCACTTATTGGGGCTTTTTTTTTACCAAAAATATGTAGCAGAATACAAATTGGGCTAAGTAGATGAAGAAATTAGATTTTTCACATTTTTTTATTGGATGTGTTTTATAGTCGAAAGTAATAAATAGTTTTGTTGTTTTTTTTTTTTTTTTTCAAAATTGTCAATCTTTTTTTGTTTATAGCGCAAAAAATAAAAATCGCAGAGGTGATCAAATACCAACAAAAGAAAGCTCATACGTTTTGTTTGGGTACACTGTCATACAACCGCGCAATTGTCAGTTAAAGTTATGCTGTGCTGTATTGCAAAAAATGGCCTGGTCATGAAGGGAGGTAAACCTCCTGGAGCTGAGGTGGTTAAGTTCCTGAAATCGCTCTTGAAATGTTTTATCCCCCAGACCTTTCACCATTTTTGTTGCCCGTCTCTGGACTCATTCTATCAATATCTTTTTTTCAAGTGAAGTCAACGAAACTGGACACAGTATTATAAATGAGGGTAAATAAAGATCTATATAGGGGAATCAGGACCTCCTTCCTCCTGCTGGTGATACCTCTAGTGATGCATTCTAGAATTCTATTTGCTTTCTTCACTGCCTAGTCACACTCTGCTCATTTTGCAATCATCTGATAAGTACCCCCAAAACTTTTTCCTCAGTAGTGCTGGCCAGTACTGTACCCCAAATGTTCTACTCTCTCAAGAGATTATTTTTCCCTAGGTGCATTACTTTATAGAGACAAAGTGTTGTTACCCTATAAAAAGAAGTGCCTGGACAAAGGAACTTCATTGCAACGCTCCAAGGTATTTTAATGAAAACTACAGATTTAAAAGATTTTGAAAATTTACATTAATGTGTTAAAATTGACATTAGATTTAGTGGCTGGGTTACATATACTGTACTTTAAAATATAGCTGCAATTATATGTGCAGGAGTTGGTCATCATGTAAATTTATTGATAACTGATTTAATTCCGATTTAATTTTGCCATCCACACTGAGAATCTCTCAGGCTGGAACAAAAAGCAAATGCAACAAAGGTCTGCAGAGCCTTATTAGGAAACCTGGCAACTGCCTAGTGCCCCTGTACCTGATCTGACAGGAGCGATCACTACGCTGTTTCCTTGGTTTCTCTGCACAAATATAACACTGAATCATAGCCAGTCTAGCTGTGTGCTGGGTAGACAATTATGTATAGGAGATGTAATCTCTGAACAAACATAGCCATACATCGTCCTGCATTTTTTTCTGAGGCCCCCTAATCTGCTTCTCCTTTAGCAATAACCAATAGAATATTTATGTAATGTTAATTTGCCTATTCTAAAAATAAGACCAATCAATCATGTTTATAAAAATGTTCTTCTGTTTTTAATGGTATCTTAAAGTTTTTTTTTTTAGCTATTTAAATCTAGAGAGTTATCTGATTTTCCTAAATTTGTACATTGTATGATAGTAAGAATGATTTGGCTGTTAATGATAGTGTTCTGAATGGGCACGTGCATTTTTTTCTAGTAATAGGCAATCTTTTTAAAACTGGTATCTACAGAATGATGTTACTATTTCATCTTGCAGTTTACTTGCTCCAGAAAAGGCAGTCTCACTTTACCTGCTGTATTCTCTGTATCAATAAATAAAATTCAACATAGAGTAAGAACTATTCCCCTGATAATCCTGCCAAGCAATGGAATAATCTACATCCTCCCAATAATCCTGACAGGCAACAAGGGAGTAAGCAACATTCTCCCAATAATCCTGACTGGCACCATGGAGTAGGAAACATCCTCCATATAATCCTGACGGGCGACAGGAAGTAAGAATCACTCTTCTGATAATCCTGGTAGGCAACATGGAGTAAGAAACATCCTCCAGATAATCCTGACAGGCGACAGGAAGTAAGAATCACTCTCCTGATAATCCTGGTAGGCAACATGGAGTAAGAAACATCCTCCAGATAATCCTGACAGGGGACAGGAAGTAAGAAACCCTCTCCTGATAATCCTTACAGACAACAGGGCGTAAGAAACATCCTCCCGATAATCCTGACAGGCAACAGGGAGTAAGGAACATCCTCCTGATAATGCTGACTGGCACCATGGAGTAAGAAACACTCTCCTGTAATCCTGACAGGCAACAGGGAGTAAAAAAAACCCTCTGGATAATCCTGACACGCAACAGGGAGTATGAAATATCCTCCTGATGATAATCCTGACTGGCAACAGGGAGTAAGAAACATTCTCTCGATAATCCTGACAGGCAACAAGGAGTAAGGAACATCCTCCCGATAATCCTAACAGGCAACAAGGAGCAAGAAATATCTTCCTAACAATTCTGACAGGCAACATGGAGTATGAAATATCCTCCAGATAATCCTAACCAGCAACAGGGAGTAAGAAACATCTTCTCTATAATCCTGACAGGCAACAGGGAGTAAGAAACATCCTCCTGATAATCCTGACAGGTAACAGGAAATAAGATACATCCTCCTCATAACCCTGACAGGCAGGCAGACAGACAAAAAAATTCTAGTTCAATCTTAGTTTATTGAGAAAATAAAAAGTCATACAGTGAGAGACAGACATTCTCCAAAAACATTCACAAATAATACCAAACATATTAAGACAGAAAAACAGGTACCAAGTTTCAAAAGTGTAGGTGAACAACACCCTAACAGCAGAGCATGAAATGGTTTCGAGTTGCATATCAACGTTAAGGCGAGCTCATACTTATACTATAGATTGAGTCCAAACAACTAATGCTCCGCCAGGTACATATGGGAGAACAGATCTTATCATATCAGTAGATCAAGGCATCCTGGTGGCAGTGCCAAACTGAAGGAAACAGTCTGATCATAAGAATAGAAGGACGATATCCCGTTGCCCGTTCAGGAGGGTCAATGTCATTCGGAAGGACAGACTAAAAGGAGGCAGATACGGCTGGAAAATTAGAAAATGAGAAGGCAAGAGGGTAAGCAGAAAGTAATGAGTAAAGAGAAGGGGGGAAAAAGAGGGAGCACGCACTTCGCTATGGTCGGGATCTGTCATCCACAGATGGGGCAGTAGCCCATGCAGCAAACTCTGCCGAAGCCCAAAATACTGACCATGAGGACCATGTAGTCAGGAAACGCTCTACAGCACCAGATTCCTGCACCAGCAGGTGCTTCAGATTTCTGATCTTGTCCACCTCCAACGCCCACTCCACCAGGGAAGGCATGTCTGATTGTCTCCAGTATCTGGGGATCACCACTCTCGTAGCAGCCAAAAAATGGCGAAGAATCTCTGACTTAACCGACCTGAGGGAGCCCGGTATCAAGGATAACAAAGCTATCTCAGGAGAAGGCATCACTGTGGTCTCCATTAGTCTGCAGTACAGAGCAAAAACATTTTTCCAGAGCTCTAAGACTAGAGGGCAGTGCCACCATATATGTAGCATTGTACCCCTAGCTGAAGAGCATCTCCAGCACGTGTCCGTCAGAGTAAGATCTATAAATCTGATGGTAGCGGGACGTTGGTACCATCTGGTTAATAGTTTAAATCCCTTCTCTTGGACCTTGGTATCTTAGGAGAGTCTAAGGGGGGGAGATAGCATGTCCAAGTTCCCGTTCCTACATCCGAGTATAGGATGGGAGATCAGGATGGAAGGCTTTGGTTAGCAGGCCATAGATATGGGAGAGTACATGCTCAGGAGGGTCTGCGTGAAGGCGCAAACCCTCGAATTCCGAAGGTTCGTCTAGCACCTCCGACAGGGAATGAAAGGCATGGATATTTGAGGTGACGTGTCGTCTCCACATCCAATCCATCGTGTTGATTAGATGCTGAAGTCAGGGGGTCATTCAACAATGTGGGGTCTGCACGTAACAATTGGGCAAAACGGCGGTGGTCCTTCCTGTTCCAGGATATCAAAACGTGTGCTCCCGGCAGCCGCCGGGAATTCCGGAGTCCCAAATAACAGGGACATCGGCCCCCGGATTTTGGAGAGGGAACTGGATACCGTCACACGATCCCAAATCTGCAGGGTCTGACGAGTTGGCTCCGCAAACAGGGATAAGTCTCTTCGATGGGCCGCCCAGGTGTCCAGGGCACAGGGCGTAAATCAAGAGAACTAATGTGTTGCTCTAATCGAACCTAAAAGAGCCGTGGAATCAGTCAACTATGCACATCAACACCACCGCTTTGTGGTATAGAGAGGCATCTGGGGCGCCAGCACCCCCCTTATCTTTGGGAAGGGACAATGTCTCATATCGTATTCTGGGTCGGGCTGAGTTCCACAGAAACCGGGAGAGCATTTGGCGAAGCTTAGTAAGACGGGATGAAGATGGGAATTGTCTGAAACAGGTTCAAGAAACGGGGAAGGACATCCATCTTCAAAACATTTTATTCTTCCGAACCTCAAAAGTATTTTGGTAGAATAGGATGATAAGTTAGTTTGGGTTTTAAGGAGTAGGGGTTCAAAATTTGCGGTGAAGAGCTGGGACACCTTGGTGGGTAGGATAACCCCCAGATAACGGATTGAGGCGGAACTCATTTTGTATGGGTAAGAAGACAAAAGCTGCTGTAGGGTCCTTATAGACAAGGACACGTTAAGAATTTTGGATTTAGTAAAACTAACTTTAAAGTTGCTCATGCCCCCACACTCAACTCCCATATAATTGCAGGCAGTGAAGTATGGGGACGACTAACAAACGGCAATAAGTCGTCTGCAAAAAGAGCCAGTTTGGAATGTATGGGGCCAACAGTTACCCTGTGGATGGAGGGATTATTTTGTAGCGTTACGGCCAAGTGCTCCATTGTGAGTGGGGGGGAGAGGGAGCACCCCTGACGTGTCCCATTATGAATGCTAAACGAGAGGGATAAAGAGCCATTGATTAGAATTCTCTCAGAAGGAGAGGAATACAGTGACATAATCCGAGATAGCATACGGGGTCCCAACCCGATCTGCTGCAGGGTTAACCGGAGAAACTGCCGGTCCGCCCGGTCGAATGCCTTTTTCTGCATCCACTGTAAGGAGGCACAACGGAATATTATGGGAACAAGCGTAATTCATCAGAAAGAGTCTTCCAGGTGTTATCTCTTGCCTTCCGACCCCTGACAAAGCCAACTTCATCCAAATGGATTAACCCAGGCATTAGAGGCTGCAGCCTATCTGCCAACACCCTGGCATAGATTTTAAGATCGACCCCAATCAAGGATATGGGATGATAGTTTGCACAGGAAGATGGATCTTTGCCCGGTTTCAGGATAAGAGAAATATGTGCCTCAAGGGTCTGGGGCGCAAAGGGAACGTCTTCCGAGAGGGAGTTAAATAATTTGGTCATAAAGGGGACAAGAAGGGGAGCAAAGACTTTAAAGAATTTAGGGGTAAAGCCGCCAGGGCCTGGGCTCTTCCCCGAGGGGGTGGCCATGATAGCCTTCATCACCTCGTCTACCGAAATTGGTGCTTCGAGTTCCCCCACCATGTCACCAGTTAAGGTCGGGAGGGCAGTCTTCGTAACATAGGACCGTGTTTCTACTTCTGAGGAAGCGGGGGAATCAGGAGTCGACGCAGATGGTATGTTGTACAGAGGGTGGTAGAATGCTTGCCCGATATGAGTAGGTGAGGATACCAAGTCCCCGGTCGCATCCCGAATGTGCGTTACGAAAGTGGACGGTGCCCTCGGGTGCAGAGTTCGAACCAGCAGCTTCCCACAATTGGTGGAGGGCCAGTTTATCAGAATATGTACGAGCAGATGCCTCATACAGTTCCCTGAAACGTTATCGGGCCAAGGAGACATCGTCCAGGGAGTGCATTGTGGGAGCTCTTTTACGATCAATCTCCAAGGTCCGAAGGCGTGCAACTGTGGCCTCCACAATCGCAGAGCACTCCCTCTTCAATCTGGTCCCTATCTGAATGAAAGAGCCACGGAGTACAGCCTTAAGAGCCTCCCACTGAATAGGAAGTGAAGTCTCGTCCGAGGCATGATCATGGAGAAAATTGGTGATGGTCTCCTGGACTTTAGTTACACAGTCTGGGCTCGAAAGAGGGTGTCTTTCAAAAGCCAGGTCCACTCCGGTATTGGTGAGACTGGTAAAGAAACTGATCTGACCACACCAGGGAGTCTATATCACAGTCAGGGGACCAGTCTAAACAGCTATGGTCTACAAAAATGTAGTCTATACGACTATAAGATTGGTGGACGGAGGAAAAGTGTGTGTAGTTCTGGGCTTATGGATGTAAAATCCGCCAGACATCGACCAGACGCAGGTTGAAAAGAGCCCGCTTGAAGGCCCTGAATTTAGGAAAAGAAATTGCGGCTCTCGAAGATGAGGAGTCAAGCAGGGGTTCTAGCGGGATATTAAAATCCCCTCCAAGTAGGAGTTTTCCTTCAGCAAAACTGGAAAGGAGCTCTAAGTACTGCAAGGCTGCTGGTACCTGCTCCACATTAGGCAGATAAAAATTTGCTACTGTAAATTTGGTCCCCCAGAGAGAAAACATTTACAAACCCATACCTGCCCTACGGATCGGACATGTAGTCTAGTAGCTCAAAAGGAAGCAACTTATGGAACGCAATGGATGCTTCTCTGGACTTCTGTAATGGATTGATACTATGGAACCACCTGTTGAAGTACCTGTTGGAACATGAGGGCACAGAGTAAGAGCAAAAATGTGTCTCCTGTATCAGGAGCATGTTTACCTGATTTTTATGCATTTGGTATAGAATTTGCCCCCTTTTAGAGGCCACGTTGAGGCTATTGACATTGTAGGACCCCAGCTTCAACTGGGGCCGAGAAAGTATTGTAGGTATCATAGCGGAGTGCATGAAGGGGTAAGAAGAGAAAGAGAAAAAGGAGAGGGAAGGGGAGAAGAGGAGAAGTCAAGTGCGTGGAACAGAATCCAGAGAATAAGTGGGGAAAAACACGTAGTACAGGCAAGGAAGAAGTATGAGTAAGAAGAGATATAAGGAGGAAGAAGAGAAGAGAAGCATGGAAGAGGGGAGTCCAACAGAACTATAGTGTTTGCAAGGCAAAACACTGCGTGCAAATCACATTGTAAGCACAGACTGTGCCTAGCCTAGTGTGGGGAAGAGGTTGAAGAAAGAAATCTAAGCTGTGGTCCTGGCAACACAGCAGGCATATGAAAAAAAAAAAACTACAAATACACCCTTGAGAAGCATGCAGGTAGAGGCAAGAAGCGAAGAAACAGTAGACGATAACAAAATATGGTGCAGTAATAGAACAGCATGAAAACTGAGGGCCAACCCCCAAAGCATTGCCGTAAGGGACCCCGAACCCATAGGGTCAGCATTCACGGAGCATCAGTCCAGATTGTACTACCAGCATAGGCCAGAGGAGGGGACAAGGTCAGAATCCATTAATAGCAGAACAGACCCACCCCTCAGCCACATTTCCAGATACTGATACCCCCCGGCATTGACCCCCCCCCAAAAAAATTACCTCGCACACTCCATCCGGAGGCGCCCCCAACATAACCAAACAATAAGAAGGGGATATCTGTACAGAACATATGGGGAAGGCCCAATAGGGCCAACTTCAAAGCTGGAGGCTACCAGTCCCAGTGGATGCGGAACATCCTTGGGTCTCTCCGACCCCCAACCAGCAATAACAGACCAGCAAAGGGCAGGAGGGAACTGTAACCACGATGAGTCAGACCCTTCAAATAAACTGAAACTGTGAAGCCTGGAGAGCACAGTCCCGTCCCAGGAGGGAAAACCAGAAGCTTTGAAGGCCTCTACGGAAACTTGCCGGGCACAGCAGGACTGAAGGCATCCAGGATGGGACGTCTGGGAAAGGCCAGCGCGGGCCATGCAGGATCCATCAAGCAAGGAGCAGATTAATCCTCTGGATAGGTAGGCTTCCTGGCCCTATGCACCACAGGCGTTGATCGGGATCTCAGGCGTCGGCGCCTTTGTTGGAGAGGACTGCGGCTCAGGAGACGTGGACTATCGCCCGGGGGATCTAACCAGTTTGCAACGTCAATCGGGTCCTGCTCCAGGAATAGAAAAAAGGCAGGAAATTGTTCTGGGTCAGCAGGAGTGAACTTATTTCTATTCCTTGTCACCTTCACACTAAAGGGATGGCCCCAAGTGTACATTGCCCCAGCCTGTCGGATGAGGTCCAATAGTGGGCGGACCACCCGTCTCATGTAAAGCGTATTGCGGGAGAGATCCGGGTACAGCTGTATTGAGGACCCATCAAAATCCAACGTACCCAAACGCCAGACCTTGTGTAGAATTTCCTCTTTCAGGGTATAGTAGTGGACTCCACACAGCACATCTGGTGGTCGGCCATCATGATTCCTGCCCAATCCTCCCACTCGATGAACCCGGTCCAGTTCAATGGGTGTTGAAACCTCCCTCCCCAGCACCTGGTTCAAAATGGAGACAACAGTAGGCTGCAGGTCATCCCCAGACGTGGCCTATGGGATACCTTGAAGTCTGACATTATTTCTATGGCCTCTGTTTTCCCCATCCTCAATACAAAGCTGGTGTTGCCGAAGGCTACGAAGGTGTGCAAAATAAGTATTCTCTAGCGCTGCTATACGGGTCGCATGATTGTTGCATTGTCACCACCCCTGCGACAGTGACCCTTTGTTTTAGAAATTTCAGTTCAATTTGCAGTGATGATTCCGTCTTCACTGCCCATGAGTCAGTCTGCCCTAAATGCAGACAACAGGGATGCAGCTTCTGAGGCAGCGGAGGATGAGCTCCCTGGTAAATATGGGTCAGCATCTACATGTAATGGGGAGTGAGTCACTAACCTGTTTGTGGAGGCTGGAGGATCTTGCAGATGTAATTGCTGTGCAGGCACCAAGTTCTCTCCTGTAGAAGCCGCCTGGAAGGAGATGGGAGGGGGCTTAGCTTTAGCAGCCGAGCAGCCTGGCACCATCTTGTCCGGCCTGGGAGGTGCTGTATGGAGCAAATAGTGCTGCATTGCACCCTGCTGTGAATCGGCAGATGCAGGAAGGATCAAGCTGTCGGAAGACATGCGGCTCACTGATGTATGTCACGAGAAAATAGCCTGTTGCCACCAAGAGGACACGGAGCTCTGTTAGATGCGGCTTCTCTCAGGCATCGTCGGCCACGCCCCCCAGACATATAAATTCTGATATAGAGGTCTCATCTCTGTAGCCCTGAAGAGGGGTATGCTGATAGGTACCAGTAAAATAAAATCCCCTATCCAAATGTTTTAAGAATGGCTAACCCCAGAATTCCTTTTAATCCTATGTACTGTACATCAATATAGATGTGCCTTGTGGATGTAAAATGAAGCTGCAATGTATAGGTTGTTGTTGTGATACTAGTATCACATTAAACAGACTTGGGATTCCATAGTTTTTCCTTGATGAGAAAAAACAAGGAATGTTTCTGACGCTCAGGAAATGTGTGCTTAGACGAGTCAATTGAAGTTATGATGGAGTTTATTTTTAGAAATAAAAGAAAATCATTAACTGTTTTAGCTCAGAAAGCAGTGTCTGCTTAGAGTTAACGTTTGGCTGCTCTAATATTGGAACCCTCTTAATTTCCTGGGAATGGCATCCCTGTGTGGCTGGATACTATGCTTACCACTTCTGGGACCTCTGGCGTGTTTAATATTCAGTGCTGTGTTCCAGGGTTCATGGCAGCCCAGTGCTTGATGTGAAACATAATGGGAAGACAGGAACTTTAATGGAGCCTGCGATAGTATGAGATGATGTTGCCCTCAGAGCGTGAGGTTGTCTGCCAAGTGGGTAATATTCAGCACATTACATTTCTGCTGATGGAATTTCATTCATCCCATAAAGTAAATTGGCTTCATTGCCTTCTTCTAATAAGAAAACATTGAATGTCAGTGCATTGCTCTGCAATCTCCTTGCCTATGCCACCTGACCTGTGTAAACTTCAATAAGAACATTTCCTATCCTACCAACTACTACATTTATATGTCTACACCACAGATTAAAGTGTTTATAAAGGAATTTTTTTCCTAAAATAATAAACATGTTCTACTTACCTGCCTTGTACAGTTGGATTGCACAGACTGGTCCGTTACTTCCACTTCTGGGGTCCCATGCCAATGCTCTCCGATTCTCTTCTGCGTGTGCCTCCATAGTAAGCCATCTATTATGAGTTTGCTTGTGCAGGCGTGCTCCCAAGCCAGGCTGTGTGCGTTCATAGACACACAGCGCAGTTCGGCCCTGCCCCCATTCCCTCTTCAGAGGATTTGATTGACCATAACAGGAGTCTGTCTGAAACCTCTGGATTAGATATCTTCATATGTTTGAGATGAGGCGCTCTGGAGGTCGTGATGGCTAGGTTGAGTTGATCCAGTCTTCTCCTTTCTTTTTTCCCCTCTACTTTTTTTCTCTTTTTTTTTTTTTTTTTTCTTCTCCCATCTTTATTGTGTAATTTTATGTGTTGCATTATGGGCAGGTTACATTGCCCACATTAAACTGGGATAACTTGAAAAAAACACTAGGTCATGGCATCTTGTTGACAGGAAAATTGTGTTTATAGACTGTGACCTATTAAAACCTATTGTTGATACATTTTTTGGATAATATGACAATATGCTCATATTTTAAACCCTGACTGTCTTAGCCCTTGATTTATATATTCTTGATGATAGATGACATTTGTGTATGGGTCGTGCCCTATCAGTCAACTCTGTCATGCTCTGCCTGTGATTCTTGTGTGCATATAACCATATATACTCTGATTTCAGCGTTTTGATACTTTTATTGTGCTACCTGTGATTGTACTGCAAAACGTATAATCTTGCATGGGCTTATGTGTTTTGTCTAAAACCCTTTTCAATAAAAATATATAGATCGAAAAAATGAGAGGATGGAAACAGTCTTTTGTTGATGCCACCCAGTAATACTTTATACTGTCACTTTTCTAGTTCTGATTAGCAGTAGTATAGTCTTGTAGCATGCTAGCCATTGATTAATGCTAAAAGATTAAAGGATTAGATTATGAAAAGGGTCTATTACCGATGCCACCCAGTAATATTTTTAGCAATCTCTTTTCTAGTTCTGGTTAGCATTACTTAGCATTACTAGAGTCTTGTAGCATGTTAACCATCAATTAAAGCGGAGTTCCATCCAAAAGTGAAACTTCTGCTTTAAGGACTCCTGACATGCCACATTTGGCATGTCATTTTTTTTTGCGGGGAAATCTCATTTTGACAGGTACCCAGCTCTTACTTCCGCTCGTGCCACTTAGGCGGCTCAAGTGGAAGTTCTTCTCTCCCCCTCCCTCCCCGCAATTTTCTGGAACATGTCACAGGTCCCAGAAGATTGCCTGGCCATTCAGGACGTGCAGCGTGACTCGCGCATGCGCAGTGCGCACCTGGCTTTGAAGCGGCAAGGGAGCCCACACTAGTGATGCTGGGGAGAGCAGAGGGAGACAACCGTGGCTTCGGGTGGCCGCATCGCTGGATCGTGGGACAGGTGAGTGTGTGTATATTTAAAGTCAGCAGCTACACTTTTTGTAGCTGCTGAATTTTAATAAACAAGGAAATGTCTGGAACTCCGCTTTTATGCTGAAAAATTGGAGTTTCAGTGATACCCTTTAAGGGCTAACTTAAGTTGATTAGGATACCCTATTTCAGGATGCCTTATGTTCCTTTCTTCAAGCTTTATGTTTTTTAAAATGATTCTGAAACCCACTTATTTATACACAAAGATATAAGGAGGAGCAAAGAAGAATGGATCAAAAAAAAATAACTATTTAAAAAATACACCGTTTTTTTTTTTTTGTCACTTGAGTAATGATAGTTATTGCAGGGGGTTATCCTATAGAGACAGTTTACTGAGAGATACGAATTTGTTACCCCAATAACACTCCTAGGCTGTAGAGCCTAACCCTTTAGTATAGCCATCATGACTTGCGTGTGTCAAGAAAGTATAGTTGTGTTTTTTATATAGTTATATTTCATTATTCCTCCTGTATATCATTTTGAGAATTGAATAAACCTTGAAGAATTCATCTATGGGGCAATAACATAATTAAAAAAAAAAAAAAAAGTAAAAAGATTGAAGAAGTTAGAATCTGTGTGTGTCCAGTCCTCTTTAGCATTTCATATCCAACCAGATTAAGAAGAAGAAAAATCTAAGCCTACATAAACCAATAGGAGCTTTCCTTCTGATGCTTCATGTGTAAGTCGTGATGTTGTAATAGTGTGGGAGGCCTGGACATTGAATGATTCCCACTAGATCTCAAGGATATTAAATGTACAGACAACAAATTATTCTAGGTGTCTGTTAGAAGATCAGTAGATTTGAATGCAAACAGTATTCCCTAATTCATAAGGGAAGAGAATCATTTGACATGTTATGCTTAGAGATCTAAATCGCTTTGCCACCAAGGCCTTGTTCACACCATGGTGCAGAGACGTCAGATTTTCTGCACTCGTTTTGCAAGGGCTTAAAGAAAACAATGGTTCTGTATGGGCCCTGCAATGTGTATACAGTTTTATACACAGGAAAAAAACTGACTTGACATCAAAATTGGTGTGAATGGGACACATACATTATCTCACGGAAGTGAGTACATCCCTCACATTTTTGTAAATATTTTATTATATCTTTTCATGTGACAACACTGAAGAAATGACACTTTGCTACAATGTACAGTAGTGAGTGTACAGCTTGTATAACCATGTAAATTTGCTGTCCCCTCAAAATAACTCAACACAGAGCCATTAATGTCTAAACCGCTGGCAACAAAAATGAGTACACCCCTAACTGGGAATGTCCAAATTGGGCCCAAAGAGTTAATATTTTGTGTGGCCACGATTTTCCAGCACTGCCTTCACCAGAGCTTCACAGGTTGCCACTGGAGTCCTCTTCCACTCCTGAATGACGACATCACAGAGCTGCTGGATGTTGGAGACCTTCAGCTTCTTTAGCAAGGCAGTGGTCGTCTTGGAGGTGTGTTTGAGGTCGTTATCATGTTAGAATACTGCCCTGTGGCCCACTCTCTGAAGGGAGGGGATCATGCTCTGCTTCAGTATGTCATAGTACATGTTGGAATTCATGGTTCCCTCAATGACCTGTAGCTCCCCAGTGCGGGCAGCACTCATGCAGCCCCAGACCATGACGCTCCCATCACCACGCTTGACTGTAGGCAAGACACACTTGTCTTTGTACTCCTCACCTGGTTGCCACCACACGCTTGACACCATCTGAACCAAATGAGTTTATCTTGGTCTCATCAGACCACAGGACATGGTTCCAGTAATCCATGTCCTTAGTCTGCTTTTCTTCAGCAAACTGTTTGCAGGCTTTCTTGTGCATCATCTTTAGAAGAGGCTTCTCTTTGGGATGACAGCCATGCAGACCAATTTGATGCAGTGTGCGGCATATGGTCTGAGCACTGACAGGCTGACCCCCCCACCCCTTCAACCTCTGCAGCAATGCTAGCAGCACTCATTCGTCCATTTTCCAAAGACAACCTCTGGATATGACGCTAACCACGTGCACTCAACTCCTTTGGTTGACCACGGCGAGGCCTGTTCTGAGTGGAACCTGTCCTGTTAAACCGCTGTATTTTCTTAGCCACTGTGCTGCAACTCAGTTTCAGGGTCTTGGCAATCTTCTTATAGCCTAGGTCATCTTTATGTAGAGCAACAATTCTTTTTTTTTTTATATCCTCAGAGTTCTTTGCCATGAGGTGCCATGTTGAACTTCCAGTGAACAGTATGAGAGAGTGCGAGCGATAACACCAAATTTAACCCACCTGCTCTCCATCCACACCTGAGACCTTGTAACACTAACGAGTCACATGCCACTGGGGAGGGAAAATTGGCTAATTGGGCCTGATTTGGACATTTTCATTTAGGGGTGTACTCACTTTTGTTGCTAGCGGTTTAGACATTAATGGCTGTGTGTTGAGATATTTTGAGGGGACAGCAAATTTGCACTGCTATACAAGCTGTACATTCACTACTTTACATTGTAGCAAAGTGTAATTTCTTCAGTGTTGTCACATGAAAAGGTATAAAAAAATATTTACAAAAATGTGAGGGGTGTACTCACTTTTGTGAGATACTGTATGCATGTATTATTAGGAGGGACTCCCTGAAGGAATCAAGAAGGAAAATTTATCGTGCTTCACTCACTGAAACCCTAGAGGCATGGCATGGCATGGATTGAACGGAGGACCCCATCCCCTCTCACCCAGTTGGGACATGGTAAAATCCACTGATAAGCAGCTACAGGTGCTTGTTCAAAAGAAGTTGATCTAATTATAAATGGTGAAGACCACACACCTATCAATCCAGTCAAATTGTGATCTGTCTTTGGCCTGTTTAAGTGTCATTGGTAGTAATGGTAACCCCCGGCACTGGTTTAAGTGGCTGCAATGGCAACTTCCATGTTTTCTTTCTGGTGTCCCCTCCCCCCCAATATACCTTGCATTCCCCAGAATCCACCTCATTCTAGAACCTGTACCCTCCAGATTTCCCCAAGACAGCCTGTACCCTCTTGATTCTTCCACCGTAGGCCCTGTTACCTCCAGAATCCTCCACCATAGGCCCTGCATCCTCCAGATTATGCCCCTATCCTCTAAATCTTAAAACGAGCCAACCTTGTCCTCTCTAGCTGCATCCCCATCCTCAAAGATTAGAACAGAGACACCATAGTTAAGTTTTATGGTGTGTGGTTATATAAAAAGGGTTGGCAGGATACCAAATCTTTGTCACCTTAGAAAGTAAGCAAAGAGGAGCTGTTTTCAGGGCTTCTTTTTAAAACTTTGAAAATACCTTTTCTACAATGCGTACCTCTACAAAATCAGTAAGAACTTCTTTTAAAGTGCTTCTACTGCTTGCTCGGAATATGTATATTATTGAATGTGCATCTGGGCATAGATGGGCTTTATTTAAATAATTGCTAGAATTGTTATTGTTACAACTATTCTTATCACTACCAGAGCATTTATAATATGTACAGCCTGATTAAAGCTGGTGTTGTAGAAAGAAAAGCCATTTCTCTATTGACATAACTTTAAGCAAAGTTGCAGAAACATTTACTATTTCCACCATTATATTCACTGGCAGGCTGGTCAAAAAAATTTACAGCCTGATTCTAACTTGAATTTCACACAGCAAATTTGTACATCCATTGACACGACTTGTTCTGTTGTGTAATTGTAACTCTTCCTTTTCTTTTTGGTGTCAAATGCAGTAAAGCAGTTTTTCTCTATGCCTACTTAATTACTAAGTAGTGTTCATAGAGTTATACCAAAAGTTGGAATTCTAGGAAAACATGCTTCGGGAATCAAAGGGTTTCTTTTGGTCTTGTATTAGATTTATACTGTATTATGCTGACAATGTTATTTGGTGAAGGAGGCGGAGGACTATTCATCTGGCTTGTAGTAAGGTGAGCTTGCCTCCTGACCAATATCAAGTTTCACAGAAATAGGCCAGTAGAAAATGTAAGTCAATGTCACCCCCCCTGTTTTTTTTTTTATCTCCTTTTACCTGTTATGCAGAGCTTTCTTCAGAAAACATACCCACCTGTCCAGTGAATCCAGTGTTAAGCTGTGATCCACTGCTCAGCTGGCACAGGCTGGATCTGGCACCACCATCTTTCCTTCCTACATCATCAGGCAGGAGTGGGCTGTCTCATCCAGGTTCTTGCAGCTGGCCCACAATTGCTAACCCCTGGGTTTGCCCACTTGCTGCTGTGTGTCACTGCTTCTGCAGCCTTCTAGGATGTGTGGTAAATCCCGGAAAGCTGCAGAAGGGGAACACATAATTTCTGTTTAGGTGAGAATGGAAGCAAGGGGTGCGCTGGAATAACAAAAAGAAAAATGAACTAAACAAAAACAGCCTTTTTATATTGTGATAGGGGTAAGGTTGGCTGGTAAGAAGGGAGGAAAAATCTATTTTGGGAGTGAAGGTCTGCTTTAAAGTTTCATGATCTGAATTAGATTGAGTGTATTGTAATACATACAATAAGAGATAATGGAATGTTCACTGATCAACTCCCATAATTTGATTTCAGATCTGCCAGCACGCTATTTAAAAAAACAGTGTTAAAAACACTATTTCGGGGTATTTGTGGAGGATTCCTGTGATTGATTCCCTTCTCTGCCATTGGTTAGCGAATAAGCTAAATCCTTTAAAAAAAATATGGGGAAAATTCTCTATATGATTTCCCTTTGAATGGGTAAGTTGTTAACCATTAACTGCAGGAGAACCTCCCACCATCTTGCATTCCTGTTACTACGAAGCTCCAAAATTATAGTTCCTACTACTTAACGTTATATTATATTTTTCATTGGAAATTTAGAGACTTGGGAAGATAAAAGATCATTTAAAGCATTTTAGGTTTATGAAGACCTATACTGAAAGAGTAAAACACTGCTGTCATAACCACTATGCTCCCTAAATGTCATGAAATGTAATAGTCCCTACATTTCCTTCAGAAAGCAGTACTCTAAACAACTTACAGTTCCATTCTGCTGAAGGGGGCTAGGTGACCAGTGTTGAGCAAGAGCTGGCTAGTCTTCGGCTTTGCCTGAACTCTGATCTTCCCAGAGTTAGGGTCCTCTCCGTTAGCAGTGCTCCAGCATTTACTCAAATGACTGGCATTGAAAAGAGCCAATCACACCAGTTTTCTGCTGAATAAGTAAGTAATACAGCAGCTTTGTTTTGTAGAGGATTGTTATTACAGTGTGGGTTTTTTTTTTTTTATTAATCTTTGTGTTTTAAAGCTTTAAATAATCAGAAACCCCTTCATCAGTTCCCCAGAGAGTTGGATTTCAAACTTCCTCTTGGTCATACTCTAATCTTTGAGTAAAAAATCCCATTCTGGCTTAGTTTACACGTCTCTTGTGCTGTACTTAAGGAAGCTGATAAACTTTATTTCAGAGCGTTTATGGGACAGTTTAGTAAAAGACATTTCATATATACAGCAAATTTCCAATCACCAATTATATAGGTAAAATGTCAAATGATGTAGAAAATGTTCTAGATTATCTATCTATATAAACATCCCTTGTAAAAGGAATAGGGCTTGACAGGTCCTCTTTATGGAGAGATGTGGGGTCTATAATACCCCACATCTCTCCTCTTGGCAGGAAAGACCGAGATAAAAAAAGAACGATCTTTGTCTTTCCTAGCCGAGTACATGGCAGTGTTTAGAACTGCAAGGCCGGATATAACATCATAACGTCGCGCCCTGGCCTCCAAAGATCATAGAGACTGCTGAGGAAACATCTGGTCTTAGGTAATCTCTATGGTGAACTTCCGCCTCCAGTGGATTCCTTCTCCAGCTCGCCAACCGCACGGGCAGGCCGGTATTAGCACCAGTGGGCAGCAGGAGACATCCCCTCCCGCCACCTGTAAGAACGATCAAGCTGCTGAACTGCCGCTATGATTGTTCTTACAGTGCAGGGAATCGCTGGCTAAAAAAAGATAATATCCGAATAATGCCTGCAGCTGCAGACATCATTCAGATATCTCCACTCGAAGTCCAAGTCAAAGACGCCATATGATATTCTTGAGCTGGAAGTGGTTAAATATCTTCTCACAGAGATCATAGTGCTCCTTGATGAACCTTTTTCCAGCTGTTCTCACTAAAAGGAAAAAGCTACCTTCATTCAGCATTTACCTCCTGGACTGAGATTCTGGCTGTTGGATGACACATTTCAAATTCTGGTGTCTTTTAAGTTCTTGGCTGTGGTCACAAATACCTTACATTGACCAGTTCTTTCTACAGTCTCTTAAATACTTCCACAGTAACAATGTTGCAAACTTAGCACTTGGGGAGTAAAGACTGAGGAAATGCTTCCTGCTGTTTGCAGAAGACTTAGGACATCATCTCAGTTGAGGCAAAGTCACTTGACTGCAGTTCAAATACTGTTTTTTTATATTTAAAATGAAGCATAGAAGATTTTTTTTAAAAATATTACACTGTTTCTGTATATTTTATGTGTATATGTGTGTGTGTATATATATATATATATATATATATATATATATGCTAGTGGTAGGCTTCCTTGATCTATTTGATCATTTTTGTCATTATGTTTTACTACTTTAAACTTTAAAACTCCTTGTTTAGAAATCACATATGCCATATAATTTATGTTTTTCTTTTTTAGTGAAACTAGAGTTTCACTCCTTTGTGAAAGGATACCTTTACTTAAAGCGAAGTTCCGGCTACAAAATCGACATCATCGATTTTGGGCCATCCGCTTGCTTTTGGTCACCTGAAAAAGAAATGGATAGTTACGATTTTTTTTTTGTTAACTTACCTTGTTATTGAAGAAAAATATACTCACCTTTCTTCCACTTCCTCTGCGGCCGCGGCCCACGCCGTCACTTCCTCTTTGCATTGATTCCTGGGAGCTGAACGTCATCGCTCCCAGGAATCAATGCGCCTGCATCAGCCCCGCCGGTGGAATGTACTAGCCCTGACTGTCCCGGGGGTATTTTTATTGAAAAAAACATTTTCGCGCCCGGAACTCTGCTTTAACACAATCCTGTTTCTACGCAAGACCTGGCCCTTTGTTAAAATTCACCTTTGGGTCTATCTAACCTGCTTTGCATTAGGCTAAGTTCACTTTTAGGAACATGGCACATGTTTTACCAAAGCACTACCTGCTCCCCCCCCCCCCTTTTCCCCATTACAGTGGGGGGGGGGGGGGAATTCCTCTCCCACACACACGCTGTCACATTTTAAAATTGGCACAGCCATGTGGGGCTCCGCCTGCACAGCAGCATCATTAATGAATAAACTGTAAGTCCCATCTGCCACCTTTGCAGACAGGCTTGAATCTTTCAATGGACTGCATGCACGCTGAGTCCATTGGTTCAGGTTTCTAAATGAAGACCCATACGGAGATACAGGCAGAAAGCTGGAGGGAGAGTGTGCAGGAGCCTGACATTGCACCTGCAAGGCATTGATTTCTACAAAATCCTGTGCATTTAATATTTTTTTCAAGGTGAACTTATCCTTTAACATATTTCTTAGGAGCAGTTTTTTCTGATCACAGCGGGATATGTTTAGAGCCATGAGATTGCATGCAGTGCTACTGAAAACTGGACTCTCTGTAGACAAGGAAACCCATCATTTTGGTATTGAAGCAATTACAAATATGTATATGTTGTGAAAGTGCAGTTATAATTTCAGTTCAACTCATGATAATCTGATAGAGTACGAGAAAAGGCAGGGATCTGCAGCACATATATCCTCTGCAGCCTTGCCACCACAATGCACATACTGTGTCTACCCTTGGCTTATTATTTGTCCTGGTGACTTACTCATTCTCATTATTCCCACCCTGGCAGGTGTTGCTGCCTGTGACGTGGGCAGCTAGGAGCGTCAAAGAGACACTGAAAGCTGCTGCATGTATGAGATCAAGAGGCTGTCTAAGCCAATTTGTTCTGTTGAGCTGTACTGCAAAAGGCCACCTCTTCCTCAAAGACTGTGCAGGAGAAGGACAGTGTGGACAACTGTTGGTTCTGGAAGAGTAAAGCCTCTGGACCATAAACATGTAGCTTTTGGTGTGACACTGCTTAACCCCTATAGTGTTGTTTCTGAGCTAGAAGCAGAAACAGAGGTCGCACACATGGCTGCTTGTGAGATTGGCAACCCTTCTCTGCACAGGAAGGAGGAGCTTTTTGAAAAAAATTGCAATTCCAAAAGTAAGTGTTTTATCTAATGTTGCAAACCAGGCGAGTGTTGTGGATAAGGCTCCTAAAAGGAAAGGTCATCTTCTTGTTGGTGATTCAATTGTAAGAGGTGTCTCTTTAGGAAATCATGTGGAAGTGCCAAAGGAAGTTGGGTGTTTTTCCTCGTGCTGCTGTTAGGAGAAATAATAGGCACATTTTAAAATTTTTTAAAAAGGCTAGTGAAGAGTGCGATGTTGATGTTGTTGTGCACTTTGGCACAAATGATTTGTCCCAAAATGTTAATTCTGTGCAGAAGAAATTTCAGAATTTGGGTCAGGATCTTCAACAGTTTGGGTGTACTGTTACAGAGGTCTTACCTGTGCATAATAGACAAGAAGAGAAAGTACTTTGCATAGCAGATTTCAATGTTTGGTTAAAGGATTGGTGCAAAGCTGAAGGTTTTGTTAGTCATGATGCTATCCGGTTGTCTGACATGCTGATGGTCTGCATCTCTCACACAAGGGCAATGAGCTTCTTAGTATGGATTTAGGAATTTTTTGGACCTGCATTTAGGCCGGATTCACATAAGTACGGCCGCGGGTTTGTGCCTGGGGTCCAGTGCGTGTCTGTTCACCGGTTCAGGTGCAATTCAGGTCTGAATTTTTGCCTAAATTCGCACCTAACGGCACCCAAACACACACAGGACCCTTTTGCAATCCGCTCCACGGCCATCCTGGACCTGTGTGAACCCTGCATCCAACATGCACATATGTGAACCTGACCTCAAACTAAGATATGAGAGCAGAGATGTTATTGATGAAGAGCATTTCTGTCCCCAGCAGGTTGAAACAAATGTCAGTGTTTGTGTTGCTAAGGACTGGGCTGATGGAGTGGTCACTTCAGTTGATGTACCTGGTGGTAAAAAAAAAAGGCGCTAGATGGCAGTGTAAGTCATGTCATGTGCACTAATGCTCGTAGTTTAGGCAACAAGCTTTGTGAGCTAACAGCTCTTTTGTCTCGGGACTACTTGGACCTTGTTGCAATTACAGAGACGTGGTTCAAGGATTCAAATGACTGGGAAATAACAATACCATGGTACACACTATGGGGAGGTGGAGTTGCGATATATGTCAAAAATAGCATAATGCTAACATTAATTAAAACTAACAAAATTCTCGAAACCCTCTGTGTCTGCCTTCCAACCAGAGAGGGATCTTCGGAATTGGTCTACTATACAGACCTTAGAATTGCTGTAGTATCCCCAGGACAGACTGAAGAGTATGATAACTTGTTGATTGGCAAGATAAGTCAAATGGCAATGAACAAAGAGGTTTTGATTAATGGTGACTTCAACATGCCTGACATTAACTGGAATTCTCAAACTGCAATTACAAGCAGGAGCAGGGATGTAATGGAAGCACTAAATGGGGTTTCTCTAAAGTTAGTAAAAATCCAGTCCGAGGTTACCATATTCTAAACCTAGTACTGACAAATGGGGATAGACTGTCTGATGTTGAGGTGGGAGAGAATTTGGGTTATAGTGATCACCAATGTCTTTGGTTTGATATTAAGAACTAAAAATCTTATACAAAAGTTTTAGATTTCAAAAGGACAAATTAAAAAAGAATTGAAAGGTTAGATTAAAATGACAGGAGCAAGAAATCAGTGGGCACTATTAAAGTCTACCATCCTGGAGGCAACTAGATTATATGTCAGGCAAGTTAGTAAGAATAAATGTAATAAAAAATCAATATGGTTCACTCAAAAGGTAAGTAGGAGTATAAAAATAGACAAAAAGGGGCCAACACACATTATCAGTGCTGCCAAAGCACAGAAAGAGGAGGCAATTGCTAAATCTATTAAGAAAGGAGATAAAACCTTTTTTAGGTACATTAGTGATTGAAGAAAAAAGTACAATGGGATCACTAAAATGAAGACTGGGCACAACACTTACAGTATGTTGAGGGAGACCTGGATGTAGCAAACCATTTCAACAATTACTTCTGTTCTGTCTTCTCAGAAAAGCGTGCCTTGAAAAAGTATTCATACTCCTTGAAATTTTCCACATTTTTGGTGATAGACCAACACAAAGTGGCATATAATTGTGAAGCGGACGGAAAATAATAAATAGTTTTCAAAATGTTTACAAATATCTGAAAAGTGTGGCATGCATTTGTATTCTGTGCCCTTTACTCTGATACTCCTAACTAAAATCTAGTGGAACCAATTGCCTTCAGAAGTCACCTAATTAGTAAATAGTCAACTTGTGTGTAATTGAATCTCAGTATAACTACAGCTGTACTGTGAAGCCCCCAGAGGTTTGTTGGAGAACCTTAACGAACAAACAGCATCATGAAGGCCAAGGAATGCACCAGACAGGTCAGGGATAAAGTTGTGGAGAAGTTTAATGCAGAGTTAGGTTATAATGAAATATCCCAAGCTTTGAATATCTCACAGAGCACTGTTCAATCCATCATCTAAAAATGGAAAGTGTATGGCACGAATGCAAACCTACCAAGACTGGCAAGCCGGGCAAGGAGAGCAATAATCAGAGAAGCAGCAAAGAGGCCCATGGTAACTCTGGGGGAGCTGCAGAGATCCGCAGCTCAGGTGGGAGAATCTGTCCACAGGACAACTATTAGTCATGCACTCCACAAATCTTGCCTTTATGGAAAAGTGGCAAGAAGCAAATCCATTGTTTAAAGAAAGCCATAAGAAGTCCCATTTGCAGTTTGCTAGAAGCCATGTGAGGGACACTGCAAACACATGGAAGAAGGTGCTCTGGTCAGATGAGACCAAAATTTAATTTTTTGGCGTAAAAGAAAAATGCTATGTGTGGTGGAAAACTAACAATGCATCTCTCCCTGAACACACCATCCCCACCGTGAAACATGATAGTGGCAGCATCATGTTGTGGGGATTCTTTTCTTCAGCAGGGACAGGGAAGCTGGTCAGAGTTGATGGGAAGATATATGGAGCCAAATACAGGGCAATCTTAGAAAACCTGTTAGAGTCTGCAAAAGACTTGAGACTGTAGCGGAGGTTCACCTTCCAGCAGGACAACGACTGTAAACATACAGCCAGAGCTACAATGTAATGGTTTAGATCCAAGCATATTAATTTGTTAGAATGGCCCAGTCAAAGTCCAGACCTAAATCCAATTGAGTCTGTGGCAAGACTTGAAAATTGCTGTTCATAGATGCTCTTCATCCAATCTGACAGAGCTTGAGCTATTTTGCAAAGAATGGGCAAAAATTTTACACTCTAGATGTGCAAAGCTGGTAGAGACATACCCAAAAAGACTTGCCGTTGTAATTGCAGAGGAAGGTGGTTCTACAAAGTATTGACTCCGGGGGGGCTGAATATAAATGCACGCCACACTTTTTTCAGATATTTATTTGTAAATAAATTTAAAAAAGCATTTAATATTTTCTTTCCACTTCACAATCATGTGCCACTTTGTGTTGGTCTATCACATAAAATCCCAATAAAATACATTAATATTTTTGGTTGTAACATGGCAAAATGTGGAACATTTCAAGAGGTATGAATACTTTTCAAAGCACTATAACTTGCACTAACAATAACATATTGGGGAATCATATTGGTTCTTGTAAAGCTTAATAAAGCAATGGGCCCTGATGGTATTCATCTCAGAGTTTTAAAATAACTTTGAGGTATAGTTGTTGGACCATTAACAGATTTTTTAATCAATCTCTTCTAACAGGAGAAGTTCCCCATGACTGGCGGACAGCAAATATTGTACCTATTCATAAGAAGGGCAGCAAGGTTGAAGCTGGCAATTACAGACCAGTGAGTTTAACATCAGTTGTAGTCAAGTTAATGGAATCACTCCTGAAAAGAAGGATCAGTTATCACTTAAAAATACACAAATTAATTTAATAAAAGTTAAATTTAAAAAAAAACACACAATTTGCTGGACCCAAAACAGAATGGCTTTTCTGTGGGCAGATAATGTCAGATTAATCTGATTAAATCTTGTTACTATATTGCCAATGTTTCAGACCAGGGTGGTGCTGTGGACATAGCATATCTTGATTTCAGCAAGGCATTTGATACAGTTCCACATAATGATCTAAAACAAAAGTTGTACAAACCCTTGGGTGGTTAAGCGGATGTGCAGTTGGCTAAAGGATAGATACCACATGGTGGTTGTAAATGGGGTTCACTCAGAACAGCAACCAGTCACCAGTGATGTACCAAAAGGCTTTGTACTGGGTCCTGTTCTATTTAACCTATATGTAAGTGATATAACTAAAGGTTTGTTTGGCAAGGTATGTATTTTTGCTGATGATAGAAAGGTGTGTAATAGGGTTGATATCCCTGGAGGGGGTCTGGTCTGTAACATGGAACATGATTTGGCATTGCTGGAATATTAGTCAAAACAGTGCAAAATGCAGTTCAATGTTTCTAAATGTAAAATAATTCACATAGGGAAAAAGAATCTCCCGAGAGAGTTCAACATCGGGGGATACAGTGTTAGCCAGCACTACAGAAGAAAAAGGTTTAAGGATATTTATTTTAGATGATTCCAAACTGAGCAAACAATGTGGCCATGCAGTGGGAAAGGCAAATAGAATTCTAGGATGCATCACTAGAGGGATCACCAGCAGGAGGAAGGAGGTTCTGATTCTTCTATATAGATCTTTAGTGAGACCTCATTTAGAATACTGTGTCCAGTTCTGGAGACCTCACTTACAGAAAGATATTGATAAAATAGAAAGAGTCCAGACACGGGTAAAAAAAATGGTGAAAAGTTTGTGGGTTATAACATATCGAGAGCGACTTCAGTAACCTAAAGTGGTTGTGACCCTATTAAAAAAAAATTGATCCTGTTCCTTTAAAGCATGAATAAGAGCGCAGTGCTTGTGCTGTGTAACTTGGCTCTTTCTATCAACTTAAATACCTGGCTGATCCTGCCTGGTGCTGCCCGCCCCTTTGTAAACTGACTACGATGGTCAGTTTACATGCCTCCGTCATCCACTATCTCTCCTCTCTCCCCCTCCCTGCCTGCTAGTGTCAGTTCCCACCCCTCCCCTCTTGCTGCTTAAATAACTTTGTGTACTTTATAGATTCCCCTCTGTTCAATGATGTTCTGTGCCCCAGAATATGTACTATATAAAAGTATATTTTGCTGTATACCTTATTTCAGAGCGCCGCTCGGCACTCGCGTGACCGCCGGCCAGGTTCCTCCTATCCTTCCCTTCTCCTGGCTGACTTCAGCAAGGGATTCTCAGCCCCTACTGCTGTACTTTTCTGATTGTGAGAGGAGAACAGTGGGCAATCATGTGGCACCGAGTGGCGCTCTGAAATAAGATATACAGCAACATATTTTTTTATATAGAACATATACTGGGGCTCATACCATCATTGAACAGGGGGGGATATATAAAGTACACAAAGTGGCTTTACAACCACTTTAATATATAAAGTCTGGAGAAAAGACAACTTTAAAAAAATCAAGGAGGTAAATACATCAAGGGGGTAAATTAGGTTCAGGAGGGCAGTTTTTTCAATATGAAACTAAAATCAAGAACACGGGGGCATGACCTTAAACTAACTGCTGGAAAGTTCAAAACTAATCTTAGAAAGTATTATTTTACTGAAAGGATAGGTAATGCTTGGAATCTAATCTAATAAACTACCAGCAGGGGTAGTGAGATAGCCAACAGTAAATGGCTTCAAACATGCTTGGGAAAAACGGAGATCTATACGCAGACAATAAAGGTATCGGAAAAAAAACCCCAGAAAACTAAACCCCCGCCCCCCAAAAAAAAAAGGACAGACTCAATGGACTAATCAGTCTTTTTCTGCCGTCGCTTTTCTATGTTTTTATGTGTAAAAGCATTCCCCCAAAGTTTGGAGATAGTCAAGCAGCTCCAACTTCGATAACCATTTCTCCACTCCTTTTATTTTTGACCGATCTACCCAAGGATAACTTGCCACAAATTTGTGGCAGTGTTGAATTGTATGTCTTCAAATCTGTACATTTTTACTAGCATTTTGTTCACTTGCATAGCACTTAAAGCACAGGTTCTAGTTGACACTTTTCCAATTTGTAGCAAATTTGCATGGCAAGTCTCTAGCAAGAGCAAAGTTGCAGTGGGGAGTCTACAGGATGAAAATTCAGCCACAGTGACCCCTGTGGTAAGATGACTATTGCACAACATAACTGAACCAGAACTTTCAGCAGACTTGCAGAATGTTTGCAAAGAAAGTTGATCTGGAGTCATGCAATGCGGACTTGCTGCAATTATGCAATAGACTTGTGAAGCCTGGCAAATCTAGCAATAGCTTAGCAAGTTAATTTCAATCTTGCAGCACAATTATTTGCTGTCTGGGTACCTGCATATCATTCACTCTTTAAAGGCACTCTAGTAACAAATGTAAGGCAGAAGAGACTTCTTGTTTTGCTGAGATTTATGTAGCATAAAGTATGTGGCTACATACATACTATATAGTACGGTGTGTGGCTGCAGTGGTGGTAAGAATGCTTGCTGTTTGTGCTTAGAAATTTTCACTTTTCTAGATTTTACATTGACTATTTTTTTTTTTTTTTTTTTTTTTTAGCAACACAAAGGAAGATGTAATTTACTATTATGGATCCAGAGGAGAAAAGCAACCTGTCAAATTAAATCCAGGTAAGTGACATTTTTTTGTTAAAGGGGTTGTTTTTTTGTTTTTTGTTTGTGTTTTTAATTACAATAATGAACAAGTTTATACTTAACTTCCCTGTGCAATATTGATCCACTTTTTGTGGGGTCACCTGCTGGCGCTCTAGGTTCTTTCTGTGCTCCGTGTGCCACCATAGAAATCCGCTTCCTATTGTGGCATACGTGCGGGTTACGATCCTGAGCCCTACTGTGTGTCCGTAGACACACAAAGCATGGCTTGACCTGCCCTCCCCAGCCAATGGCTTCTGCTGTAGCCCCTGTGTCCTGTGAGAAAGAGAGAGCCGCAGCAGGCAAGCACAGCACTGGATCGAGTGAGGACTCAAACAAGTATTTAGATGTGAAGGGGCGATACAGATACTGGAACATTTTTTTTTACCCTAATCCAGGGAATGCATGAAGGTAAAAAATGTTTACCCTTTAGAATCACATTGTATAAGGCAAAACCTGAGCCAGAATAGAGATTATATGTCAGTTTAGCTTTATTTTTAATCCTTTCGTACATGAAAACATTAAAAAAGGTGATTTTTATTATATTTTACATTACATTTACCCTTATGCAATACAAACCTGTTAAAAAAAATATGAAATGAAGTGGCATTTGGCGCTTTGAGTTCTTTATTAACATAAAGCTAAACTCCAAGTAATTATTTAAAGCCACCATTTTAAACAGTGATATATTTATTAAAAAATATTTCATTGTGTTTTAAATCAGTTAGTACAAATAATCTACATTTAAAGTAGTTGCCCACAATTCCTTGCACACTAAGACTGAGATGGGAGATGTATTAAAAATGCTGAAAAATCCAGCAGTCCTAAATAGGCCAAAAACATAATGTGTTAATTAAAGGGAAGCTGAGGGTTATAATTTGATATTTTTCAAAATGTAAAATTAGTCAGAAACCTGAAAGCCTTACCCCTACTATTTTGAAATAAACAGGCAGTAAAAATGTTCCTTTAATATGTTATATATTTTATGATTATCTTTACATTTGTAACTAGTAGGCTTATTGTCTTTGTAATGCCCTGAAATAGCAAGGATCGTTTAATAGCAGCAATGACATTGGAATGAGTAGGAAAATGTTACGCAGCATAATTGGTATGTGCTAGATATATTAGTCCCTCAGCTACTATTCTATGTACGGGATAAACAAGTAATATTTTTTCTCTTTCGTTCATTGACGGACACAGCTCCTGATATTCATAACCATTGGGTTATACTGCCCCCTACAGGAGTAGGACAGCTACACCCATAGGCAGTCTCAGGAGTCTATACTCCCTCTTTCTGCTATAGTCACCTAGTTTTTTTCTGCCTAGTCAAGAGTAAGGACCTAGTTCGTTGCTGGGATCTTTGGTACTGGCAACATTTTTTAGATAGAAATTTTTTTCCTCCTGGATTTTTTACCTGTGATATTTACAATCAACTGTCAGACTGGGCGACGGGCTGGATAATCTAGATCCAGTGGTCACCCCTGTCTGGCCAGCGAGCCGGTGCTGACCTCAGCTCCATGCTAGGTCAGCCACAACATAGCCCCGCTGAACGAGGGCTGGCCTACAAGTTAAACGCCTCACGAGGTCACATACGACCGGGTCTCGGCCCGAGTCGGTGTGTTCCTCCTGGCCGACAGCCCTCCCATTTCAAAGGTGAGGGGTTCTGTCTGGAGCGGTGCCCACCTTGTTCCTGGTATTGAGTAGCTGTCCCCCTCTCCCCCTGGAGAGTTTTGGGGTGGATGTGGGCCTCTCCTTGGGACGGTCGGACCCCCTCCTTCCCCACCTTCCTGCAGGCACCCTCCCCTTGCCAAGTCCCTCATTCTGCCCCCCCTTTCCATGCTGGGGCCATTCGGATGGTCTGGCCACTTTCTTGGAATGGGGCAGGGCACTAACTGGCGATGGGGGGTGCGAAACTGGTGATCAGATAATAGACTGTGCGAGGGGGGTTGTACCTGGTGGGGGCTCCTGCCAGGGCCCCCTGTCCTGCCAAGATCTGTCCTTGAGGCCTGGTCTCCCTCCTGGGTCCCTGTAAGTCTTTTGGTGCTGCCATTTTGTTGTAGCCTGTGTGTTTCTATACACGGCTGCCATGTTTGTGTAGTCCGACTGCCATTTTGTTGTGGTTTGCCATTGGAAATAGCGGCGAACATGAGAGTTGAGCCCTGTGGGCGGCGAGCCATCCAAAGGTGTTTCCTTTCCCTGCCTATTTTGACAGAATTGTCTCTAAAGAGTAGGGACAACACAAGCATCCCCGTGGGGTACCGAAGCACTTAACTAGGCATTACCCCTATAAGTAGTCCCTTCTTGGACTGTGCCACCAGTGGTGAACCCTTTCGAGATTAAAACAGGCAACCATGTTTCTGGTTGAAGAGTCCCCGGCCTTTAAGGATCCAGCTGACAAGAAGGCAGAGGCTGTGGCCAGCACTATCTACACTCTGGCTGGTTCAGCAATGAGGCCGGTATTCACCATTGCCTTAGTGTCGCAAACTCTGGCTGAATGGGCTAAGCACCTACACCGTGACCTGGAGGGGGAACGGCTCCCCCTGCCTTTGCCGAGCTGACCAAACAAGCAGGTCCAGGGGCTGCAGTTTATCTGTGATGCCTCTTTGGATGTGGCTCCCCTGATAGCTCGCTGCTCTGTTTTGGCAGTGGTCCTTCAGCGTGTCTTTTGGCTCAAGCGCTGGTCTGTGGATCAGACTTCAAAAAAGGCCTTGACTGATCTTCCTTTTCAAGGAGATCGCTTGTTTGGAGCTACCCTGGATGACATTATTAAAGGTCTTTCAGCGGGAAAGAGTACTTTTCTTCTGCAGGCTACTAAGGGCACGGAACTTCGTCCTAGATGTGGGCCTTCCTTCTCAGCCTTATAAGAAGTTTTTTTCATCCATCAGGGTCGACTGACAAGGGCTCAATGCCTTTCAGGGCCTCTTCTGGAGGATCCAAAGGAACCTGGTCTGGCAAGCAGGGATCAGGGTTCTCCAGACCTGTGGACAAGGCTCCTTCTGCATGAAGGTGCGCCCTCACCCATATTGGGGGTTGGGGGGACGTCTTTGCTGGTTTTCGGACCTGTGGACTTCCCGGGGGAAAGACAAGTGGGTCCACAAAGTCAGTCGGTCCGACTACAAGATTGAGTTTCGCTCTTGTCCCCCGGCAAGGTTTTTTTCCTTCCAACTTGCGCCTGTTCCCAGACTGCTTACAGGGCCTGTTTGGGGCGGTGCAAGACCTGTTCCTTTAAGGGGTGATTGTTCCAGGTCTGACGTTTTCAGGGTTTTTTACTCAAATCTGTTCACAGTTCCCAGGAAGGAAGGCAAAGTGCATCCATTCCTGGACCTCAAGGCGCTAAACTGCTTTGTGCTGGTGCAGGAGTATAGATTGGAGTCGATTCGAACGATGGTGGCATCCCTGCAACAGGGGTATTTCCTCACCTCTATCGATATCAAAGATGCCTACCTTCACATTCCAATGTGCCAATCACCAGCATTTTCTCCGCTTTGCTGTGGGAGAGGAGCATTATCAGTTTGTGGCATTACCCTTTGGCCTCTCATCTGCTCCTTGGGTCTTCCCAAAAGTCTTAGCCCCGGTGCTATCTTCGCAGTACTGGTCTACTTGGACAATCTCCTTCCATGAGCGGAGTCTCCCTCTGCTTTGGTGGAGAACCTGGAGATCACAAAAACTGGGAGTTTGGCTGGATTATGAATTTTCAGAAGTCTGCTCTGTTTCTGTCCACAAAGCTGGACTATCTTGACCTGACTCTAGACTCAGCCTTAGCCAGAGTGCTCCTTCCTCTGGACAAACTCCAGAAATTGCAGGCTGCAATTCGCTTCCTGCTGTCCATCAAACGGTCATCACTCGGGACTTGCAAGCAGGTGCTGGGCCTGGTGGTGTCTACCTTCGAGGCGGTTAGTTCCATACGAGGTCCCTGTAAAGGGAAATTCTGACCGAATGGGACAGGACTCCGCAGTCTCTGGACGATCAGATCCTGCTGAGTCAGGGCACGAAGGAGTCCCTGATATGGTGGCTTCGTTCTCTGTGCTTCGGCTGGGAAAATATTTCCTCCCCTTGTATTGGACAGTGGTCACCGTGGATGCCAGCCTTTCCGGCTGGGCAGGCGTCCTCTGCAAGCATTCCACTCAGGGGAAGAATCCAGACTCCCAATCAATGTCTTGGAATTCCGAGCAATCAGACTGTGTCTGGATCATTGGACGGATCGTCTTCAGGGTTGTCCAGTGCGCATTTGATCAGGTAATGCCACAGCCGTGCCTTATGTCAATCACCAAAGGGGCACAAGAAGTGTCCTGGCAACTCTGAAGGTAGTCGGCATTCTATGGTGGGCAGAACTGTTTGTTCCAGCCCTCTCCGCCGTACACACGGGTGAAAAATTGGCAGGCATATTATCTCAGTCGACAGGCAGTGGACCATGGGGAATGGTCCCTTCATCCAGAGGTATTTCAGTAGCTGTGTCTCTGGTGGGGCACCCCCGTGGTGGATCTGTTGGTATCTCGGCTCAACAGAAAGGTGCAGAGGTTTGTGGCTCGGTCAAGGGGTCCTCTGGCAGGCGCCACAGACGCGCTAGTGGCCCTGTGGGGTCAGTATCATCTGATTTACGCCTTACCTCCTCTCAAGTTTCTGCCCAGACTTCTACAAGAATCGAGGCAGAAGGGATTCCAGTCATCTTAGCGGCTCCGGACTGGCCTCGCTGGGCTTAGTACTCCGATCTGGTGCGGCTGGTCACCGACGTTCCTTGCCAGCTTCCTCTCCAGGAGGATCTGCTGTCCAGATGCTGAAGGATAGGGGTTTGTCTGAGTTGGTGATTCCTACACTGTTGAAAGCTAGGAAATCTACCTCTACGAAGATCTATCATTGTGCGTGGAAGACATACATTGCGTGATGTGAGTCTTTTTGGGATTCTTCCTCGCTGCTTCTCGATTGCTCGGATCTTGACCTTCCATCAAACGAGGGGTTGAACAGAAATTGGCCTTGAGTACCTTTAATAGTCAGGTGTCGGCTTTGGCAGTCTTCTTCCAACAACCTTTGGCCACACACTTCCTGGTGTGTACCTTTCTTCAGGGTGTCTTAAAATTTGGTTCCTCCAGTGCGGGCTCCGTTGCCGCCTTGGGATCTTAATTTGGTGCTTTCAGCCCTACAGAAGCCTATTCAGGAGAGTCCCCTGCTTACGTTGTCCCAGAAGGTGGCCATTTAGTGGCTGTCACCTCTGCACGCAGGGTGTCAGAACTGGCGGCGTTATCCTGCCGTTCACCTTACCTGGTGATTCATAGGGATAAAGTGGTTTTTTGCCCCTGCCCGTCGTTGCTTCCAAAGGTTGTCTCTGATTTTCATTTGCATGAAGACCTTGTGTTGCCTTCCCTGTGTCCCAGGCCTAAACATCCTTGCATGCCTTGGATGTGGTCCGGGCAATTAGGGTATACCTGGCAGCTACAGAGTGTCTCTCGGGAAGTCAGACACTTTCTTTGTGCTCACAGATGGGCCTTGTAAAGGGTTGTCCGCTTCCTGTGACCATTTCCAGATGGATCAGACAGACACTGATCCAGGCCTATTCCATCAAGGATCAAGTTCCTCCTTTCCCTGTTAAGGTGCACTCTACTTAGTGCCTCCTGGGCTTTCCATCATTAGGCGTCAGTGACGCAGGTTTGCAAGGTGGCCACCTGGTCGTGGGTGCACACTTTTACAAAGTTTTATAAAGTGGATGTGATGGCATCTGCGGATGCTTCTTTTGTCAGGCTGCTTTTTAAGAGGATCTGATCCTCTTTGAGGGTGTATTGTTTTTTCAGTTGGGCTCCAGTTTGGTTGAGCTCCTGTGGCCTGGTTGGCTAATGTTTAGCCTTGGGAATTTTTTTGTTGTTCCCACCCCTCATGTTTAACACTGCTTTGGGACATCCTAATGATTATGGATGTCAGGAGCTGTGTCCGTCAATGAACGAGAAAAAAAATTGGATTTTTGACCTACCGTAAAATCGATTTCTCTGATGTTCATGGACGGACATAGCACCCACCGCTCTCTGGAGTTATAATTCTCCTGACACTGCTTGTAACAAAAATGAGTGGTTATAGCTGAGAGAGGGAGTATACCCCCTGGGACTGCCCATGGGTGTAGCCAGAATTATTTTCTGCCTAGTGTCATACTCCTGTAGGGGGCAGTATAACCCAATGGTTATGAATATCAGGAGTTGTGTCGGTCAATGAACATCAAAGAAATGGATTTTACGGTAAGTCAAAAATCCCGTTTTTCCTTTAGCATTTAGCTCTTACTAAATCCTATTCCAGTTCCAAGCAAGAAGAATCAATCCTAGCAAAAAAAGAACAAAAAACAGCAAGAGTGTAACATCTATTTCAATGTCACTGTTTTATTTATATAAATATTTCCTTAAAAAAAAAAAAAAGTAGATATTAGAGGAAATACTAAGGGGTCCATGTATAGAAAATGCGGATGTTTAACCACTTGCCTACTGCTCACAGTATATTTACTGCGGCAGTCAGCCCCTCACAGGCAGAGCGACGTAGGTCTACGTCGCTAGCCTGTGAGGGTCTCAGGAGCGAGCGCGCGCCGCCGGAGGCGCGCTCCCGCGCGGTCATGGACCCCCCCCGCGCGTATGACCGGCAGACCCGATCGTCTGTGGAGAGGGAGAAAGGCAGGCGGCTAATGTAAACAAGCCGCCTGTCATTCTCCCCGGTGTATGAATGATGATCATACGGTTCTACTATGTAGAACCGTTGATCACTGTTCATACATCTCAAGCCACAGCCAATCACAGTTCTAATCACGCCCCTAGGGACACACACAGCCCCTCCCTCTCAAAAGTTAACCCCTTCACTGCCAGTGTAATTTTACAGTAACAGTGCATATTTATAGCACTGATTACTGTAGAAATGTCACTGGTAACCCAAAAAGTGTCAAAAATGTCAGTCAAGGGTCCGATCTGTCCGCCGCAATGTCGCAGTACCGCAAAAAAAATCGCAGATCGCCGCCATTACGCGTTAAAAAAAAAGACAATCTTTCCCTTTGTTAGTAAACGCGATAACTTTTGCGCAAACTAATCAAAATACGCTTTTTGCGATTTTTTTTTTTTTTTTACAAAACATATGTAGCATAAAACAAATTGGCCGAAAATGTTAAAAAATGTTGATTTTTACATTTTTTTGGGGGGGAATTTCATATAAAAAATGTGAAAAATATTGTTATTTTTGCAAAATTGACGCTCTTTTTTTGTTTATAGCGCATGATCAAAAAATCGCACAGGTGATCAAATAACACCAAAAGAAAGCTCTGTTTGTGGGAAAAAAAGGATGCCAAATTAGTTTAGGTACAGCGTCGCACGACCGCGCAATTGTCCGTTAAAGTCACGCAGTGCCAAATCGCAAAATAGGCCCTGGTCAGGAAGGGGGTAAAATCTTCCGGGGCTTAAGTGGTTAAAGTGGTTGTAAAGGTGCAAGGTTTTTTGCCCTAATGCGTTCTTTGCAAAAAGGTACACTGTGCACATCTGGGCCAGCTCTTCTCCCGACTCTCACAGGCTTGGCTGAGAGCAGCGTGAGCCTTTGGTTTCAAGTGCGATCAGTCAAAACTTGTCCGCAAGAGCGGGGGACAGGGCCGAGCCGGACTGTGTGTCCGAATAGCCCCTTCCTCTATGGCACTCGGCAGGGCGGAGGAGCCAGGAGCACCAGCCAGGGACCCCAGAAGAGGAGGAATGAGGCTGCTGTACTGTACGTAAAACCATTGCACAGAACAGGTAAGTATGTTATGTCTGTCTGCCCTTTTATTTTTTTTACGTTTTTTTTATTTTGTTGTTTTTAAAGAAAGTTTTACGATCACTTTAACATTTATGAGGTATTGACTAAGGCTACATTCACACCTGAGCGTAGCGTTTTCGCGCGTTTTTAACCGCGATTTTTACCGTGATTTACAGGCGTTTTTACAGGCGTTTTTTGTGCAGGTGTTTTTAGATTGAATAGAGACCAATGGAAAACGCCTGTAATCTGCCCAAAAAGAAGCTCATGTACTTTTTTGAGCGTTGGGCGTTTTGCTTACAGCGTCAAAACGCTCAGATGTGAACAGGGGCCATTGAAATGAATAGCATTTGTCTTGTTGGGCGTTTTGAGAGCTGATCCTAGAGCAGAAAAACTCCCCAAAAACGCCCAAAAACGCCTACATGTGAACGGAGCCTTAAGTATTAAAAAGAAGACTTTGGGACTTTAAGGTCTAGAAACATTTGCACATTATTTTTAGTGAACAGGACCCCTTATTGTAGTGACACCCTCTACATTACAACTACCAACAATCCAATGACACTTTGCACTCCATGCAGAGAGATGCTTCTTTAGAAGAAGGGTGTTAAACAAACAAGTAGGTAGATCATTCCCAGGATGAAGATCACAGCATTAGAGATAGGGGTACGAGAAGAAAGGCACAACAAAAACCAAAGGCCAGTCCCCAAATTCAGGGCGGCAGATTGCAAAGTTTACTTGTTTTTAGGAGTACTCCTGCTCAAAAGGAGGAACAATATACTCAAAACTCTTGCTAAATCCAAAACACCTAATGCAGGCAAGAGGGTTAGTGCCAGGGTGGCATATATCCCAACCTTTTCTGTGTTTAAATGGCCCTGGTTCAAGAAGGTCTCATCAGCCTCCAAACAAACAATGTGGATGTGCAGCAAAAGAGGTCTCTGATTGAAGTGGGAATTTTTGTTTACAATGATTTCATTAATATGCACTTGGTGGTACTACATATGGAGGTTATACACAATGTATAGCATTTCCAGCACCCATATTGATTTTGTATATAAATGCTATCAGTATTTGTATAATTTTGTGATTTATATTTTGGGGCAGGAAGAATTGTATAGTTTTGATAAAACCTGGGCATTTTCAGCACTTCAATTAGGTTGTATATACATAGTTGGGGGTGTGTGGGAACACAGAACATTGCAAGCAGCAGTAAAAGTGGTTATCTGGTCACAGTATATAGGAGATTGCTTTAAGGGTTCTTCATCCTCTATCTATAGCCAAGAAACAATTAACCAGCAGGGAACATTATATGTGGGAGACCTCTTATTTCATTATTTTTTATTGAGGGAGGAAAAAAAAAATGATTGATACAAAACAGGGCCTCTTGGGCATACCCAGGCTCAAAACATTTTCCCATTTTTCATTTCAATTCTCTTCCTCTTTAACACATAATTTTCCTATTACAACCTTTATAAAACAAACAACACCAAAAAAAGAAAAAAAGTATTCCCCAGCATATTATCGCTTCATAGCAACATTTCATTATTAGCGAATATTTACTTCCTATTTCCTTATTTTCACTATTCCTTCATACCCCTGTATATTACATCAATTTAGGTAAAAGAGACCTCAGCACCGTGTACAAGTATGGAGATTCCTGCAGTGGGAAGCAAAACCCTTCGCTGTGACATTAATACTACTGCTAAATGTGAAATCTTTCTTGTTCCTCTGTTAGTGTAAAAAAAAAAAACAAACAGCATGAGATCCTCCCCTAAAGTTCATACCTAACCCTTTAAATTGTGTATGGATTTTAAGGGGGACCCTATAAAAAAAAAAGCAAACAAAATGCATGGGGAGTCCCTCCAAAATTCCATGTCAAACCCTTTGAGTCGGTATGCATTTTTGGATTTTAGGGGGCACCTCAATGCAAAAAAATTGTGGTGCACACCTTAAAATCCATACTAGACTCATGCCGGGTGGCCTCTTCCCAACAACCCTGGCCTGGTGGTTGTTGCAGTCAACAGGTGAGGGGCTTACCAAAATCTGAAAGCCCCCTTTAGTAAGGTGGCTCCCAAATATACCATGATGAAAATTCCACTGTGGATCGCTTTTTTGAGCATTGTTTCTTTTAATACGTAAAAACATTCCTACCTTTTTGTTTTTCTGAAGAAATTACTGTTTTTCCTTTGTGCCCCTGTGCTTAGTGAGTCTAATAGGAGGGGTTTCATAATTATCAATCAGCTGCTGCAGAATCAGGGATTGCAGGTTCTGCATCCCTTTAGGCGCTATTTCCTATTGGGAGTATCTTACCAAAAAAAAAAAACGTTTTGTTGCAGGGTGTCCAAAAAATCTGAGTTGTATCTTAGCACGGACTTCTGGGAAAATCAGTGAGCCAATCACACAAGCAGGAAATGCTGTTTCTGTCTGGGGGGTATTCTGTACACATTCTGTGTAGTAAACACCTCTAGGTAGCAATATTGCATTGCATTTTCAGAATTTTACAGAGCTGCAGATTGAAAAGGAAAGGTTATTTTTAATAACATTCAATTACAATATGACTTGTGCCACAATTTTGTATGCTATATTATTTTTTTTTTTTTTTTGCTTTTTTTCCCCATGAAAGTTTGGTTACCTTTTTAAGTTTGTAGGCATTCCACCATTTACAAAACATGTAAGCTCAGAAAGTATATTTCCTAGTATAGTATATAGTAAAAAAGTAATTACCATATTTTTCCTGGTTCCAGGCACATACCATTTTCTTTTATTGGACAAATTGTTTGGCCATGTGGTCTGTATCTAAGCTCTACCCAGAGTTATGAAATGACCTTTGTTTGAACAAGCACAGGAAAAACTGAACCCAGTTACAAGGCTGCATTAACCTGCATGCTAATAAGAAATTACCAGGCGTTATTGAAACGTCTTAAGGTTTCTGAGTGGAGGTATAATTTACCTGTAGTGTTTTAATCATCTGCAGTGACTACATGATTGAGCCACAGCTGATGACTGTGCCTCCATGTCAGTGGAACAAAGAAAAGGATGCTTCCTTTTAAAATAGCTGTATCTGTTTACAGAATTGTGCAGTTGATCTGCTGACCTCTTTTACTTTCTGGCGTTCTCTAATTGGCACCCTCATTAGACTGTAATGATCTCTCGGTTATCCTCATTAAACCCTTATATAATAGCGTATGCTGTTTGCGGCTAGAGGTAGGTCATTAGTGAGCTCCTATACCAACAACAGTAAAGTGTATCTAGGAGCTATAAGTCAGAAAGATGCATTGGTGTTTCCTCTTCTTTTTTTTTTCAGCATTAAATAGTAGATTGGGCAAGCAAATTGCGTTGCACAATCCCTGTGGGGATAGTTACTGTTATTGGACTTGATAGTGTGGTGACTGTATTGTACAGAGTTGCAGATTAAAGCAGTAAAAGAAATGTGCTGCTTATGTGCACAAACCGAAGATCTAATCTGGAGTTAAGGTGAACCTGTCAGCCTTTTTTAAACTTTTAAAAGTGAAAGTCTTGTCTAAAAGTAGACACCAGAAGATGCCAGCCAATATCTTTGTCAAAAAACCTCCTATGTATACCTCTCAGAAACTAGAGTCTTTGGGGCCTGACTTCAGAACTAAACTCTGCAAAATTATCTTATTCTTTGAAATGAGGGTGCCACTTATGATCACTAAGGCAAGCCCAGTGGATGAGGGGGTGGCAGCTGGTGGCGTTTTCCTGAATTCAAGCCTTTAAATTGGTACTAAAGGTTCATTTTGTTTTAATCCATCCATGTTGAGCAGTATGGTAAACAATTACTAAACATCCCCCACCATTTAACATGCATGGTATGTGTGCACAAACACCTAGTGTCTTTTCATCACCCCTGTGTCCCTAAGCACAGCTTATCCAGCTTTCTTTTAGATGAGAACATATACTCTCCAATGACAAAGGGAGCAGAACAGATGCCTGCAGCCAATCAGCTTAGTGGTTGGCAGGGAGTTTCTTGCATGGGCTGTGTGCTTGAATGGATGCACATCCATTAAGCACTCAACACAAGAGTGTCTCCATAGAACTATACAAGGGAAAGGAGACACCCTTTCAGATAAGCCTCCACCTTAGCAGATGAAATGTGTTTTAAAAATGGATCCTTTATTATTACTTTAAGTAACAAAGTGAAACTAGTTTCAGAGATGCGTACAGAGATGGCTTTCTGGTTACTAAGGTTATTAGCAAAAATCACTTTTAGATAAAGGTGTGCTTTGCACTTACAGGGCCAAGAAAGTAGACCTCATGACCACCCATCTCTATTGCCACAGAATGGCCTTTTTAAGCTCCAAGATGTCACTTAGACTCTCCCCCCACCCCTAGTCAGTGGCACAATGTAATAAGGGGAAAGAGAATCACATGCTCCCCACATCACTAAAGGGTACCCATAGTGCTGTAGGGGCTGTTTGGTGAAACCATATTACCTAATGGGGAACCAGGCTTTTTGCACACTAGGAAGTGTACAATATCTGCAGTGGCTGTAGCTCTGAATGGGCAAAGATTGAAATTGGCCTCCCACTGGACTGATAAGTATTATTAATCCTCTCTTACAGGCTACATCTTGTTGCATGCTTTTCCTTTAGGGACAGGGTAATTTACAGCCAGGGCCCGTAAAGTTTTTTTTATTAATGCGGCCACCCACTTGGTGCAAGATTTTCAAACTTGCACAAGATGACAGTTTATGTCTTCAAAAGTTAACACAGGTGTGTTGGCATTGCTGTTCAGTAGTATGCTATGTTTCTGTATTTATTAAAAGTAGTAGTGGTTTCTCTGAAACATTTCGGATAGTGGTTGTTGGAGTTATTTCATTCCTGCATACATTCATTATTAATCCCAAAAGTGATGGTTGCATGGACGGTGAAGGCAGTTTATAAGACTTAGGAGGTAAATTTTTTGAAATCTTGCATGTTGTAGTAATGCTCAAAAACTCTGGGGGTTTTTTTGGCTTGCGTTGTGCATGTTCACCAAAATGTGCACATACTTGGTAGTGTACAGCAGTAATTGAATAACATTACTAATAATATAAAAATACTAATAATTACTAATGAACTAATAGTCACTAATAAAAATCACTACTAATAAGTAAGTGTTAATGTGTGTGCACCACAAAAAGCCATCAGGCAGTCCTTGCTTGCAGAATCCAGCCTAGCACCAGTTTTAAGTTGCATGTTTATGGCCTGCCTAATAATGTTCAATTAGCAGGGGAGCTGTTCAAAAGGCATGCAATTCAGGCACAAAATGTTACCGGACACCAGCAGACGAGGAAAAGAAGACTCAAATTTAATATAGATTTTCTTGTAATTGCTTCACATTCCATCACGGGTGTCCCCAGATGCTGAGGTTTAACTAGCTGCCTTCTGAAATGTATCCCTTTAATCATTTTGGGATTCCTTCACATCATTACTTGACATAATGGTTAAATGAGATGCTACCAGAAGAGTCAAGTGTATCTCATTACATGTACAAAAATGTCACAAAAATGTAAGCACAGGACACAGCACAGAACAAAAGTATTTGTGATATATTGAAGTGCAAGGAAGGAGTCCAGAATAGATCTGCCACACAGCAAAACACCTGTGTAATTTCTTCTGAAAGCATCCACTGGCCAACACATGTACACATATGCTATTTTCTGTGGTAGTAATGCTGTACCTTTTGATTAAGTCACTACACTAGAACTAGTATATACAGTTGTGTTCAAAATTATTCAACCATTTCAGTCATCATTCAGTCATCTTGCTTACAATTAAATCAAAGAGGCACGTGTAGGTCAAACAAATATAACATAACATTTATAATGAAATAACCACAAATGTCTTTTCTGTGCTCACATCATTATCAGTTTTATTCAACCCCCAATTGACATTCAATCTTAGTACTTAGTACAACATCCTTTTACAGTTATAACAGCTTTTAAATGTGAAGCATAGCTTGACACAAGTGTCTTGCAGCGATCTACGGGTATCTTCGCCCATTTGTCATGGGCAAAAGCCTTCAGTTCAGTCATTCTTAGGCTTGTGCACTGCAACTGCTTTCTTTAAGTCCCACCAGAGGTTCTCAATCTAAATTAAGTCTGGTGACTGTGATGGCCACTCCAAAATATTCCAGCCTTTAATCTGCAACCATGCTCTAGTGGACTTGGAGGTATGCTTGGGATCATTGTCCTGTTGAAAGGTTCAACGTCTCCCAAGCCTCAGGTTTGTGACGGACTGCATCACATTGTCATCCAATATCTCCTGGTACTGAAGAGAATTCATGGTACCTTGCACACGCTGAAGCTTCCCTGTACCTGCAGAAGCAAAACAGCCCCAAAGTATGATTGACTCCCCGCCATGCTTCACAGTAGGCAAGGTGTTCTTTTCTTCATAGGCCTTGTTCTTCCTCCTCCAAACATAGCATTGATCCATGGGCCCAAACAGTTCTAATTTTGTTTCATCAGTCCACAGAACACTATCCCAAAACTTCTGTGGTTTGTCCACATGACTTTTGGCATACTGCAGTCGACTCTTCTTATTCTTTGGAGACAGCAAGGGGCTGGGCCTGGGAGTTCTGGCATGGAGGCCTTTATTACGCAGTGTGCGCCGTATTGTCTGAGCAGAAACTTCAGTACCCACATCTGACAAATCTTTTCTCAGTTCCTCAGCAGTCACGCGGGGACTTTTTTCCACTCTACGCTTCAGGTAGCGCACAGCAGTCGAAGTCAGCATCTTCTTTCTACCACGACCAGGTAGCATTTCAACAGTGCCCTTTGCCTTGAATTTGCGAATGATTCTTCCTATGGTGTCTCTTGGTATGTTTAACATCTTTGCAATCTTCTTATAGCCATTGCCCTTCCTGTGAAGAGTAATCACCTCTTCTCTTGTCTTCCTGGACCATTCTCTTGACTTCACCATGTTTGTAACCACACCAGTAAATGTCTAGAAGGAGCTGAGTATCACAGTCATTTTAAAGCTGCCTAATTGGTGCTTATTAGGCTTAATGCTGCTCCCTGACATCCACAGGTGTTTTCAATACCTGATTGAAAACACTTCAATGAACCTCTGTTCTTCAGAGTGGTAGTCTTTAAGGGGTTGAATAATTGTGTCAATGAAGAATTCACAAAAGAAACATTTACTACTGTATTACAAAACCAATTGATGTCATTTTAGTTGCATATGGTTCTTTAAGAAGTCCTTGTAGGATTTCATTCTGAATACAATTACAAATGTACACTAAATTCCCTAAAACCCTTTACAGCATTGGGGGTTGAATAATTTTGAACACAACTGTAGTCCAAACATTTGGGAATGCCTGTTTTTTTAGCTAACCCTTGCCACAACAAAGTTAAGTTTGATGACAGTCCAATATAAACAATTATGAAGAGTTGAGTAATTGGTGATATTTTATTTGTATTTACTGTATATTGCACTGTCCGTATGTAGCACCCTTTACTGTGCTACTAGATTAGTGCAAGCAAATTTTTTTATGATTAATGGTTAGCCTGGGAGTCTAAAATTGGGTCAGGGTTTACTACAGGTCAGGCTGGATGACTCAGATGTAGGTCTCAGGTACCTCCCCCTGGGTCTAGAAGTTTGGAGACCCTTCTAGAAGTTAGTGGGTGGAGGCCAGGAGGCCTAATCTGCATACGAGGGAACTTGGCCAATCCCCAGGCAGAATGCTCTGGCAGGGTGGCTGAGTCAGCCTTTAAATATGGTGGTGCCATGCCAGCAGGGGAGTTGGGTGGAAGTTGGAGTGCTGTGCTTTTCTCTTTACCCCTTGTCCAGGGAGATCTTTGGTGGGCTGGTAGTTGTGCAGCCAGGAGGGCTGGTAGTTCCTTTAGGCGGTGGAAGCAGTTCTACAAGAGGAAAGGAGATACTCTGCAGCTTTCCAATATTTTGTGCTACTTTCCAGAGGGGCTAAGAGCTCCTAGCCCATAAAAGACTTTGCCACTGATCCAAGAGACTGGGTGTTCTAACAAGGAGACCAGTCTATGATCTTTTCTTTGTACATAGGAAGTAAGTTGTCCTCATCTGTTGTTCTTCAAGTCAAGTTGGGCATTCCATAATCCTTACACCATATCCAAGTTGCTTTCCCCAATAAAACAACAAAAACAAGCCCATGGAAGGATTTCTGGATGCAAGTTGGAAATGCATGTTGCCTGGCTGTGAAGGAATAGGAGAGTCAGTTACCAGCAGCCCTTGCGGGGTATGACATATATATATATATATATATATATATATATATATATATATATATAATATGATTTGTGTTCAGAAAAAAGACAGATGTGGTTTATTTTTTTTACTAAAGCTGGAGAGTGAAAAATCATGCTCACTTCTGCATAGAAACCAATCCGCTTCTAACTTCAGCTTGCTCAAGAAGATTTTCCCCCTTAATGACCAGGCCATTTATTGCGATTTGGCACTGCGTTATTTTAAATGACAATTGCGTGGTCGTGCGACGCTGTACCAAAACAAACTTGATGTCCTTTTTTCACACAAATAGAGGTTTATTTTGGTGGTATTTGATCACCTCTGCGTTTTTTTTATTTTTGCGCTATAAACAAATTAAGAGCGACATTTCTTAAAAAAAAAAAAAAAACATTTTTCACTTTCTGCTATATAACATTCCCTAAAAAAAAAATGTAAAAATCACATTTTTTCATCATTTTAGGCCAATTTGTATTCTGCTACGTATTTTTGGTAAAAAAAAATCCCAATAAGCGTATTTTGATTGGTTCGTGCAAAAATTATTGTGTCTACAAACTAGGGGAAAGATTTATGTCAATTTTAATTTTTTTACTAGTAATGGCAGCGATTTTTAGAGGTAGTGCGACATTGCAGCGGCAGCTCGGGCCCATAACTGACATTTTTGACACTTTTGGGGGGAATAGTGGTATTGCTACAGTAATCAGTGCTAAAATGTAGGGGGGGGGGGGAGGCTTGTAATATCAACACAGAGACATGTGTTTCTAAATAGCAAGAACACAGGGGCTCTGTGTTGATAGGAGAGAGAACAATGGTCTGCTGTGTTTACAACAGCAGACCCCTGTTCTCCTTTCACGGGGAGCGATCACGGGTGCCCGGCGGCAATCGCACCGCCGGTCCTGCACCACGGCTTCCCCTCTTGCGCCCCCAGGATTGCTCCCACGGACCGACTTATGGTACGGCGGTTCACGGAAATGTGCTGACCTGCCGCCGTATAACTGAGGCGGCTGGTCGACAAGTGGTTAAGCTTAGACAATAAAACCTCGAAGTGGATTGGTTTCTATCCATAAATTAGCCTGATTTTGCACTTTCCATCTTTAGTAAATCCCATTGTGTCTTCATAGGCTGCTGTTTTTCAAGTTCCTGTTTTTCCCGAAATTCCCAATTTTTATGCAGCTTGTATATTGACTCCAAGTGGTTCAAAAGGCTGAAGGTTTTTACCTTAATGCATTCTCTGCATTAAAGTGTTACTAAACCCACAACAGTCAAATCAGTCTGTATATACAGTAAAGCATGCTTTTTATATTCACTGTGGAACCTAAGGGGTTAATCCTCTGCATTGTGTAAAAAGGCTGTTTTATCCTGTTTCTCTGTTCCTTTCCTTTTTACACTGTCCCCAATTTATTCTCCTGATATAACAGAGTCTAGGGGACAAGCTGCACATGCTCAGTTTGGTGTGTATTCCTAAAGCATTTTTTTTTTTCTTCTTCTTGGGAGAGTGCATGAGATCAGCACAGGACTAATCAGCTCTGTCCAGACAAAGGGTCAAGGGTCCTGCATTCTCATTGAACAGTCATATGAGAATGAAAACTCCTTCTGGAAGCTTTAACCAGACACTGATAGGAGTCACAAGACAGATTTAACTGCTGATAAGAAAAGGTTTTTAGCAGTTTATATTTACTAAAATAATTTTGCATTTCCATGTTCTGTGGGAGACCAGATCTAGTAAATGCAGGGTACCCCCACCCCCCCCCCCCGCCAACCTCTTATACTTACTTGAGCCTGATCTTGATCCAGCACTGTGCAGGAGAGCAGCATCTCTCTCCGCTCTCTCCTTCCTGCTGCTGTAAATCACAGCCAGTGAGGATGGGAGCCCGCACGAATACCTCTATAGCAAGCGGCTTGCTATGGTGGGCACTCAGCAGGTGTCAGGGGTCAGGAGCACCAGCGGGGGACCCAAGAAGAGAAGGATCAGGGTTGCTCAGTGCAAATCTATTAAACAGAGCAGTAAGTATGACATGTTTTAAAAATGTATGGGTTTACAATCACTTTCATGATTTTATTTTTCCTGGCGGATGACACAGGCTCACCGGCGGTGCAGTGTCTTAAGTACTAACTGGTGTTCAGCAGAGCTCCTGATGGTGGAGATGGGTTTTGCTGCACGTTAGTACCAGGTGGTGGTCCCCAGGATCGCTCCACAAGGAGGTGAACAAGCTGGGGTCTAGTAGAAGATATAGCAGGTAGGGATAAGCAGAAGCATAGTCCATAAACAAGCCAAAGATGGGTAACGAGTGGCTGCAGATTGGGATCAAACAGAAGAGTAGTCAAGGCAGAAGCCAAAAGTTGGTAAGGAGTGGTAGCGAAGATATAGATGGCAGCAGGAGTGACAGGAGCTAGATATCGGCTGGAGAGAGCACAATCATCTGGCAAACAGGAAGTGCAGACACATAGCTTAAGGGCTGGTTCACACCACAAAAAACGCATTCCAGATCCATTCCAGAATGCATTTCTGCATGCGCGCTTTTTACTCTTTGTAACGTGTTTCCGGATGCATCTCCGATGCTTTTTTAGCTGTTTTTTTCACTGCACTAGGGTCTGATGCATTTTTGATGCGTTGCAGTGCGTTTTGTGATGCTTTTTACCGCATTCCAGTACAGTCCAGTGCAGAAAAAATGCAGCATATTCTAATTTTTTTTTTTTCTGGAACTGGAACACCCTGGAACTGACTGCACTGGTGTGAACTATACCATTGGAAAACATATAACCTACTTTCCATGCGTTTTTGAAGCAAAAAAAAAAACACATTGCACTGCATGTGGTGTGAACTGGCCCTTCATCAAGAAGTTCAAGGGAAGAGCAAAGAGTTAAAGATTTAAGAAAAACAGGGTTCAAGATCATTCAAGGAATTGTCTAGACTGCTGTCCAGCATCCCAGGTGGCTCAGCAAGTAGAGACAACGCCAGACACCGCAGAGTTCTCAGGTTTAGACCCGGGTCCTGACATAATGAGGGGAGGGGGGAAGGATAAGCAAAACTTCAATTTTTCGGTTAAGTTGCACTTTGAGGAAGCACATTGGTCCTCAGTGTAGTACAGACTATGCTGACAGCTATCCATCTACCTTGTCCTTTTTGTAGACATACTGTGTGTTAACATCAGTTACACTATGTTCAAAAATTGTCAAGTGCCACAGAGAAATGTCACTGAGGGTTTTCATCAAAGGTTTCCTATGGTGTCCCATGATTTGTAGTTTTCGTCAAATGATCTGCTCTCTCCCATTGAATAAATTGTAGGCTACCATCAAATGGTGGTAATGATATGGCATTTACTTCAGATTTTAAGAATGTATGCAGCATTTTAATTAGATCTGTTCCTAGTGCTAAATGTAGATACTCGTATTTGAATTGTGACCATTCAGATTTCATGAAGAGTGATTCTTAGTTAGATATTTGTTTCACCTTCAGATATATGAAATACTATTGTGTTTTTATTGCTACAGGCTTGTACGGCTTGAGCTGCAGCCTGCTGGATACCCCATGGAAGAAACTCCAACATGGGAAGAAACTTTTTGCTGACATCATCATGAGGAGCCATGACATTGCCAAAGAAGACCTGGTGCAGGAGCTCATTAAAGTGATGAATAATGAAGAGCCGTAAGAACAAAATGACCTACATTTCGCTCTGAAAGTGCCAATGCAGCAGTTCTTTTCCCTGGTCTCAAGAAGGCCAATCTGTTCTTATAGTTATATTACTGCTTTATGCCAGACAGTATGTTAGTACAAGTGCGATCTGATAAAGTTTGTATGCATATTGATGGATTCTTAAACATAATGGCATTGCGCCTTCAGTTTCCAGCTGAAAGGACAGATTTTTTAAAACACCATGGGTTACCTTATTGCATGAATTGCCAAGGTGCTAATAATGATCTATTTGGGTTTCTGTTTTTTTAAAGTTCAGTTCACCTGACATTTCATTTATGGGAGGGACTCTACTGAAGTTCTCTTCTCTGTAAAGTAAAACATGTAAATTCTAGAGGTGACAGTATGACTATCCTTAAAGTGGTATTATACTTAAAAGAAAAAAATCTAACAGGCAGGGATTTTATGGCAGAAGAGACTCTATCGGTCACTTCTGCCATAAATGCTTCCTCCTGCCTGTCAGCAGCAATGTATACTGAGCCATGCATGCGCAGCTCAGAGTACTTTATGGCACCTGCTCTGTGCGGGTGTGTTCTGACTGCCATGTGCATTCAAGATAGTGATGTCATCACAGCCCAGGACATTCAGGTGGCCAATTAGAGCGAACCTGGAACGAAGACCAAGTGAAGATGGAAGCGCTCACTAGCGGACAGTGTAGTGCTTGGAGGTCTTTCTTTGACATGATAGTCTGTGCTAGTATGTGGTGCATACTAGCACACTATGGCATAAATCTGCAGGAGGGCCCAAAAAAACTCAGGAGTTTAATAATGCTTTATAACCTGCAGCAGAAGTTTGTGGGAGTGTGGAGATTTAAAGAAGTACAACTAAAGCTCTTTTGTCTGTACTTCTCCTGTGATCACAGGAGTGCAGTTTGTTCTGCACTTTTGTAACCCGTTTTCAGCAGACAGCAGGCTAAAGCCTGCTGTCAGCTTACGTCAAGGAGCCTGTCCAGTCTTGGAAAAGATTGGGACCATATGGTTGGGATCCACTCAAATGCCTGGACCAACATCTGACTCAGCCTGTTAGCGAGCCGCTGAGAGCCTGAGCCAGCCATTCTCACCCCTCCACAGCCCAGTGCTCCAGTGAGCGATGGGGGCAGAGCAGGGTGTTGGTGACTGAGCGCCACCAGCTCTCTGCTCAGGGAGCTCTGAGAACTGAGCGACTGGCGGTGTTTGATTGCTCGGTTCCAAGTCTTAGAGCCGGCGGGGGAAAGAGGCAACATCGGACTGATGCTGCATCCACCTAGGTAAATTTGATTGGAAAAAAAAAAAACTCCCGTACTTCACTTATAATTCTGGAGACTATTCTAGAAAATGCAAGTGGGTGATACTATGTGAACCTATGTGAGCCCAGTACTTTAACTCCGTAGCAACTAAGGTCACAAATATTTTGAGAAGGAATAGGACAAAGATAGATTGTATCAATATCACAATATTAAAAGGGATATTTCCGGTATTTGAAGATCCTCTTAATGACAGCCTCCGCTATATTGAAAATGGCTGATTAGGGAAGAGCCAATGTTTTTACAAATTAAACCAGATTATATGTTTGAAGAGCGATCATTTGCTGAAGACTGACAATTCCTTCAAAAAACAAGTTGACACACTGTTGGACACTGCTGATGTAAATGGTGCTATTTAGCAAGATGTTAGAGATTTGTTAAAACTTACAAGCTCAAGTAATCTGTTCATTACCCCGTCACACAGTATTGTGCTTTGTGGCAGAACAGTGTAAGAGCCGGTTCACACTACCGCGACCAGAAAGTCGCCCCATGAAGGAGCGACTTTTTAGCGCAGCTTTAGTGTGACTTTGAAGAGACTGAAGAGACTTTGAAGAGACTTAAATGATAGGCGACTTTGTCTGTGGGGAATGCCTGGCTAATCTTTTTCTTCTTCCTGGAAAGTCTGATCACAGTCGCTTGAAAATAGATAAGGATTCGACTTAGAGGCGACTCCCATTGAAGTCTATGTGCACAAGTCAGATAGAGATCGCCTTGAAGTAGTACAGGAACCTTTTCTGAAGTCGGAGCGACTTCGGTAGTACATATTAACCACTTACCGCAAAGTGACGTAGGACTACGTCAGCAAACTTTGCGGTGTTATACCGGGATGATGCCTCTAGCTAGAGGCACCATCCCAGTACCGTAGTTTAGAGCCGACGGTCGGCTTTCCGTCAGTAACAACTGATGCGGCTAGGGAGCCGCTCGATCGTTACCCGGGTGAGCGGGAGGGGACATCCCCCCCCCTCCGCGCCGCCTTCCGTGACTTTGAACGGGCCTCCCGTCCCACCGGGAGACCCGAGCACCCAGCCGGCACGTCCGCTGGCTGGATGGAGTCCCGATCAAAGCCGGAAACGGCTTTGGTCGGGTCTCCGATGACGTAACCCGGAGGCGGCGTCCATGACATCACTTTCAGGTTACTGTGCTGCAAAAGGCGGCAAATTTAAAAAACGGCTGGATGCAAAAACGCCGTTTTTGGCGTTTTGCATACATGGAAGTGTAGTGGAGGGGTCTAGGGTCTTTTAGACCCTCGATCCCTCCATAAAGAGTACCTGTCACTGCATATTGGTGTCACAAGGGATGTTAACATTGCTTGTGACAGCAATAAAAGTGATCAGATTTTTTTTTCTAAAAACCTGTAATAAAGTTAAAAAAAATAAATAAAAATAAATAGGAAAAAAAAACAAAAAATTTTTTAGCCGCCCCCGTCACCGTTAGCTCGCGCACAAAAAAAAACGTATACGGAAGTCGAGCTGTAGATGAAATCACTGTTCAAACCACACATGTGAGGTATCGCCGCCCAGAGCGTGAGCAATAATTTAAAAAAAGAGCTACACTCTAACTCTAAACTGGTAACCGTTAAAAAAATGTAAAGCGTCGCCTATTGAGATCTCTATTGACCGTAGTTCGTTGCCATCCCACGGGTGTGCGCAATTTTAAACCGTAACATGTTGGGTATCTATTTACTCGGCGTGACATCATCTTTCACAATATACAAAAAAAATGGGCTAACTTTACTGTTTAGTATTTTTTAAATGCAGTGAAATGGGATTTTTCAAAACTTTTCCAAAAAAATGGCGTTTTAAAGATTGCTGCGCAAATACCGCGTGACAAAAAATATTGCAATGACCGACATTTTATTCTCCAGAGTCTTTGCTCAAAAAATATATATAATGTTTGGGGGTTCTAAATAGTTTTCTAGGAAAAAATACTGGAAAAAATACTGGTTTTAACTTCTAATTAATAATGGAGCTAAGGACGAAGCAGAATCCCTATGGGTAGAGCTCAAAGGGAAGGCACGGTGGGGAAGGTAATATTGGGTGTATGCTATAGGCCCCCCAACCAGAGGGAGGAGGGGGAGGCGGACCTCATTTTACAGATCGGATTGGCAGCAAGGATGGGAAATGTCATTATAATGGGGGACTTTAATTATCCTGATATAGACTGGGCAGAAGGAACCGCACACTCAGCCAAGGCTAGGCAGTTCCTAAATGTTTTGCAGGACAATTTCATGGGTCAGATGGTGAATGCACCGACAAGAAACAATGCGGTACTTGACCTACTGATTACCAACAATACAGACCTGCTCACGGATATAGAAATACGGGGCAACTTAGGAAACAGTGACCATAGGTCAATAGGTCAATAAGTTTCAGTATTAATTACAGTAATAGGAAGCACAGGGGTAATATAAGGACACTGAATTTCAAAAGAGCCTTTTCCCAAAACTGCGCTCGCTGCTAGAAAATATCAAATGGGATAGAACCCTGGGAACAAAGAACACGGAGGAAAAATGGGAGTGCTTCAAGAGCATACTTAACAAGGGGATTGGCCAGTGCATTCCAAAGGGAAATAAATTTAAAAGCGCAAAACTAAACCCTGGGTGGCTAAACTCCAACATAAAAATGCATATTAGTGCTAAAGAAAGGGCCTTCAAAAAATACAAGACTGAGGGGTCATTGGCAGCATTTAAGCATTACAAAGAGTGTAATAAGAAATGTAAAGACGAAATCAGGGCGGCTAAAATAGAACACGAGAGACATATAGCGGAGGAGAGTAAAAAGAACCCCAAGAAATTCTTTAAGTATATAAACAGTAAGAAAGCGAGGCCAGAACACATTGGCCCCATAAAAGACGACAAGGGAAATATGGCCACTGAGGACAGAGAAAAGGCGGAATAAAATAACGGGGTGGGCAACTACATGGCAGATGAGGTTCAATGTTGAAAAATGTAAAGTAATGCACTTGGGGGCCAGAAACCAGAAAGCAAGCTGCTCACTAGGGGGGGGGGGGAAACCTCTGGGTGAGTCTAGGATGGAAAAAGACTTGGGGGTACTGGTAGACAACAGGCTTGGCAGTGGCATGCAATGCCAAGCCGCTGCAAGCAAAGCTAACAGAATACTGGGATGTATAAAAAAGGGGATTCACTCCAGAAATAAAGAGATTATTCTCCCGCTCTACAAGACTCTGGTCCGGCCACATCTGGAGTATGCTGTCCAGTTCTGGGCACCGGTCCTCAGGAAGGATGTGCTGGAACTGGAAAGAGTCCAGAGAAGGGCAACAAAAATAATTAGGGGAATGGAGGACATCAGCTATGAGGAAAGACTACAAGCACTGAACCTATTCTCTCTGGAGAAGAGACGATTGAGGGGGGATATGATATCAATGTACAAATACTGTACTGGCGACCCTAGCATAAGGAACAAACTATTCAGAGAAAGGAGATACAATAAGACACGTGGCCACTCACTAAAACTAGAGGAAAGGCGGTTTAACCTTAAAGTGCGTAAGGGGTTCTTCACTGTAAGAGCAGTAAGGATGTGGAATTCTCTTCCACAAGCAGTCGTATCAGCAGGGAGCATTGATAGTTTCAAAAAACTATTAGATGGGCACCTTAGAGACCACAACATACAGGGGTATACAATGTAAGGTTAAAAGCAACACACACACACACACACACACACACACACACACACACACACACACACACACACACACACACACACACACACACACACACACACACACACACACACACACACACACACACACACACACACACACACACATCATAGGTTGAACTGGATGGACTGATGTCTTTTTTCAACCTCACTAACTATGTAACTATGTAAACAAAAAGTGCCCGAAATAGGGCTGGGGCTTAAGTGGTTTACGGGTCTCATTCATTTACATTGAATTTGTATCTAAGAACTGTATCTGTAGTGATAATAATCATTTTACAGGTAAAAAAGCTCAGATATTTTGTTTCATGTGTTTATTTGCCTGGCGTTCACACATTTTAGGTATTCTGCATGTATCAAGGACATTGCTACAGTTCTCAAGTAATTTGAACTTCATTGATATTTTGGGCTATTTCATACTTTGCCATTTACGTATGTTTCATTAACATGCATTGTGTTTAGCATTAAAATGTGTTGCTATAAGGTAACTAAATAATTGTAAATGAGCTGCCAACCCACAAGAATGGACATAAAAGCATGTGACAATTTTCCAGATGCAGTGGACAGTACTAAGTTACAGTGCATTATGTTATGCTTTAATGTGTGTTACATTGATTACATTCAATTTAAATGGGCTGCCAATGGACAAAACAGCTAACATGTAGCAATTTTCACACACAGCGCAGTGCTTTACCATGCTCTGTGGTGTTTTGCAACGCATAAATGTCAGATCTGCGTTGTCTAAGTGCATTTGGGTGCCATTAAAAATGAATGGCACCACAGCGACCTGCTACATAGTTACATAGATGGACACAAGTCCTACTAGTTCATCAGTTGCAAGTGTGCAACAGTGTGTTTCAAACCCTCATCTGTAAAATGCTTGATTAGTCTTGCTACTTTCTTAAAAAATATAAAGCTGCAAATGATAAACTGTATGCAGTTGATAACCCAAAGGTTTTTTTTTTTGCACTTTGAGTGGGAAATCCCAGTCAATTCTTTTGATATCTTGTGTTCTCATAGAATAGATTGCACTAGTGGTCAACCCTGTATTGTGTGCAGCAGTGATATTTTACATTTCCAGATTACAACAGACCCAAGTGCCATGGTGCCACCTGCTGGTCACTACATCACAATGCTATCTAATTGCGGTCAAAACCATAATGTGCAATTCTTATTTAGGCAACTAAGCAATAAAAAAACCTAGCAGAAATATTAAAATGTTTACACTTTAACATGTGAAGATAGGCATTACACAAATATTGGAAGAATAGACAGGACTAATGTTTACTCATAGTTTTAGGAAGAAAAAAAAGATTTTTAAAGGACTCCTATTCTTGACAATGAGCAATACTATTATTTCATGTCTGGCTGTGGCAGATACAGTATATTGATTGGCTTTTTGTATGCTGACATGGGACAGGTATTGATCTCCTGTGTTGATTGTTTGAATAGGTGTATTTTACAGTCCAATTTACAGTTGAATATAGTATAGAGACTCTTTATTGTCTTGATGTGAGGGTAAAGTTACATACCAACGAAATGGTTATGAATTAATTCTGTAAACGCTAGGTAATATGCTAGGAGTGAACATAGGCTCTAGCTGTCCCTATTCTAAGAACAAGACTAAAATTGAGAAGGCAAGATACCACAAGAAACAAAAAACGATTCTATGCAGGGTAAAGAACTGTTTATTTTAACACATAATCCTCATGCTGACGTGGTGAGGAAAACATTTCAGTGATACTGATCTTACCTTGACCCCATAATGAGTAGAATCTTTTTTTTTTTTTTTAATCCCCCTAGCTTTCTGTTCTTTCGTTGGTAAAAGTAGTCAAAGGAGATCAGACATGCAGAGATTTTTATCAACCTCAAAAATTTGAATAATTCCATGGCAGAAGTATCAGGCTGGTGTGCCTTCACGCTGATGTTGACTGGGAAGAGACAGTTAATTTCGGTGTGATGGAAAACTAGAGCACCACATACCTAGACTCATAAATGCATACAAACACATTCCCTTCCTCCTAAAACTGGGACAAAGAATTAAAGTATTATATCTACTTTTTAAAATAAATACAGCATTTAAAAAACACATGCAGCGCATTACCATATAATTTACAAGAGTATATCTGTAATGACTGGATAAAACTATATAAACCGGTAGTCAGCCACCTCTCTATGCCAAACTAGGGCATAGTTTTGTGGAATCTTTTTTTCTGTAGCCCACGACAGAGGAGGTTTACACAAGTAATGGGCAGTGACATCTATGACACGTTGGGGTTGATTTACTAAAATTGTTGTGTGAAAAATCTGGTGTCAATAAGCTTCTAACTTCAGCTTGTTCAATTAGGCTTTGACAAAAATAAAAACTGGAAGCTGAGTGTTTTTTATGCAGAGCTGCACCAGATTGTGCACTCTTCAGTTTTAGTAAATCAACCCCACTGGGTTATGTTTCAACTTACATGCTAACTCTGTTCTCCTCCTGATAAAGCAGCTAGTGAAAGGTCTTTAACCACATAACGACCGTCCACCGCAGTTTTACTGTGGCAGGCAGCCGCTCCTGGGCAAAGCGACGTTATAAGTGACTCTAGGGGGCAAGCGCACGTCGCCGCCAGTGCGCTCCCACCCCCACTCGTTAGCTGGGGAGCCAGTGCGTGTGACCGGTGGCTCCGATGGCCGCCGGCCACTCACGATCTCCCGCAGCTGAGAGAGAAGGACAGACGGCTAATGTAAACACTTTTTTACTTCATTTTACTTCATTTTTACAGTAACAGTGCATATTTTTAGCACTGATTACTGTAGTAATGTCACTGGTACCCCCAAAAGTGTCAAAAATGTAATGTCAGTTAGGGGTCCAATCTGTCCGCCACAATGTCACAGTCCTGCAAAAAAAAAATCGCACATCGCCGCCATTACTGGTAAATAATAAAAAAAAATAAAAATGACATAAATCTTTCCCGTAGTTAGTAAACGCAATAACTTTTGCGCAAACCAATCAAAATACGCTTATTGCGATTTTTTTTTTTTTTTTTTTACCAAAAATATGTAGCAGAAAACAAATTGGCCTAAAATGTTAAAAAAAATTAAAAAAATTTTTTTGAAAATTTCATATAAAAGAATGTGAAAAATATTGTAATTTTTTCAAAATTGTCGTCCTTTTTTTGTTTATAGCACAAAAAATACAAATCGGACGGGTGATCAAATACCACCAAAAGAAAGCTCAATTTGTGGGGGAAAAAAAGACGTCAATTTAGTTTGGGTACAGCGTCGCATGACCGCGCAATTGTCTGTTAAAATAACGCAGTGCCAAATCGCAAACTAGGGCCTGGTCATTGAGCAGCCAAATCCTCCGGGGCTAAAGTGGTTAAATGACTGTTTACAGTTATGCTCTGGAGTGGATCAAGTGGAATTATGCAATGAACAACCTAGGAGCTGTCTCATTGTATTTAAGTATATTTTCTCTTTCATTCATCAACGGACACAGCGCTCCATAAATCATAACTACTGGGTTATATTGCCTCCTCCAGGAGTAGGACTAGGCAGAACAAAAAACACCTGGCTTTTTCAAACTTTTGTATAAATCTTTTTTGTAACAGGCTTTCTGCTCCGCAAGAGAGTGTCCACTACTCTCTCTGAGCAGCCTTTTGAAATTAGGAGTTGGCGCTCAGTAACCAAGCCGTCAACTGGAAGAAACCTGGGTCCGGACACAACACTCGTCCCTGAGACAGCAGGTCTGGAGAGACTGGAAGGTGCCATGGGCAAGCTATTGACATGGCTTTCAATATGGCAAACCAAGGCCTTTTTGGCCACTATGGGGCAATTAGAATTAATTGCAGGTCTTGCGACTGACTTAATTTCTGAAGGACCCTGGGAATTAACATCAGGGGCGGGAAGGCATAGGCTAGATTGAACTGCCACGGTGGGGCCAGTGCATCCAATCCTGTCATCCCTCTGGTCCGAGTGAGGGAGAAGAACCTCTTAACCTTCTTGTTCTGAGCGGAGACAAACAGGTCTATCTCTGGGTTCCCAAACCTTTGAACTACAAACTGGAAGATTTTGGGACTTAGTTCCCATTCTCCTTCTAGGATAAGGTGACGGCTGAGGAAGTCTGCTTGTGAGTTGTTCTTCCCTTTGATGTGGACGGCCACAAGGGACACTATGCTCTCTTCGGCCCACCCCAGGATCTCTTTGGCCAGGGCTAAGAGGGGACTTGACCTGGTTCCTCCTTGTCGATTCAAATAGACCACAGTTGTGGTATTGTCCTACAGAATCAGAACCTCTCTGTTTAAAATGAACTTTTGGAAAGCTTTTAAAGCTTTCCCCACTGCCTTCAACTCTCTGAAGTTGGAAGAGGCCTGTGCTGTTCTTTTGTCCCAGATCCCTTGCGCCTGAGCCCCCTCCAAGTGAGCTCCCCAACCCTTCGTGCTGGCATCTGTGGTAATCTTTATGGGATTCCACTGCCCCCAGGGTCTGCCTTCTCCCAGGTTGTTTGGGTTTGTCCACCATTTCAAAGATATCTGCACCTGAGGAGTGAGGTTGATGTATTCGTCTAGGGACTCTGTCTTTCTGTCCCATGAGGACAGATGGAAGGAAAGAAGTTCTCTTGCGTGGAGTTGTGCCCACACAACCGCTGGGATGCTGGCCGACATTAGTCCCAAGACTCTCAGAATCTCTCTTCTGGAACAGGGGGGAGCTCCCTTGAGCGTCAAGACTGAGGAAACAATTTTTTCCCTCTTTTCTTTGGGTAAAAAAAGTTTCTGAGCCCTTGAGTCTACCTGGAACCCCAGAAAGGTCTGTATTTGGGTAGGTTCCAGGGATGACTTTTTCAGGTTGATGAGCCATCCTAAGTTTTGTAGGGAGTCTATCACCTGTTGGGTATCCAAGTTTACTTGAGCTGCTGATTTACCAAAAATCAGTAGGTCGTCTAAGTAGGGAATCAGGGCTATCCCTTGAAGGTGTAGGTGGGCCACCGCCTCTGCCAGGATCTTTGTAAAGATTCTCGGACTGGCTGCTAGTCCAAACGGCAGTGCTCTGAACTGCCAGTGAGTAGTCCCTTCTTTTGTCACTATTGCAAACCTCAGGAATGGCTGATGTTCCTGGTGAATGAGGACATGCTGATATGCATCTCTGAGGTCTAGTGTGGTCATGAAAACGTTTTTCAGTAGATTCGTTCGCACTGAATAAATGGTTTCCATTGAAAACTTTTTGTAAAGTAGAAACTTGTTGAGGTTTTTCAAGTTTATTATTAGGCGATATTTTCCTGATGGTTTTGGGACCACGAACACATGGGAGTAGAAACCCTGACAGAGTTGATCTTCTGGGACCAGGATTATCACCAACTGTTCTGCCAGTTCCTGAATCCCTTGCAGTAGTGCTTCTCTCATCTGAATCTTTTTGGGGACATGAGTAAGGGTTACTGTTATAGGAGGTATCGAGGCAAATTGTAGGCGGTAACCTTCCTTTATGAGGGAGTAAATATATGGGAAGACTGAAATTTCTTCCCATTGGGCCAGAAGTTGACTTAGTCTGCCCCCCACTTTGACTTTGGCATCACTTGTTATCCCTTGAGCCTGAGGAGGAAGGAAAGAGAAAACTGTTTCGTTGTCTTCCTTTCCTAAAACCCCATCTTTTGGCAGGCTCTCTTTTGTGCCTATACTGACTTTGTTCCAGAGGGCCACGAAAAAATTTCCTGGCACCCTCTTTTTTGAGTTTTGCCGGAAACTTCTTCCCTTTCTCTGAGGACCTGGTCAGAACTTCATCCAGACCAGACCCAAATAGTAAGGACCCTTCAAAAGGCAAACCACAGAGTTTTGTCTTAGAGGTAAAGTCCCCTTCCCACTCCTTGAGCCAAATGGCTCTTCTGGCAGAATTCAGGAGAGCCCCAGTCTTGGCGGATGCTATAACAGATTCCACTGCTGCATCTGCCAGATAGAACTGGACTTCTGAACTGGTTTGGGAGTCTGAGTGGTTTTCTTCTGCTGACACTCTACTTCTGGGCTGAGCTGAAGGGAGATTTTGAGATGAGGGTAGTAGACCCGAGGGTCCTGCCCTAGATAGACAGCTTTCCTGCGAAGAGGCACCCTCCACTACCGGGGGTTCCCTGGGCTCTGAGGTTGCTGGAGTTCCCAATGAAGACCGTACTGACTGAATTGTAGTCAGCATTTCCTCTTGAACTGACTTTAAAAAGTCTCATTAGGGCCGAGGATTCTTTTCCTGCTAATTTGTAAATACATTTGTAGCAGAAAGGCTTTGTGTGGGAACTTGGTAATCTCTCAGCACAATTACCACACTTCTTAGAGGCAATGGAACCTGATAAGGCTGGTGTAGTAATGGAGGTTTCTTGAGAACCGCTCTGGGACTCTGGAAGACAGGATACAACATCAAATAAGTATCACTCTTCCTAACTACATGTATAAAGACCATAGAAAGGACACTCAGTAAGTCCGACTAAGGTCAGGGAGAAGGGATTTTTTTACCAGGCATTTCTATGTCAGAAACCAGCAGACTTGGAAAAGGCACCATCAAGGATACATTGCAGCACTTACCCGGTTCCGACCTGGGTTTGGCTGCCAACACCTGCCCAGCCCTTCCTCCTTCCCCCGAGGGTGAGTCGTGGAGGGCTTCATCTCCCTTGCAGCTGTCCGGGATCCTGTAGCCTGGGAGTCTGCTTTGCCGCTTGCTAGCGGTTCCGGCGTCTTCTCCACCTTCCTCTTCCGCATCCGTGCGGTAGCGTCTGACGTCACCGGAAGTTCCGGTCTGAGAATGAGGTTTGAGACGCCCGTCCGGCGGGCCTTTCAAAAAAGGTTCCTGTGGAGGAGAGCTGCTGGTGCCGGAGCAAAACCTAGAGGGGCACACCGGGTGACCGACGGTTTGCTATCACGGGGGCGACCTGTGAGAAACCTGAGGAGGTGGCAGGTAGAGCTCAGCTCTCACGGCAGTTTGCTGACCCTGGCTCACAGGGGGACCATCTGACTTCCAAAGTCTGCAGGTCAGTGAAAACAACAAATGTTTCGTAGGAAGAAACACAATCTAAACTGAGGGGCAGAGGGAAGGGTGGGGCCTTTTAACAACTATAATTGATTGTGTTTCCGGTAGGAGGAGCCTATCATCTCATGTTGGGCCGTCCCGGAAGGCGAGGAGAGAAAATTCTTTCAGGCTTCCGGGACTGAGAATAGGGGAAATCGATCTTTCAAATCTTCCCCGGGAGGTTCCAAGCCATCTTCGCTGGTTCCCGCCCTGTGGACTTCATTTGTGAGCATCAAGGAGATCCGCAAAAAGTTTTTTTTTGGGATACCCAGAAAGGGGGACAAAGTTTGTTCTTTTTGGGTTTTTTTTAGGTTCTGAGTCTCCTTGTGCGGATTTATTTCCTGCAAAGGTTCAGGTGATGTCTGAACTACCTAAGGCCCCCCCTATCCCTGTCCTGGGAATTGATTTACCTAGATCTGATTCTAATTCTGGCCAGGGTGGTCCTTCCTTTTCAACCAAATTTAGGAACCACAGGCTGTGATTTACTGGCTGCTGTCACACAGACAGTTCTCTCTCCCGATTTTCATAAAGTTTCTAAGTCTAGTGGTATCCACCTTCAAGACAGTTCTGTTTGCACAGTCCTACAAGTAGCTCCTTTAGCAGGTTCAGCTCCACAGGAGGATACCAAGGTTCGTGGCAAGGTTATGGGTTCCTCTGGCAGACAACGCAGGTGTCCAATGGCGATGGTAAGGCCAGTTTGATCCTCGGTTCAGGCTTCTTCCACTGTTCCTGCAAGGAATCAAGGGCGGGAATCTTCCAATCATTCTGGTGGCTGTAAATGTCCCTTGGGGGCTTCCTCTCAGAGAAAACCATTTGTCCCAAGGGCTGATCTACCATCCTGCTTTACAGTCGCTGGTTTTAATGACCTAGCTATTGAAAGCCAAGTACTGAAGGGATAGAGGTCTGTCTGGATCAGTGATTCCCTACTATGGTAAAGACGAGGAAGTTGTCTTCCAGCAAGAAATACCATCTTACGTGGAAAGCATACATTTACTGGAGTGAGTCCATTGGTGCTCATCATCGATCTTTTTCTGTGGCTCGGATCTTAACCTTTCTTGAGTACCATCAAGGGCCAGGTGTCTGCCTTGGCAATCTTCTTTCAATGACTAAACTGATTACCTATAGCAGAGAAAGGTGTTCTATACCAGCTGAGAATGGCCCATGGGCATAGCCAGTGTTTTTTGTTCTGCCTTGTTCTACTACTGGAGGAGGCAATATAACTCAGTAGTTATGATTTATGCAGTGCTGTGTCCGTCGATGAATGGAAGAGAAATGGATTTTACGGTAAGCACAAAAATCCCACTTTTACACTTTATCATAACATATTGGCAATTGGCATATAGGTGGTTGACTAAAGGTATATGTGGATGTATAAATTATGTGTATATATTTTTTTGTATTTATTAAGGTGTACATGATTTTAATAATTTGATTTATCACTGTGTAGGCACCTTAAAAGTCCCAGAACTAGGAAAAATGGAAGTGGTTTGCTGGGGCTTATGAGGTAATAATCCTCATCCCCTTCGATGTCAGTGACTTAATAAGGAAGAGGAATACTATGTTAATAGGTACTCTTCTATTGTGGCAGTGATCCCACACGGGGGGGGGGGATCCTATTTGGGGGGCTACTGAGCACTCTGCAATAGTGAATTAATAACGTTTGGACCACTGTTTTACCGATTCCCTGTTATGCTGGAAAAAATGATTAATTACCCAGTACAAAAAATTATGGAGTCCTTAGTTTCTGGGGGATAAGTATATTTCCCCTTATTCTCTCAATGATGCCTGATTGCTTTCTTTTGCAGTCTGAGACGAACTGTTAACAAATAGAGAACTATTGGCTTGTTGTAAACTGGAAAGTCTTAAAAAAAATATATATATATATATTGTGGGAGATTAGCTCAATGGCGGGTGTGGATGAGCCCTTGGGGGGGTTCGTTACACAGGGAGATAGCCGAGAAATGGTTGCAAACAACAGTTTGGTTTATTCATGCAATTTTCTTCACACAAGTGCAAGCGTCAAAAACATCAAAATAAAATAAAACACAAAATAAATCCTTGCCACTGTGGGCGGCTACCTTCTCACATACAGGAACCTACCTACGGAGTCTGTCTCCAACCTACTGTTGGGCAAACTTTGCTGATCCTACAGCAGGCACTCAATACTCTATTTATTTTCTCTTCACATAACAAATGTCCATTGAACATGTCCCTTTTCCTCTTCACATTGAACATGTCCCTTTTGTTTGTCTCTTCACATAGCAAACAGTGCATTTATTTCTTTCCACATAGAAATAGTCCAAGACCTCACCTTGAGTAGTCTTCACACTTTTTACCCTCCTCAGCGCACATCGCTCCAGGAGGTCTTCTCCCATGCTCACAGAGCGTCGGGAGGCACACATCTGACTGTCCCCCTCTCCCAAGCTCACACAGCGTCAGGAGGCAGCAATCCTTAGAATTCCTTTGGACAAATTATAGAGGCCTTAACTTCCTCATTCCGAACCGCTGAAGGCCTTTCAACTTCCTTAAGCCGTCCTGGCTACCTCTGCAGCCGACACCCTATAGTAATTGGTGAATTTTCTAAACCAGGTGGAAATGTATCTCCTGTCTGTGACTACATCCACAGATTTACCTGACTTCCTGTCACAATATATATATATATATATATATATATATATATATATATATATAGTGGGGGTTGCTCTTGTAAGAAGGGTTTGCGGGTGCAGCACAGACGGTTCTTCAAGTAAATCAGGAGTGTTTTATTCACATTTCAGGAACACAAAAGTAACAGTCTTTTTTGGTGTTAATTCACACCCAACAAAAAAGGAAAACGACAGTCTTTGAGGCAGGTTTAAACACTGCAACAAGTCCATTCACCTGTGTCTCTTTGGTGCTGCTCACGCATAGTAACAGATCGGTTCACCTGCTTGTGGCCCTTCCGGCCTCAGCACTGACTTCTCCAGCCTTCTGGTGTATGGAGATCATTCTCCTCCACCTGTTAGGCTGTCTGCCTTACAAACCCCAGGTAAGACCCGGCCTGGAACGTGGGGAGCAGCCACCCACCCACACCTTGACTGCTCCCAATAAGAGCCGGCCCGGATTCGGCTTTGCAGCCACACTAAAATAGAAAAGTATCAAGCAGCACTAGCTCTTATTTTTACCGGCTCTTATCTCACTGAGGCCAGGAACCACGGTGACACGTATCTTCCGTCGATCACGGATCCATGTGCCCTGTCACAATATATATATAGATATATATATATATATATATATATATATGTGTATAATATATATATGTATATGTGTGTGTGTGTGTGTGTGTGTGTGTGTGTTTCATTTTAGCTAGAGTGGTGTCCTTTCATTTATTTATTTTTTGCTGTCAACAAGTGTAGGCACAACATGAACCTGCATTGCAGTGTTAGTTACCCTTAAGCTATTGACAGGTATACATGAACTAACTGTAAAAAAACTTTAAAGGAAACCTGTGCTGAGACAAATATGAAGCTGCCATTGTTGCCTTCTTCTTCTAAAAGTATTAGCTGCCTGGCTGTCATATTATATGTAGATCATTCAGAATCGCCAACCTGGAATATACATACAAATCAGGTTTTCTGATTCAGTCTGACTTTTTTGCTTTATGCTTTTTCCAGGTCAATGACTCTGAAAGTGTTTAGGTCAGGGAACCTACAAGACTGAGCTGCTAGCTGCTTTCTCCCTCCATATTACACTATGTGAGAAAATGCAGCTTTTACTACAAGAAGGGGAGGAGCAGCTTTAGGTACAAATTATAGTGAATGAAGACAGTAGGAGAGTAGTGGAGAGAGGCGGGGCGGGCATTGGAGGGTATCATATTTCCGAAGCTGACTAAGAACTGACAGGGAGGGGGGGGGGGGGGAGATGGAGAGAAGCTCAGAGGAGAGCTGCAATGACAGAGGCACGTATTCAGACCACGCTTTCATAGCTCAGCAGCCATGATAAATGTGGTCAGCTCTCAGAGGGAAAGTCAGGACCAGGTAGGATCAACCAGGTATTGTAGAAGATAAGGGGCAATTGTAAAAGCACTATGCTACAGCTTGTACCTTAAAGAGACAGGAGCATCATTTTATTTTGGGGGGGGGGGGGGTAACATTTACTTTAAACAACAGGTTTCCCTTTCAAATGTAGGTGAGAGTTGCCACCATACGTATTGTATCGAATGCAGATTATTGTAGACCTTATATGGGATTTTGTTTGCAACCAAACATATACAGTTGTATTGAAAATTATTCAACCCCCAATGCTGTAAAGGGTTTTAGGGAATTTAGTGTACATTTGTAATTGTATTCAGAATGAAATCCTACAAAGACTTCTTAAAGAACCATATGCAACTAAAATGACATCAATTGGATTTGTAATACAGTAGTAAATGTTTCTTTTGTGAATTCTTCATTGACACAATTATTCAACCCCTTAAAGACTACCACTCTGAAGAACAGAGGTTCATTGAAGTGTTTTCAATCAGGTATTGAAAACACCTGTGGATGTAAGGGAGCAGCAATAAAGCCTAATAAGCACCAATTAGGCAGCTCCTTCTAGACATTTACTGGTGTGGTTACAAACATGGTGAAGTCAAGAGAATTGTCCAGGAAGACAAGAGAAGAGGTGATTACTCTTCACAGGAAGGGCAATGGCTATAAGAAGTTTGCAAAGATGTTAAACATACCAAGAGACACCATAGGAAGCATCATTCGCAAATTCAAGGCAAAGGGCACTGTTGAAACGCTACCTGGTCGTGGCAGAAAGAAGATGCTGACTTCGACTGCTGTGCGCTACCTGAAGTGTAGAGTGGAGAAAAGTCCCCGTGTGACTGCTGAGGAACTGAGAAAAGATTTGTCAGATATGGGTACTGAAGTTTCTGCTCAGACAATACGGCGCACACTGCGTAATGAAGGCCTCCATGCCAGAACTCCCAGGCGCAGCCCCTTGCTGTCTCCAAAGAATTAGAAGAGCCGACTGCAGTATGCCAAAAGTCATGTGGACAAACCACAGAAGTTTTGGGATAGTGTTCTGTGGACTGATAAAACAAAATTAGAACTGTTTGGGCCCATGGATCAACGCTATGTTTGGAGGAGGAAGAACAAGGCCTATGAAGAAAAGAACACCTTGCCTACTGTGAAGCATGGCGGGGGGTCAATCATGCTTTGGGGCTGTTTTGCTTCTGCAGGTACAGGGAAGCTTCAGCGTGTGCAAGGTACCATGAATTCTCTTCAGTACCAAGAGATATTGGATGACAATGTGATGCAGTCCGTCACAAACCTGAGGCTTGGGAGACGTTGGACCTTTCAACAGGACAATGATCCCAAGCATACCTCCAAGTCCACTAGAGCATGGTTGCAGATTAAAGGCTGGAACAGTTTGGAGTGGCCATCACAGTCACCAGACTTAAATCCGATTGAGAACCTCTGGTGGGACTTAAAGAAAGCAGTTGCAGTGCACAAGCCTAAGAATGTGACTGAACTGGAGGCTTTTGCCCATGACGAATGGGCGAAGATACCCGTAGATCGCTGCAAGACACTTGTGTCAAGCTATGCTTCACGTTTAAAAGGTGTTATAACTGTAAAAGGATGTTGTACTAAGTACTAAGATTGAATGTCACTTGGGGGTTGAATAAAACTGATGATGTGAGCACAGAAAAGACATTTGTGGTTATTTCATTATAAATGTTATGTTATATTTGTCTGACCTACACGTGCCTCTTTGATTTAATTGTAAGCAGGATGACTGAATGATCAAAATCAATGTCAAACTGGCCAAAACAATCAATTTCAGTGGGGGTTGAATAATTTTGAACACAACTGTAACCATAGAAAAAATGTATAAAAATAGTTTTTATTAGTCACATTGAATAAAATTGGCCAATGAACTTGACCTCATAGTAAAAACAACAATAGGTTTACATTTAGATGAGAAACAAAAGGATCAATATTGCAGAAAATTTACTTGACAGATAGTTATACAACCAGTTCTTATCCACAAGCTGATATAACTTCACCACAGTACGTTTCAACTCGAAAAATTCTAACACGTTTCGAACATACAGTAAACAATGTTCTTCATCAGAGAAGTACTACACCATATGGTAATAGTATCAATGTCAAAAACATATATGTTAACTTAATATTCAATTTATCTTTGAGATTCTTGGGTATATAAAACTTTTTTTCAGCTTGCATCTTGTATATCTGCAGATTAATCTGTGAGCCCCAAAAATTTTCCACTGGGACCATTAAATGGCTAGGAGAGGGAATGATCACTGCACCCAAATGTTACCAAGCCGAGTGGGGACACTCATTAAATCTACAGAGATAGCAAGAGGAGGGATCATAGGATCATACGACCATTATAAGACACACACACACACACACACATACATATATATATAATATATATACACAAACCCGATTCCAAAAAAGTTGGGACACTGTGCAAATTGTGAATAAAAACAGAATGCAATGATGTGGAAGTTTCAAATTTCAATATTTTATTCAGAATACAACATAGATGACATATCAAATGTTTAAACTGAGAAAATGTATAATTTTAGGGAAAAATAAGATGATTTTAAATTTTATGGCATCAACACATCTCAAAAAAGTTGGGACAAGGCCATGTTTACCACTGTGTGGCATCCCCTCTTCATTTTGTAACAGTCTGCAAACCTCTGGGGACTGAGGAGACAAGTTGCCCAAGTTTAGGAATAGGAATGTTGTCCCATTCTTGTCTAATACAGGTTTTTAGTTGCTCAACTGTCTTAGGTCTTCTTTGTTGCATCTTCCTCTTTATCATGCACCAAATTTTTCTATGGGTGAAAGATCTGGACTGCAGGCTGGCCATTTCAGTACCCGGATTCTTCTTCTACGCAGCCATGATGTAGTTATTGATGCAGTATGTGGTCTGGCATTGTCATGTTGGAAAATGCAAGGTCTTCAATGAAAGAGACGACGTCTGGATGGAAGCATATGTTGTTCTAGAACTTGGATATACCTTTCAGCAATGATGGTGCTTTTGCAGATGTGAAAGCTGCCCATGCCACACGCACTCATGCAACCCCATACCATCAGAGATGCAGGCTTCTGAACTGAGCGCTAAGAACAACTTGGGTTGTCCTTGTCCTCTTTAGTCCGGATGACATGCAATCCCAGTTTTCCAAAAAGAACTTCAAATTTTAATTCGTCTGACCACAGAACAGTTTTCCACTTTGCCACAGACCATTTTAAATGAGCCTTGGCCCAGAGAAAACGCCTGCGCTTCTGGATCATGTTTAGATTTGGCTTCTTTTTTGGCCTATAGAGTTTTAGCTGGCAACGGCGAATGGCACGGTGGATTGTGTTCACCGACAATGTTTTCTGGAAGTATTCCTAAGCCCATGTTGTGATTTCCATTACAGTAGCATTCCTGTATGTGATGCAGTGCCGTCTAAGGGCCCGAAGATCACCGGCATCCAATATGGTTTTTCGGCCTTGACCCTTACGCACAGAGATTGTTCCAGATTCTCTGAATCTTTGGATGATATTATGCACTGTAGATGATGATCACTTCAAACTCTTTGCAATTTTTCTCTGAGAAACTCCTTTCTGATATTGCTCCACAATTTTTCGCCGCAACATTGGGGGAATTGGTGATCCTCTGCACATCTTGACTTCTGAGGGGCACTGCCACTCTGAGAGGCTCTTTTTATACCCAATCATGTTGTCAATTGACCTAATAAGTTGCAAATTGGTCCTCCAGCTGTTCCTTATATGTACATTTAACTTTTACGGCCTCTTATTGCTACCTGTCCCAACTTTTTTGGAACGTGTAGCTCTTATGAAATCCAAAATGAGCCAATATTTGGCATGACATTTCAAAATGTCTCACTTTCAACATTTGATATGTTATCTATATTATATTGTTAATAAAATATATTTTTATGAGATTTGTAAATTAGTCCATTCCTTTTTTACTCACAATTTGTACAGTGTCCCAACTTTTTTGGAACTGGGTTTGTATAATGGAGGGATATTATCCAATCTAAGCTAAAGGGTGACCACCTAAGATACCCACAGTCTTATCCTCTCTAGCCTATACTTTCATCCCATCACTTATCTACCCATCCACTCACCCTTCCATACCATCCAAGCCATATATCTAACCCTTAAATATCCAGAAGATCACCCAACCACACCCATCCAACAGTACACCTTCACCCCCATCCCCACATACATCGAGACTTTCAACCAAAATCTGACTTGATAATCACCCCTAGATTCCCCACACATACCTACCCAACCAGCAACTCCACCTACCTGAACACCCACAACATTCAACAAATTTACAACTCATCCTCCCATCCAACCACTAGCCCCCACCCCAACCCTCTTCCCTCATTCCTCCACCATACAACCCCCCCCCCCCCCCCCCACACACACACACACACACACACACACACACACATACACCACAATGCCTACCTCAATCCAATATCAACCCGCCAGAGGAGAAGCGAGGAGAGGGGGCCCCAGTTGGTGTTTTTCAGGATCATAGGTGAATCTGCAGATGTATATGATGTAAGTTGAAAAAAAGTTTTATATACCCAAATACATTGAATATGCATGTTTTTGGCATTTATACTATTACCTTTTAGTGTGGTACTTCCCTGATTAAGAACATTGTTTACTGTATGTTCGAAACGCGCTGGAATTTTCCCAAATGAAACCTACTGTGGTGATATCATCTGAGGATAACAACTGGTTATACCACTATCTGCCATTTACAGTACATTTTCTGCAATATTGATCCCTTTGTTTCTCTTGTAAATATACATTTATTGTTTTATAATGAGGGCAATTTCATTTGTTAATTTTATTCAATGTAACTAATAAAAATTATTTTTATATACATTTTCAATGGTTATATGTTTGGTTGCTAACAAAATCCCATATACAACAATCTGCACTTTACTGAAAGATTAGTGGATGCTTGGAACAGACTTGCAGTAGAGGTAGTGCATCAGTCGACAGTAAGTAATTTTAAACATATTGAGGATAAATATAGGTCTGTACTTTCAAAACAGTGCTGACCAAAAAGGTAACAACAACAATTCCAATGAGTAAAATGAAGAAAGAAATTGACCAATTTGGTCTTTTTCTGCCGTCACTCTTCTACTTTTCTAACTGAGAAATTGTGAATAGCAGCATTGCTACCCATGTGCCCATATATCCTAATGTAAACTGTCTTCGGTTGTGTTTTTTTTTTTTTTTTTTATTGTGTCTATTTATTTGATGGTTTGACTGATGTCTTTGTATCTTTCTCACAGACAAATCCCAGACCCAGCTATAGAAGTGCAAGGAAAAGAGTTTGTCCGCCCAATCCTTACAAGCTACTGTGCAGTCTCTGTACGCTGCCCAGGCTATGGAACAAGGTATAGTTAAAGGCCCATAAGAACACTTGACCACTAGAGGGGTACTTAACTACTCTTTACCTGATTTTAAACAGACAAGCAGCCAGTCTGAATGTGTGTTTGCAGCCCTTTCATCTACACTTGGTTGGCATATTAATATGCATTTTATAAAAAAAAAAAAAAATCAATAATGCACATTGTTCATTAACCACTTCTGGACCGGAAGGATTTGCCCCCATAATAACCAGGCCAATTTTTGCAGTTCGGCACTGCATTATTTTAACGGAAAATTGCATGGATGTGCGACGCTGTACCAAAATAAAATTGATGTCATTTTTTTCCTACAAATAGAGCTTTCTTTTGGTGATATTTGACCACCTGTATGGTTTCTATCTTTTGCGCTATAAACAAACAAAAGAGCGATAATTCTGAAAATATTTTTCACATTCTGCTATATAACATTCCCCAAAAAAATTTAAAATCAAAAATTTTCATCATTATAGGCCAATTTGTATTCTGCTACATATTTTTGGTAAAAAAAAAAAATCGCAATAAGCGTATTTTGATTGGTTTGCGCAAAAGTTATCACGTCTACAACTAGAGGAAAGATTTATGTAATTTTTATCATTATTTTTTACTAGTAATGGCGGCAATCTGCGATTTTTAGCGGGACTGCGACATTACGGGGTACAGATCAGACCCCTGACTGACATTTTTTACACTTTTGGGGGGGGGCAGTGACATTACTACAGTAATCAGTGCTAAAAATATGCACTGTTACTGTATAAATATGCACTGACCCTTTGGCCTACAGATGTGAGCACATGGCTTCTGCCGCCATGTTTGTTTGATGGTGAAATGACCATCAAGGCTGAACAATGACAACACGGTGCTGTGAGGGTCAAATGCTGGGAAATTGGAGGCACACATGTGATGCCGGTACGAGCATTCCAGCTATCATTGAGCCATTCTCGAGTGAGATTCCTCTGGACACCTGCTAGTGTCTAGCATCCGGTGGAGCGATCCTGGGTCCATGTTGTTATTTGAAGGCTCATTGTTTGCAGGCATTTGGTGAGTGTTGACTGCCTAAGGGGTCACGCGGTGTGGTGGAAGTTTGTCATCCATATCTATTTCACTTTGTGGTGACTGGTCATCCCTTTGGAGCTGTCAGATGGACTGTTGTGCATACTTCTAGCACATCTTTCTTACCTCACTGTTGTATTTTTGCACATATTATTTTATGTATGCATTTATTTTAAGCGCTGCTTATGTGGTACTTCCTTGTCTTTTGACTTTGAGGCTATTCACATCCTATATATCGTTACTGTAATAATAACATTGGCAGGGAAGGAGTTAACCTAGTGGGTGATCAAAGGGTTAAATGTGAGCCTAGGGGGAGTGTTTAGGAACTGTGGGGGAAGGGGCTTGTAAAATGACCATAGAGACCTGTGATCCTATATAGAAGGATCACAGGCGCTCTGTGATTATTTCAGAGAGAAGAAAGGTCAGCTGTGTTTACAACAGCTGACCGTTCTTCTCTCAGCGGAGAGCAATCGCGGGTGCCCGGCGGCAATCGCGGCTGCCGGCGGCGCACCCTCACCCCCCCTGCACCAAGCGCGTGAACAACGTAGGGCTACGTCGGTTCGCGCAGGAGAGCCAGCCTGTCATTTACTGCGACGGGCGGTCCGGAAGCAGTTAATTTGAGTTTGAAATTTGGGGATGTACAGGTGTGACAAGTAATAGAATTAATATAGTATGAAAATATTTTATTAATATTATAAATTGGTTTGCAGCATGAGGACAAATTAATCAGTTGGGATGCATTTAAATGTTATCTTAGAGGCATCTTTATCTCAACCATTTAATCCATTAACCACTTCCCGCCCGCCCTATTACAAAATGACGGCGGGAATGTGGTTGTGTTATCCTGACCGGACGTCATATGATGGCGGCTCTGGGCGCCCCCCGGGGGCGCGCAGAGCGGCGATCGGTGATGCGAGGTGTCAGTCTGACACCCTGCATCTCCGATCTCGGTAAAGAGCCTCTGACGGAGGCTCTTTACCATGTGATCAGCCGTGTCCAATCACGGCTGGTCACATAGTAAATAGGAACAGCCGTTGATCGGCTTTCCTTAGTTCGTGCCTGACAGGCACGAGTAAAGGAGCGCCGATCGGCGGCTCCCCTGACAGGGGGGGGGGGTCGGCACTGGTAATCAGATCATTGATTACCAGTGCAGACCCTCGGGGGGGAGGATGCCACTAGATCCACCAGGGATGCCCACTATGACCCCAGGGATGCCCACTATGACCCCAGGGATGCCCAGTATGACCCCAGGGATGCCCACTATGGCCACCAGGGATGGCAATCAGGGCTCAGGGAGCCCCCCATTGCCCTCCCCATCAGTGATTCCCACCAGTGTCCTCCCTATCAGTGCTGCCCACAAGTGCCCATCATTGCCATCCTTTAGTGTCACCCACCAGTGCCCATTATTGCCCACCAGTGCCGCCTATCAGTGCCCATCAGTGCCACCCATTAGTGCCCATCAGTGCCCACCAGTGCTGCCTATCAGTGCCCGTCAGTGCCACCTATCAGTGCCACCTATCAGTGTCCATCAATGCCGCCTATCAGTGCCCAGCAGTGCCGCCTATCAGTGCCCACCAATGCTGCATATCTGTGCTACCTATCAGTGCCGCATATCAGTGCCGCCTATCAGTGCCACCCCATCAGTGCCTCCTCATCAGTGCCTGTCAGTGCAGTCTCATCAGTGCTCATCAGTGCAGGAAAAAACTTATTTATTTACAAAATTGTATAACATAAACAAAAAAACTTTTTTTTTTTTTCAAACTTTTCGGTCTTTTTTTATTTGTTTAGCAAAAAGTAAAAATCGCACAGGTGATCAAATACCACCAAAAGAAAGCTCTATTTGTGGGGGGAAAATGACATAAATTTGGTGTAGGTACAGTGTTGCATGACCGCGCAATTGTCATTCAAATTGCAACAGCGCTAAAAGGGGAAAATTGGCCTGGGCAGGAAGGGAGGGAAGTGCCCTGTATTAAAGTGGTTAAAACTGAAGCCAAGGCCCATGAATAGCAGCTTACCCAGCTTGTCCGTAAGTTGGAGGAGGAGTATCTAGCCAACTCTTCAGAGCAATCAAAAGCTTCCTGGTTATCAGCTCAGGATGCCCTAACTAAATTAATTAATTCAAAGGCAGAGAAAAAAATGTTTCTTTTCCAAGGTCACTTTCTACAAGGAGGGGGAGCAGACTGGCTGCCTTCTCGCCAAAATTGTAAACTATAGACCAGGGATCCTCAAACTACGGCCCTACAGCTGTTGTGGAACTACACGTCCCATGAGGCATTGTAAAACTCTTGACATTACTAGGCATGATGGGAATTGTATTTTCTTAACAACTGGAGGGCCATAGTTTGAAGATCCCTGCTCTAGACCCTTGGCTGCTGCTATTGGGGCTCTGAAATTACCTAATGAATGACAGGGTAAGTAAGTACACCTGAAGCTGTTTTAGCTAAGCTGGTATGTTTTTACACAAAGTTTAAGCCTCCAAGGCATCTTAAACGCAGGAGGAACGTACCTGCTTCTTACGCTATGTAACACTACCACGATTATCAAATTGGTTTGAATATCTCATTTATGTCATGTATTATTAAGCGCTGCCAGGAGTCTGGGACACAGTATGTAATGAAGAAGATTTGACCACCCTACTAATGAGGCCATTCCTAAACCATAGAACAATTGCTAGTGTGGAAGGGCAGTTGCGAAGTTCTATAGATCTAGTCCAGATGAGTATATTGTATGTATGAGAGCTTTGATATAGGAAGGGGCAATATATAATCCATTTTAATTATTGCTGTGTTGATAGTTTAAGGCTTCATGTACACGGGACGCTGGAAATGGCCGTTTAGGAGCAGTTGGGCGTTTTTTTCAGAAGCCCCTGAACCCATCTACATTTTATCTTATCTGTCCATGTACACCAGGTCGTTTACAGTCATTTGCAGGCAGTTGCGTTCAGGGACTGTTTTTAGAACGCAATTATTTGCGTTCGAACGTGTGTTTCCCGGCGTTTCAAACGCACAAACGCGTCCGAACGCGTCCGAACGCGTCTGAACGCGATGACCCGCGTTTAGCGTTCGCGTTTTTCCATTTTAAAGGGGAATAATTTTTTTGACCTCTAGGAACGCTTCTAAACGCAAACGCCCGCAAACGCTGCTAAACACCCGCTAAACGCGGGTACAAACGCGACTGAACGGACGTTTCAAACGTCCTAAAAATTCCAGCATTCAAAGGGACTTTTAACAACGTCCCGTGTACATGGAGCCTAATTTAGAAAGGTTTACAGACTGAAAGAGATGAATGTGATTTGACAAAAATCACATATTATTTGACTTTTTTAAAATGATTAAAGAAAAAGCAGTTAAAATGAAAATGATCTTTCATTAGGAAGTCAGCTTAAAGTCTGCTAGATGTTTAGTCAAATGTAGTGACTAAAACTTATTAATGAGGAAAGGCAAGAGAGAAGAAAGAGAAAAATCTGAGACAAAATGCAAAGGTTATTACAAGGGTATAAAAGAGAACTTGTGCTGTGAGAAATATACGGTCTGTCATTGCTGACCTCTTTTTGAAAATACTTGTTGGCTGTTATGCTTATCCAGTTAACCCCCTTTCTGAATTGCTGATTATATGTTCTTACATCATCTGCTGTCTGCTTGTTTTGAGTCAGTAGAGTTAATTTACCAAAGGCAAATAGGCTGTTCACTTTGCAAGGGATTTTGCCCTAGAGCTTCATCATCTAGCTATGTGCAAGCAAAATTGCTCCTTTTTTTTCCATGCACATGATTAGGAATTCTTTGCAAAGTGAAACTTCACAGCATTCCCCAAGCTCTGGGGCATTTTTCCTTGAAAATTGAACGGTCTATTTGATTTAATTATTAAAGCCAGACAGCTAGCTTTTTCAGAAGACTGTCAGCAATAGCAGCTTACCTTTTCCTCACAGTATAGACATCTGTTAGGTGAATGCATAGGTGGAAAGAGATTAAAGTCGAAGAAGATAAATACAAAAAAAAAGCATCTGGTTTGGGACCAGGTGGGGGGGGGGGTGCATGTCCATGGTACTATGCATCTCTAAGTGTTCTAGCACTTGTTTAGCTGCTTTGTCTGGACTTTCCCTGTGCAGTTTCAGTCTGAGTACTCCAGTTTCACCTTTTGTTCTGTTTTCGGCTCTTGTATTCCCCTGTGGATTCTTTTGACATGCTCACATAATACTTTTACTTTTATCCTCTAGTTTCTTCTACAACCTTTTCATTATTTTGACTGCTGTGTATGTTTTGTTCCTAAAAAAGGTATTTGTACAGATTGTGGTCAGGAAAGTCAGACATCAACATAAACTCTCTAGACACTAGGAGAAGAACTGTGTTAGGAAATAACTAATTACACAGGTTTGGTGGAACTGATTTTCTAGGTTTGCAGAAAGTGGAATGCCCCTTCATCTATTTCTCATACGAGTCCTTACTAGGGAGAAGATAGTCAGTGACAAATTGGTTGGAAAAACTCTGCTAGTTAATTATTTGGTTGCAGCATCATGGGACCAAGTGAAATGAAAAGTTGGCTTTTCTTCCTGGTATAATTGTCTTAACGTCATTGAATCACTGTGTTTTATAATATATATATATATATATTCCTCTTTTGTTCTAGGACCAACACCATTGTGCTCATCGATAATGAAGGACATGTGACATTCACAGAGCGCACAATGATGAATTGTGACATCACTCAGTGGAAAACAAGCACCTACCAGTTTAAGCTGCAGCAATAGCACCACCTCCATACTTGTTAACCAAGGATAAACATACATATCAAATTCATTGAACTTATGGTGCCTAGAATATTGTGTTAGCAGCTGTAGGTTTTAAAACTTATCAACCAGCACAACAGTTGCAAAACCACAAAAAAAAAGAAGCCAGCAGCGCAACTGAAAGCACAAGCCTTGTGGTCAATAATCTTCTACTTTGTCTATTTACACTGTGTACAGCTAGCTTCATCCTCACTATAGCAAGCATTGATATATCAACTACTTCAAACACAAAACCTCATGTTTCAAACCTCCAACAAAATAAAACGAAGGCTTATAATTAATAAATGCAATTGGCAGCAGGCAGCAACTCACAAAAACTAAGCAGCAATTATCTTTCATGAATAAGATAACGAAAATGATCTGTGATTTCTTCTTATGGGTAGTATCTAAGTGTAGGTGTATAAATGTGTTAGCAGAAGATGTAGCTTGATGCTCAGTAGGGGACATATGTAGATGCAGCCCCCGATACATGTCTGAGTTGAATGGGGTTGTCTTGTATAAGCAGCACAGGTCAGTGCTCCATAGCACTCCAGCAGACACAAGGAATATTTTGGAGATTACATTGTTGGAAGTGCATCAGGGTTCTCCTATGCTGTGTGCATGACAGCCATGTTCACCGTACATATGAATGGGTGCAGTTTTGTTTGTGCTGCAGCATGTTCTATTTTCTACAAAGCATCCAACTTGGGGGGGGGGGGGGTATATAGGTGGGTTGGCAGAAGACTTCGAATTTAAACTAGGAAACATACAGCAGTACAAGAGACACTTTGCATTTAATGTAAGTACTGTCCCTTGTGCTGATTTTTCAGTACTGTCCCTTGTGCTAATTTGTATTTTTAATTTAACTACATTTCGGTTTTATTATTTATATGACTTGTAGTTTCCTAGCTGCCCATACCTACAGTCATCTGTAAGCTGATATCTGATCAACAAGATAAGTGGCCAAGGGTATTACAATTTAATAAAATAGCACAAGGAGCTCAGAATAATTGCTTACATTATCATAGTAGTTTCTTTTGTGAGAAGATATGCATACACAGACACCAGTGTCCTGCTTACCTACTTCAGCCTCATATTAGCAATGCCTTAGACATAATTACTTTATTGTGGGTTTTTGTATTATTCCGGTTCTCCAGTGCTAGTAAACGAAGGGCATGTTCCTTGTAAGTAAAAGACAGCAGGATGCATGTCTTAGTATTGTAACACGAGAAAAATATGAACTGTAAAATGATAAGACTGAATTTGTGTTTAGAGGTGTAAATACCTCAAGGTATTATTGTGTTGTGTAGTTAAAAAGGATCTCTCATCTGTCTTTGCTCCCACTTAAAGAGCTCCCTAGCCAACAGCTGCCGAACCCTTTTTTTTTTGTGTATATTGCACAGTTTTTATTCTATCATGGCATGATATTATAAATGTTAAAGCAGCATCGGCATTAGTAGACTTCACCTACAGGTAAAATCTGGAAAAGCATCTCTTAAGACTGGAAAAACTCAGCAGCTTTAGGAAGGAGACCACTTTAAATGCATGGAGAGGTTAGAAGATGAGGCAATTCCACATAAAGTGGCAATCACCTCTGTGCAGTGTCACAAAAGAGCTTTTCATTTTAGTGATTTTTTTTTAATTCACTTCATACAAGTTGCACGTTGAGTCAATTTCTGCAGTAAGGAGTTATCGAAGCGCTCAGGCATAAAAAGCTCTCATGTAACCCTAGCCATAAGCACAAGAACCCATATGAAGTTAGGTTACATAAGAAAAACAGTATCAAGGCCGGATCACATGAGCGCTTTCATGTATGCAGTTTTTGAAAATGAATGTGCAAATTCATCACAGAACATATAATGATGGAATAGGAGTTCATAGCAAGAAGAATACAGTAATGTATTTTTATATGCTATTTATCACCTGTTTTTTTTACATGTCCTAGAGATTTTTTTTTTTTTTTTTATAGTGCAGGTGCCATAAAAAATTATATAACTTTTTTGTTGCCTTTTCCAATAATTGCAAAGGCCCTGCATCCCATGTATTTACCCATAAATATACAGTAGCTCAAATGATTTTTTAAACCACTGCTGGGTTGCTTTACTACAGAAAATCATACAGAAAGAACCCTCGACTGGGACTTTGAAGGGCATCACACTGAGGTAAATGTGTTTTAAAAAACGTTTAACTTTTATTGTACACATAACAATCGCATATTAAAATATTAGCGACTAAATAGCAAGCATGACCAGATTTGAGCATGATGATCCCTACTGGGCTGTAGAGACCCAACGCGTTTCGATGTATTTCAATATAAAAATAATCTTCTTCAGGGGTCTTATAGCACAGAACCAAAAGAGGGTATCCAAATGTAGTCAAGTTCAAAAATATAGTCACATGTTTAAAAACATATTGTCCAGGACCATCAGAGGGGCCGCCAAAAACTCTCCACCACCACTACCAGACACACATACCCCAGAAACTGGAGTGGGGCCGCAGAGGAGGCACCACAAGGGGTCTGCAAGAGTGGCTGCAAAAACACCACACCCAGGGGCAACTATTCCTGATGTCCAAATGGAACAATGATTTAGCTTGGTCTAGATGTTATTCAGACAAGTGGGGGTCCTCAAGACATAATGCGCACCCGGGGTGAGGCAGGTTGCTGATTATAGTATATAATCCTTCCTTATATTATGTTGGGTCTTCCACTGTCTCCCTCCTAGTCTGGCGTCATATGAGTACTCCACATGGCTGGCAGATCTCCAGGAGAGTCCTCATATGACGCCAGACTAGGAGTGAGACAGCGGAAGACCCAACATCATACAAGGAAGGATTATATACTATAATCAGCAACCTGCCTCACCCTGGGCATGCTTCATGTCTTGAGGACCCCCACTTGTCTGAATAACTTCTAGCCCAAGCTAAATCATTGATCCATTTGGACATCAGGAATAGTTGCCCTGGGTGTGATGTTTTTGCAGCTACTCTTGCAGACCCCTTGTGGAGCCTCCTCTGCGGCCCCCCTCTAGATTCTGGGGTATGCGTGTCTGGTAGTGGTGGTGGACAGTTCTTGGCGGCCCCTCTGATGGTCCTGGACAATATGTTTTTAAACATGCGACTATATTTTTGAACTTGACTACATTTGGATACCCTATTTTGGTTCTGTGCTATAAGACCCCTGAAGAAGATTATTATTATATTAAAATACATCGAAACGCGTTGGGTCTCTACAGCCCAGTAGGGATCATCGTGCTTCAATCTGGTCATGCTTGCTATTTAGTCGCTAATATTTTTAATATGTGGTTGTATATATTTTTTTCATGTTATGTGTGCAATAAAAGTTAAACATTTTTAGAAGTGTGATGCTCTTCAAAGTCCCAGTAGAGGGTTCTTTCTGTATGCTTTGTATCAATTCGGGATGTGGGCATCCCATGAGATACTTCCATCTATGACTTAACTATTCCCCATTATTACAGAAAATCACACAGGTCTAAATCTGAAAGGATTCCAAGCTTGAAAAGCTCTCTTGTGACCACAGCCTTATGCACAATGGATCAAGGAATTAATTTATGATTTGTATGCTACATTTTATGGTATTGCTAATGGCTGAAAGATCTGGTATCTTTTGCCCAATGATGATCAAAGTGTACCTGTCTCCTACATCCATTCAAAGTGTCTGTTTTGTGAGCAAAATGAATGTTCATGAAAATCCAGCCTCTTGGTTCTATTTTTTATCAGAGCAACGTTGTGAGGTCAGCATTTCATAAGGGATTGTTAAACTTAATATTAAGTGAGCTCACAAAACTGCTAAACTCCCCAGCCCCTCCTCCTGTCCCCGTAAGAGACAGGTACATGTTAAGCAACAAAATGCACTCCTTTTTTTTTGTTTTATAAATATTTATTTTAAAAGTTGCATATACAGTTATTTTAAATTTACAATTGTGTATTCAGCATATAAGAATGTGTTAATCATACTTGATATGGCACTAAAATAATGTAAACCATGCAAATTATTGTTTTGGGCATATTAGATAAACCATTTTTTCTTCTTTTCTGCAGTGCCGCATAGGCGATCAGCTTGTTATTATACCAGTTTTCATACTTTGGGCTTTCCTTTGCTCCACCTTAAGCCAAATGTTACCTGCTTTTACTGTGATATTTATGAGGTGTTTCATTTAATTGCAGAATGTACTTAAACTTCAACTCAAGAAAATTTGCTCATTAGAATCCTTTGTGGTATTTTGTCTTTTGTTTGAGCCAGGATTTGCATTGAAATTGTTATGGCGTTTGAGTGATATTCTAAAACGTAATTGAAAAGCTTCATCAAATAGACTTTCTCCAAACTTCTTTTGCTAATTTGTTCTTATCGAAAACAAAATGACAAAAGCTGTAATTAACAGGTTATATATAATTGGCTTTGGTTTCTATATACAGTATTCAGCATTCACTCAGATATTGCAAAACAAAAATATTTGACCCCAATGGGACTTTTAGCCCTCGTTCACATTGATCGCATCTTTGAAATCGTGCGACTTCATCTGAAATTTCAGAATTTCAAAGCCACATGTCAGTGCTACTTCAGGTGCAACTTGGAAGACATCTGTGTGGCTTCATGTACAGGTGTCTATGCAAATCGCACCTAAATTGCCAAAAGTAGTGCAGGAACTAATTTCACAAATCAATGCGGCACCACAGTCGGCGTCGCACCGATTTCAACAGTGCAATTTCCAGCAATAGGGTGCGACTTTTCATGCGATTTGACTTATCAAATGGCATGACAAGTCGCTCCAATGTGAACAGGGGCTAAGGCAGAATGAAGTATTGCAACCATGTGTAATAGAATAAAAAGATATCAATCTTTATTTACAAACAATAAAATAAATGACAAAGACTTTCATCCTTTTTTATATTTTTTATATTGTTTGTAAAAAAAGATTGGTATGCTTTATTCTATTACATATGGTTACAATTCTTCATTCTGTCTTAAAATTCCTGTTGCGGTCAAATATTTTCGTTTTTTATGTTTATATAGGGATGTTGGCAGAATGGAATACCACCTATAGGAACAGAACCCAGCCTCTGTTGCATTTTGATCACTCCAAACATTAGGAACTTCACCAAATCCATGCCTTAGAAAGGACCCCCCCTTATTAAATGTGAACATACTTAACTAGTAAAAGTAATCATGTTAGTAGTACTTGCATTCTTTTTGCACGTTTTCTCCTGTCCCGCTACTCTGTCACCACTGGCAGCTGGAATCCTGCATTGCCATAAAAAAAAAAATGGTCGCCAGCTTCTTCTTCCTTCCTTCCATAGGATTAGTGGTTCTTCTTTTACGATTAGGTTATAACATTGCCTTCGGGGGAGTTAAACACTGGCAAACAAAATAGCCTCTGGCCAGCCAGAAATAAGCCCTCCCACTCTCAGCATACCCCTCAGGATCCTTATTTGCTAGTATCTAAGGATGGATGTCTTTTTTATTTTATTTTTTTTTTTCTAAGAAAAGACTCTCCCTTTTTTACTAGCCCTTTTTTTCTTTTCCCAAGGTCTTTTTTATTCAATTAAAATGTACTCTCTGCTCTGCTGACCTGAGCACACCATGCAACTACCTGGATCAGCTAATATTTGGTGCCATCTTAAAGGCTGTACCCAAACTCTGCTGAACTGAAAATTGTGGGGACCCTGGAATGTTACCCTCGGGCACTGTGCTCTTCCAGTGGCACTATACAGACTTATGGGAACTATGTTTTCTAGCAAGCTGCTTTCCAGGTACAGAGCCGTGGCACTGTGCCAAGTCTCTCTTGGCTTCTATTAGTGTGCCACATTAAGGGAATATAGGGAGCTGCTATGCTTTGATATCTTTTATTGTTGCCACTATTTCCCTATTCCATCAGTCTGTGAGGAAAGGGTAATGTGCTGAGAAATTATTGATGCGTCCCCAGGTAGAGCGTAGCATCTGCCTTTCTTTTTTACTTTACCATGAGGTAGCTTCTTCCCACTGTTTTGCTTGCTTTGGACACTCCTTGGTTGTTCCTTGCTGCTGCCTACAGTGACCAAGTCACCTCTGGCCATTCCACCTCTCTTGCTTACACAGCTGGTTGTGAGTGAACCAAGGGACACTTTGCTTTCTTGTTTAAGATGTAGAAAACATTGAATCCCAAACCCAGAGTCTCGCTGCATCGTGTTTCTCTGGTTCACACTCCACTAACAAATTAGGCATGTTTGCTAATAGGCTTTCTATAGTAGAATGCAGCGACTGTAAGTGTGGTTCCACACCTTTCCCTTCAGACTCCGTTTCTGACCTAGCTGTAGCTGCTTCCATGCCTTCTTCCTGTGCAGAAGTTATCTCTGAATTGGGAACTCACAAGTCCTTGATGGACAATTTATTCCTGGAGAGCCTTAGCTAAATTACCTCCTAAGCTCAGAGACCAAATTGGCTTTAAAAGATCATCATATAAGTGATATTCCCCTTTCCACTCCTATTCACAAGGTTGTGTTCTTGTTGCTGTCACCTCTGGGAGATGTATATCTGAGCTGGCATTCTTCTGCTGTAAAGAACATTTTTACGTCTTACACAGGGTACTAGTGAGACCTAGATATTCCTTTCTTCCTAAGGTAGTTTTGACCTTTCACCCCAACCAGAACATTGTTCTTCTATCTCTTTGTCCAGATCCAGTATATTAGAAGAAAATTTCCCTTCACTGTCTCACTGAAATTTGTGCTGTGCGGCTTTACCTTTTAGACACTGCTTTCACTAGTAAAACTTGTCTCTTTTTGTCATTTCTGAGGGGACAAGCCTTTCATTCCACTATTCTTCAGTGCCTCAGAGAATTGTTTCAGGCATCAGATCACAATAATTGCAAGGCTGTAACCTGGTCCTCTGTTCATATGTTTTCAAGGTTTTACCAAGTCAATATTCAAGCCTCATCTAATGTCAGCTTTAGATGTAAGGTCCTTCAGGCAGCTCTCCAAGTTGTCCTTGGTTTTATTACACTGTTTTGTTGTGGGGCTGGTAGTGTTTTGTTTGCTGTGTTGCCCTCTATTCATTTGGACTGCTTCTGGATGACTCAATCTTAGCAGAGTAACTACTGCTTCTGCGTTCCTTTATGGTTAATAAAATTTGCTTCTTGGAGTTAAGGGACACAGGTCTGACCCGTTTCTGTATAATCCACTCCTAAATACTGCTTTTCTACAAAACTGAGGCATCCTGGGAAATGGGGGGGGGGGGTGGATTATACCTGGCTGGTCAAAAGATTTTTGTTTGCCAGTGTCCAATTCCCCAATTCCTCCTGAAGGTGACAATATGTCAGAACATGTGTGTGTTAGTCTTCAAAGCTTTTGCTTAGGCTGTATGCAAGACCTTGACTTCTCTCCAAATCTCCTTCATAAAAATGGTGCTGCACAATGCTTTTTCCCATCCTCCAATCCTTCACATAGCTCTCAACTGTCCCTAATTTGGAACAAAGTCCCTCCCCTCTGTCCCTCTTTCCTCCTCACTTATCCCTAATTTTGGTCTGAATCATATAGTTTTTTTTCTTTTAAACTGCAACTTTATTGGGTTTTGTTATACAATAAACATACAGCACAATAACAGAGAGCATATAATACTGTACATGCAGATACCATAACCAGATATACAAAGCAATGGCAGAAGTTCAGAGAGTGCTGTGTCGCATAACTATAAACATCAAAAAACTGTAGAGCGAAAACAATAAAATAATGTCAGCCAAAGAGGCAGTGGTATGATGTATTATATCACTACAGGCAAATCAACTAAAAGAACGAAGAACATTAGAAATTGGTCAGTACAACAAACATACCTCCACGCGGTGTGCAGAACCAGGGATGGGTCCCCCCTTGCCCGTGTGACCCTCTTCAGTTAAACCAGAGCGAAATCGCAAGTTTCAGCCAGGTCAACCCATCCTCCCCAAATCTTTGTAAATTTCTCTGGGCAGCCCCTATCTTGTATAAGGGCAGAACCTGATTAATTAAATTCTTCCAAAGATCGAGAGGGACCCTGTCTTTATGTATCCACTGCATTACCACCGTTTTCCTGGCATAAAACAACAGGAGTCTAAGAAATTGTTTCTGGCGAGACCCAAGATCAGTGTCTCCAAGGATCCCCAATACGCACCATTTGGGGTTACATACATTAAGAAGACCAAGAGATGTTGAGATGAAGTGGATAACCTGACACCAGAAGGGTCTAATTTTAGCACAGCCCCACAGCATATGAAGCAAGTCACCAGGCGCAGCACAGCATTTATAACACTCCGGGCTGGGTCTTTGTTTCATCAAAAACAGCTTATAAGGGGTATAGTAGGTTCTATGAAAGATACGTAGCTGTATCAGTCGATCTCTAGCAGTTGACAAGAGAGACTGGGCCATGGCCGCTTGCCGCAATTGTACAAAGTGCTAGGAGCCGGATATCCGAAAGTCCATCCGAAATCGCTAAAACGTGTTAAAAAATCCCCTCCGCAAACAATTGGTGAGCATACTCGAGGCTCCTCCCCGCCCACAAAACAGCATCCTGAGATTCAGAAAAATTAGGTAAACTAGGATTACACCACAGAGGCTGATTCAGAGAAAATAGTTCACACCTGGCATAGACCTTAAGGGAGGATTCCAAAAGCGCCGTACCCCCAAGGGAGGCAACGGTGCGGCGGTAAATAAGGTTAGTGAGGGTTTCGTATGAGGAAACCACCGCAGCTTCAGCAGCCGTAGCCGAATTGCCCCGTTGAGGGAAGAGCCATCCAATGAATATGCACCAGCTGTGCAGCATAATAATACAGGCACAGGTTCAGGAGAGCGAGGCCCCCAAGCGCCACTGGTTGTTGAAGCATAGCAATGGAGAGCCGGGGTGCCTTGGGGTACCACAGGAACACAGAAAGGAGAGAGTCAAGCTCCACAAAAAACTTTTTCGGTATAAAGACCGGGGAGTTGGCCAATATCTACAAAAACTTAGGTAGCATGACCATTTTAAACAAATTTACTCTACCGGTCAGAGTCAGTGGCAGATGCTTCCAGTGATCCATTTTAGATTAAAACAGAGCCAAGCATGGAAGGAGATTATTAGCCACATATAGGGAGAGGGGTTGTTGAACCTTAATACCTAAATAATGGAAGGACATGCTGAGCTGCAGAGGGCATCCCTCAGGTAGGGGTGTCCACGTCCACCGGAAACAAACTGGACTTGGTCCAATTAACCCGAAAACCGAAGAAAAACCCAAAGTCCTGAATAAGTTTAAGCACTGTCATAAGTGAGCCATGAGGGTCAGACAAATAGAGCAACATGTCATTCGCATAAAGAGAAACACGCTCTTCAAGAGTCCCCACACACATAACCTGGATGTCCGTGGAAGTTCGGAGTAATTAGGCAAGAGGTTCTATGGTGATCGCAAAAAGGAGGGGGGACAAAGGGCAGCCCTGTCACGTACCCCTACGTATATGAAGCGGATTAGATACAACACCATTCACCCGAATACTTGCCAGCGGTCGATCATATAAAATCCGAAGCCAGGTTAGATAGACCAACCTGAAGCCAAATTTCTCCAGCACATAGAACAGATACGGCCACTCCACAGAATTAAAATCCTTCTGCATGTCGAGTGACAGCACCACTCTAGGAAGGGGATAAGGGTTCGGAGTTTGAAGGTTAGTGAATAAACGACGGATATTCATATAAGCGGAGCGACCCGGAATAAAACCTGTTTGATCTATCCCCACTATGGATTTAATCACCTTATTAAGCCATAGCGCAAGGATTTTTGTTAAAATATTTTAAGTTTGACGTCAATGAGCGATATCGGTCGGTAAGAGTCACAATAGTGTAGGACCTTATGTGGTTTGGGGATCAGGACAATAAGGGCCTCGTGCAACGAATTGGGTAGAGAGCCCGTATCGTAGATTGTCTTGTATAGTAGCAAAAGACGGGGTAATAGAAGCTCCCTGTGATGTAGATACCACTCCACAGGAAAGCCGTCCGGGCCCGGGGTCTTATGTTTAGGAAAGGTTTTGAGAGCAAGTTCTATCTCTTCCAAAGTAAACGGCTTGTCGAGACTCGAGCTCTGGGCCCTGGTGAGGTTGCGAAATGGAATAGAGTTAACATAGTCATACAGCTCAGGGGGCGTATAATGGGCACTAGAAGTATACAATTCAGTATAAAAATGGTGAAAGGAGTGTAGAATATCGGCAGTGGAAGAACACGATTGCCCGTGATGATCAAAAATGACAGGTATAGTAACCGGTTCCGGAATGGGTCTGGCCAGGTCCATCGCCAGGGGTGAATGGTCTGAGATTGCCCTCGGCAGGTGAGCGCCAAGCTTCAATCAGATCTTACAAGGCTGCCAGTCGGTCAGGGCCAACGAAGGCTGCACAGAACCGGTCCAGCAGGGGATCCAACACCGCGTTGAAATCACCCCCTATAATTATAGCTCCCTGGGCTATCGAGAGCACAGCTCGCATACAGTCATCAAGTCGCTGAGCTTCAACAGGCGGAGGGAAAAATAAATTACCAATAGTATACAGTTGATCCATATCTGTCAACACTACGATAACATAGCACCCAGCCCGATCAGTTTTCACTTCCACCACCTGCACAGGACACTCTTTCTTAAAAGTAGCGACACCCTTCATATATGCCCCCCTGAGAACAGCCTTAGAAGCATCCAAACAAGTTAAATCTGCCACCCCTTCAGCATTCACCTCCCAGTAATGGGACAAAGCAGTAGCGCACTCAGTCGACATGATCGGCTCCACAAGCCAATATGGGCTCATACGCCACACTGCCTTTGACGGCTGGCCACTACCAGGTCCATCGCCAGGGGTGAATGGACTGAGATCGTCCTCGGCAGGTATTTTACCCCAGTGAGTTTAGAGAGCAGTTCCGAGGTGACAAAGAACATATCCAACCTTGAGAAGGTACCATGAGAGCCGGAGTAGCATGAATATTCCCTCCGCCGGGGATATTTCCAGCGCCAAGCTTCAATCAGACCGTACGGGGCTGCCAGTCGGTCAGGGCCAACGAAGGCCACCCAGAACCATGGAACCGGTCCAGCAGGGGATCCAACACTGTGTTGAAATCACCCCCTATAATTATAGATCCCTGAGCTATCGAGAACACAGCTCGCATACAGTCATCAAGTCGCCGAGCTTCAACAGGTGGAGGGAGATATAAATTAACAATAGTATACAGTTGATCCATATATATCAACACTACGATAACATAGCACCCAGCCCGATCAGTTTTCACTTCCACCACCTGCCCCGGACAGTCTCTAGAAATCAGGGTGGACACACCCCTGGAGTAGGTGGCGTGGAAGGCATGAGCAATACGAGGCCTTTTCAACGCCCTCGTTTTGGGGTCCATTAAATGGGTTTCCTGTAAAAGGAGGATGTTGGCCTTAGTGCGTTTTAAAATAGTCAAATACCAGGGACCGCTTAATTTTGGAGTTTAAACCTCCAACATTCCAGGTTAACAGTTTGAGAGTCATAAGTAGGCAATAAAAGACATGAATGAACAGAATGTCCCGAGGAGGGGTCCCCCATTGGTACAGCCGCACCCATAAGAAACATGAAATACATACCAAGACCCGAGGAGCGCGCGGGCAAAGAACACCCCGGGAGGGCCCATCTGGTCCGCAACACTGCCAATAACTGACCATAGGAAAATCTGACCACCGCTATAGAATATAAGGCTATGTAGAAAAAAGAAATAAAGACCATAATAACAACATACCACAGAGCTTTAGCCCAAAAACCATAACCGCCCAAAACGGCATAACTACGCCCCCCCCCCCCCTAAAAAAGAGGGACAAGAAAAATTGGAGAAGTCACAGGAAGGTGCCCAGGGGGGGCAAGCCACCTAAAAAAGAGGAAAATGGGGCACGAACATCCCAAAAAAGAGAATTCTTGAAATAAGAACAAAAAGAGGAGGAGTCAAAGTAAGAAAAATGGGGAAGAAGGTGTGAGATCCGAGGCGGCATCACCAACTCACAGGATAACAGTGCAGATATGTCCATCAGGTAGTACTCAGTCCACCGAAGTCCTGGTTGCCAAGAAGACATGAGCATCATCAGCAAAAACATTGACAAAGTAGAGTGGGGCAACAGGCCAATCAAGTAATGTGAGGCAGAGAGTGGGGCAAAAGGAGAACACAAGGGGGTGCTTTATTCCAGGCCATCAAGCCAGGCAGAGGCCTCCTGAGGTGAAAGAAAAAAATGGGCCTTTCACATGAATCATCCAAAGTTAAGCAGGGTAAAGCATACTGTAACCTAGTTGCTTGTCCCGAAGTCGACGCTTGACTGCGTTGAAGGCCATGCGCTGCTTCTGGGTAGAGGCTGAGTAATACAGATAGATAGATTGAAATCTTGACACCATTCTTTTGGAGGTCAGGGATATTACGAGCAGCTCTCAGAATATTTTCCTTATCCTGGAAATGAAGAAATTTCACCAACATAGATCTTGGGGGAGCCGCTGGGGGGAGGGGGCGAATGGGGACCCGATGCGCCCTCTCTATGGCAAACAGGGGGGAAAGGTGATCGACTCCAATAACCTTCTTTATCCAGGTCTCCAAAAAATCCTCAGCATCCCTGCCCTCAGACTTTTCAGGAAAGCCAATGAAGCGAAGATTGTTTCTACGCATTCGATCTTCCAGGTCCCCTAATTTATCAGAATGGTCTTTCAAATCCCGCTGCTGAGAGCGTACTTCAACATTCAATGGGTTAACAGTGTACTCCAGGGAGAGGAGCCTGACAATGGCGCCAGCAATGGGTGGACGCTAACCACCAGGGAACTCCCATCCAAGAGGAGGTGAACATGCAAGCCCGAGCGGCTGCATGCAGCGACCCAGACCACCCTCGGCTCTGACCCCCACCAGCCCCAGCCCAAGCGATACCTAGCACCAGAAACCGGACCTCCCAGGACAACTGCAGAGGCTCCAAGGAAGATGGTAGCAGCAGCCGCAGGACGCCGGGAGAGCCTGCTAACCAGGCACCCGGCACTCAGAGCAGCACGGAGGATGTCCCCTTCCCCCCTTCAGCATGTCAGTCAGCCAGACAGCGCTCGGCCATAGAGGAGAAGAGACACAAGGGGGAAGGAGGTGAGAGACTCGGTAGCAAGAGGGAGAGCCAGACTTGCTCAGCAGGACAGGAAGATCCCGGTGGCCGGAGGAGGTGAGAGGGGAAAGCCCCCCCATAAAGATTGAACCATAATTAAATGCTTTACTTTTGTGCTTTATAAAAAGAGTAATATAACAACCTCACTATCCGTATTACCCCTATTTATACTGTTTGACATGGATCTTAAAGAAAAAAGGATTGTGACTGTGTCTGAGACTGTGAAAAAGTTAAGAGCATACACACCGTGCAGAGGTTTCCCTCCCCCCCCCATTGTGTGGAGGTCGGACATCAGTCTGACACAGAGGAGGTGGGACACTCAGGGGAGAGACCAGGGAGGGGAGGGGCTCCACAGCAAGGGAGAAAACCGGCCAATCCACCAGGATAGGGAAGACCCTGGAGGTTGGAGGGGTCCGGTGGAAGCGAGAGGGGAAAAACCCACCCCCCCTTAATCATTGAATGATATTTAATGCTCTATAAAAGTGAAATAGCTTCCCTCTTATATAGTATGGCATGGATCTCTGTTCCTTAAAAAAAGAAGTGTGACTGTAAAAGAAACAGGTGAATGGGCACTGGATTGGGGGGACATATGTATATGGCCTTCCTAGGTTAAGTCTGTAAAATCTTCCCACAAAAAGCGGAATGACTAGCGGGAGTGATACAAACAAGCAGTGCAGTTGGTTCCACTCATAAACACCTTGAACTCATTTACGGAAGGGAAAAAAATACTGGGCATACCTGCTGAGTGGGGGCAGCAAAATAGGAAAGTGGTCTTAAAATGAAAAATAAACCAGCAAAAGAGGGAGGCAGCAAAGCTACAAGAACAAGCGCAAGCCCTGGGTCGATTAAAATGTATATGACATCTGATTCAACAGGAGATAATACAATAGGGGAAAGACAAACAATTCCCAAAGGAAAACACAACCCGGAATTAAGTAAAAGAACCCGGAATCAGAAAACAACAGGAACTAGCGGAGAAAGTAGCTTAAGCCCACCTAAAGATAGTGTACAGATGAATAAAGAACAGGAAGTGAGAGGAGAAGAGGAATATATTGTAAAAGACCAATTGCCCACAAAGACAGAAATGATGGAGATGTTTACCAAGTTGGAACAAACAATTAAAAATGGAATGGCAACCTTACATGAAGATCTAGGTCAAATGCTGAAAAGAGTAGAAGAGGTGGAGGAAAAAACAATGAGACATGGAAATGAGATGAGAGCATTTGAAGACGAAATAAGGAGAATACAGACAGTGCAGAGAGACATACTATACAAATTGGAAGACCAAGAAAATGGGGATAGAAGAAAATAAATGAGAATTCGGGGTTTCCCAGAGATGGGGAAAGAAGAAAAATTAGCGGAAATGTTGGAAACAGTATTTAATCCTCTCCTGGGGAAAGAAAAGACGGGGAAAATTGAAAAAAAAAAAGGATACATAGAATCAGGATACCACAAAATACACCAAAAGATGCTACAAGAGATGTTATTGTGAGATTCCATAAGTATGAAACACGGGCACAGATATGGGAGAAACTAAAGAGTAGACCCCCATTAACCACTTGCCGACCGAGTACGGTAATAGTACTGCGGCAAAGTGGTTCGTTATCGTCCAGCCACGTAGTATTAACGTGACTGGACACTCCCCCTTCTGGGCGGCGCTTGCGCGCCGCCGGAGGCTCGCTCCCGCTGTTTTCATTCACAGCGGGAGTCGGGCCAGGGGAGGAGCAGCGGCGATCGCCGCTGCTCTGCCCCGATCGCCGGGGATCTAGTGTGGAGATCCGCCCGCTGTGTGTAAACACAGCGGGCGGATCTCCATAGTGACAGGGAGTGACAGATCGGACTGTTCAGCATAGCTGGACATCCGATCTGTCCATGACTCACTCAGGCCCCTCCCCCCCTACACGTCAGTAAGCACCAGGCATACATTAACCCCTCCCTCTCCAATAAAATTAACCCCTTCCCTGCCAGTGTCATTTTTACAGTAACAGTGCATATATATAGCACTGATTACTGTAGTAATGTCACTGGTAACCCCAAAAGTGTCAAAAATGTCAGTCAAGGGTCCGATCTGTCCGCCGCAATGTCGCAGTCCCACAAAAAAATCGCAGATCGCCGCCATTACGCGTTAAAAAAAAAAACACCAAAAATGACAGAAATCTTTCCCTTTGTTAGTAAACGCAATAACTTTTGCGCAAACCAATCAAAATACGCTTATTGTGATTTTTTTTACCAAACATAGGTAGCAGAAAACAAATTGGCCAAAAATTTTTAAAAAATTGGTTTTTACATCTTTTTTGGGGGGAATTTCATATAAAAAAATGTTAAAAATATTGTTATTTTTTCAAAATAAACGCTCTTTTTTTGTTTATAGTGCAAAAAGTAAAAATCGCACAGGTGATCAAATACCACCAAAAGAAAGCTCTGTTTATCAGAAAAAAAGGACGTAAATTTCGTTTGGGTACGGTGTCGCACGACCGCGCAATTGTCAGTTGAATTCGCACAGCGCCGAATCGCAAAAAGTGGCCTGGACGGAAGACAGCAAAATCCTCCGGTGGTAAAGTGGTTAAGATTCGATGGAGTGGACATACAGGTCTATATGGACCTCTCATGGGAGACATGGACTAGGAAAAGAACACTGAAACCAGTGGTAGAGCTTTTGAGACAACATGGCATCAGTGGTGTATTTAGGTTTTGTGCTGCCCTAGGTCGGACTAAACCTATGCACCCCCTAATTTACCTACGACCCACCCCTTCCTGTCAAGGCCACACCCCTTCCTGTTTCAGACCCGCCCTATCATCTGTAAACCACACCCCTTCCTCTTTAGGCCTCACCTCTTCCTCTCTGTACATTAAAAGTGGGTACAAAGTGCCTTCTTGTATATTTTGTTGTTTTATATGGGTACGTTGGCTCGTGGGAGCACTCCTGGGGGCCCCCACTAGGCAGCGGGGATGCCAATCCACGGGGCCAGTGGCCACAATTGCGGCTGGGCACCCGCGATCGCTCCTCGCTGAGAGAGAACGACGGCCTGCTGTTGTAAATACAGCTGACCGTTGTTCTCCCTGAAATGATCACAGAGCGCCTGTGATCCTTCTATATAGGAACACAGGTCTCTATGGTCATTTCACAAGCCCCTCTCCCATACAGTTAGAAAACACCACCTAGGCTCACACTTAACCCTTTGATCACCCCCGGGTTAACTCCTTCCCTGCCAGTGTAATTATTACAGTAACAGGGCATATTTATAGCACTGATTACTGTAGTAATGTCACTGGTCCCCCCCCCCAAAAGTGTCAAAAATGTCAGTTAGGGGTCCGATCTATCCGCCGCAATGTCGCAGTCCCGCTAAAAATCGCAGATTGACGCTATTACTAGTAAAAAAAAATTAAAAAATAAAAATGACATAAATCTTTCCCCTAGTTTGTAGACACAATAACTTTTGCACAAACCAATCAATATACACTTATTGGGATTTTTTTTTTTACCAAAAATATGTAGCAGAATACAAATTGGCCTAAAAGGATGACAAAATTTGATTTTTACATTTTTATGGGGGAATGTTATATAGCAGAATGTGAAAAACAATATTTTTTTTCCGAATTGTCGCTCTATTTTTGTTTATAATGCAATAAATAAAAATCGCACAGGTGATCAAATACCACCAAAATAAAGTTCTATTTGTTGGAAAGAAAGGACATTCATTTTTTTAGGGTACAGTTTTGCACGACCGTGCAATTGTCCTTTAAAGTAATGCAGTCCTGAATCGCAAAAATTGGCCTGGTCATTAAGGGGGAAAATCTTCCAGGGCTGCGGGCATAGTGCAGGGGCTGCGGACATGGTACAGGAGATGCAGTAGTTGCGGGCATAGTGCAGGGGCTGCAGACATGGAGATGCGGTGCTGTGGGCATGGTGCAGGCATGGTACAGGAGATGAAGGGCTGTGGGCAGCATGGTACAGGAGATGCAGGGCTGTGGGCAGCATGGTACAGGAGATGCAGGGCTGTGGGCAGCATGGTACAGGAGATGCAGGGCTGTGGGCATTGGGCAGCATGGTACAAAAAATGCAGGGTTGTGGGCACTGGGCAGCGTAATACAGGAGGTGCAGGGCTGTGGGCACTGGGCAGCGTAATACAGGAGGTGCAGGGCTGTGGGCACTGGGCAGCGTAATACAGGAGGTGCAGGGCTGTGGGCACTGAGCAGCGTAATACAGGAGGTGGCTGTGGGCACTGAGCAGCATAATACAGAAGATGCAGGGCTCTGATCAGCATAGTACAGCCGATGCAGGTGCTGCGGGCATGGTACAGGGAAATCTCCTCTACCATGCCCGCAGCACCGGCATCTGCTGCGGAGGAGTCCGAGTCTCACTTACCTTGAGGTGCCTTCCATTTGAAAATGGCGCCGCCCGGCGCCATTAAGTCACCGTGCACGCGCCGCCTGCCCGGGAATAGCCGAAGAGGTTCGGGTTTTCCTGAGCGGCACCGGCATATGCGCAGTGCGCATGTCGGGCCGGCCGCGGCCATTTTTTTTCCTTTCATGTATTCGTAGTGGTACGGAGGTTTTTTCATGCAGGGGGCGGCTTTTTTGCCGCCCCCCCACAAAGTGCCGCCCTAGGCCTAGGCCGACACAAATACAGCAGTGCATGGCATCCAATATTTTTGGGAGTACCCTGCATGCCTAGGTGCCAGAAAAGAGGGAAGAATAGTGAAACTGAGATTCCCAGAAGAACTAAAAGTTTTCTGTGAAAGTTTAAATATACCCATACCAGAGATTCCTGAATGGTCCGATAGGGGAGGAAAGAGAATAGAAGTAACAGAAGACCTGTGGCAAACATCGACTAAGAAAAGCGATAAAGTGAAGAAGAAATGAAAGCACTATTGGCATAAGCCAGAAAAAGAAGAGAGGGACAGGGGGGGCTGGTGGGGGGAGGGGGAAAGGGAGAGGAGAGGGAATGAGGAACATAGGTAATTGGATGGGTACCCTGGGGTTTTGCTATACACTCAACCCTCATCCCCTGGGAGGGGATTAGGGGCATGGCGAGCAGGATCGGAGCTTCACCCTAGGGTAAGTGTTGATATGAGGTGGGAGGAAGTATATCAACTAAAAGGGCCCGAAGGGTTAGGGCCTAGAAACCCTTTTTTCTTTATGGTGGGGAGGGGAGAGTGAGGGGTGGGAGATGAAAAGAAAATTATATGGTAAATCCTCTCTACCTGAGTTCAGAAATTGTCATATACCACCCAGTAAAGAAAAAATTGAACGATATGCTCCCCCATTTCAAAAGAAGTTAGATAACGATCTCCACGAGACCAAATGTCAGCTATAAACCTGGTAACATATAATATCAGAGGACTAAACACACCGGAAAAAAGGCAAAAAATTCTGAGGGAACTCAAAAATATGGAAGCTGAATTAATATTCTTACAGGAAACCCATATAATACATTCATCCAATATTAGGCTCTACTCCAAAGACCACCCCACATTGTTCTATACGGATTCCCCAATGAATAAATCAAAGGGAGTAGCTATTGGTTTGGCAAGAGGGATAAGATTCGTATTGGAAGAAAGACCGACCTACCCTGAAGGGAGATTCTTATTCCTGAAGGGGAAGTTATTCAATAAAGAGGTAACACTGGTAAATTTGTACTGCCCTAATGACAAACCAATAAATTATCTAGGGAAAATCTTGGATAAATTAATAGACTTCAAAAAAGGGTGGGTGATAATGGCAGGGGACTTTAACTTCTGCTTGGATCCCGGGAAGGACAGTACGTCGGGTGCACAGAGGAGTAGGGGAACACAATTAAGAACAATAAAAAAGAAATTACATCATTGTCAATTACAAGATGCCTGGAGAGTGTTTCACCCAGAAGAGCGGGATTACACGTTCTATTCCCCTGTGCACGGGATGTACTCAAGGATCGACTATATGTTGATAGAACACAGAGGGATAGAATCGGTCCTAGAGGTAAAAATAGGGATAAAATCCTTAGCAGACCACACCTCAGTTAAAATGAGGATGAAGATAGAGGATGGACAATCAAAAATTAACATCTGGAGAATAAACAAGGAATTATTAAGAGATAAAAAGTGGGGGGAGGAAATTAAAAAATAATTAGAATTGTTTTTCCAAATTAACGAAAAAGAAGAAATGCCCAAAGATATATTGTGGGAATCACATAAAGCATACATTACGGGGATCCTGATATTGAAAGGAGTACAGAGGAAAAAAAGAAAGAACATTAAATAAAGATAAACTAATAAAAGAGATACACGAATTAGAACAAAGCCATACAAGGACACAAACAAATGAGATTCAACATCAATTGGTAATAAAAAGAGACAAACTAAAAGTATTACTAGAGCAGGAGACTAGACAGGGGGTCAGTAGGATAATAAAGGAGAGATATCAATGGAGTAATAAGATTGGGAAATCACTGGCAAAGGTCCTTAAAAAAAAGAAATCAATGAATTTTATAGAGAAAATAAAGAACAAAAAGGGAGAACTCGTTTTTTCCACACCTGAAATAGCAAACGTATTCAAAGAGTATTATGGAAGTCTTTATAATGTTAAAAAAAGAGGGAGGGAGTGAGATGGGTACTAACAGAACAGAAAAAATAAAAAAATACCTGAATGAGGTAAAATTGACCAAATTACAGAAGGAATAATTAGATCAGCTGGATAATCCGATCACTGATGAAGAGCTAGGAAAATCCCTAAAAGAGACAATGTCAGAATGTCAGGCAAGAGCCCAGGGCCAGATGGGTTTACAATTAATCACTATAAAAGATTTAAAGAACTGTTAATGCCCAAATTAAAAGATTACATCAATGGGGTGGGACAGCAGTACAAAATGAGTAAAGAGGCCCTTAGGGCTTCGATCACAGTCCTATTGAAGGAAGATAAAGAGGCTATAAACTGTTCTAGTTATAGACCCATCTCACTTCTAAATACTGATATAAAACTATTTACAAAAGTGTTAGCAGGTAGGATGAAAGACATGATAAGAGAGTGGGTTCATAATGATCAAGTAGGCTTTATACCAAGAAGACAAGGTAGGGATAACGGGGTAAGAACAATACTCTTGATGCAGTGGATGGCTAGGAGTGGATCCCCAGGGTTAATATTGTCGATTGATGCAGAGAAAGCATTCGACAGGGTCGGATGGGAATTCATGTTAAGAACCCTGGAGGAACTGGGAATTGGAGCAAGGATGATGAGGTGGATAAGATCATTATACATCCAGCCCACAGCCAGAGTAAAGATAAATGGGATCCACTCAGAGCCATTCGAGATGCATAATGGTACAAGACAGGGGTGTCCGCTGTCACCTTTGTTTGTCCTTTCATTGGAACCCCTCTTGGCAACAATAAGGGGTAATCCGAATGTAAGGGGAGTGGAAATAGGCGGGGTGGAACATAAAGTAGGGGCTTTTGCCGACGACGTTCTGTTGTACATATCCAGACCTAGGATAACCCTACCAAATGTATTGAAAATATTAAAAGACTATGGAGAACTGTCTAATTTAAAGATTAATTTAGCAAAATCAGAAATATTAATATTAAACATCAAGAGGTAGAAGTATTAAAACAAGAATTTCCCTTCGTATGGAGAAAATCTGAATTAAAATACTTAGGAATTAAACTAACAACCACCCCAGAGAAATTATATAAAATAAATTATATGCCTTTATTAAATGAGATAAAAGCAGAAATTAATAGGATATCACACAGACCCCTTTCATGGATAGGAACGATAAATATCATAAAGATGGCAATATTACCAAAAAGCATATAAATTCTAAATGCTGCCAATACCGATACCTCAAACATACTTCAGGATCTTAAAATCCCTAATAACAAAATTCATATGGAAAAAAGGAAAACCTAGGATACAATATGGGGTGTTAACTAGAGAGAAAAAATGGGGAGGACTAGCAGTACCAGACTTTAAAAAATATTAGAATGCAACACTACTGGCACGAGTTTTTTAATGGGGTAAGACAAAGAGTGAAAAGAGTTGGGTGAAAATAGCATGTTTTTTGAGTAACTCAAACTTAGGTAAAATCATGTGGATACCACCTCAATATAGGAAATTAAACACAAGTACACATATATTAACTCACCAAGCACTTAGAATTTGGGATTTAGAACATAAAAAAGAAAAATTGAAATATAATTCGCCATTAATCCCACTAAAAGACACCAATTTTTTTTCCACCAGGACAGGGGAAAGTATGGGGTAATTGGATTGGAGGGGAAGATACAAGATTAAAAGACATTTTTGTTAAAGGTAAAATATTCACTTTGGGTGAGCTAAAAGAAAAAAAATGGAAAATTGATGAATGGCGATACTGTCAGTTGAAACATTTTGTGGCTTCTTTGCCAAAACCATTAAGATCAGAAGAAGAATTGTTACCCTTTGAGAAAATTTGTTTGTCTGAGGGTAATAAGAATAGTATCTGGGATAGGGAATTAGGAACACAAAGGAGAGATTTTGACTTGGGAAAATGTTTGAGGTTAATACACGGGTCTGCAGTAGACATAAATACAGCGGAAATTAATTACAAATGCATCGCAAGATGGTATAATACCGCAGATAAAGTCCATAACTACCAGAAAGAAAAATCAAAATACTGCTGGAGGGGATGTGAAGAGGTCGGCACAATGGCACATATATGGTGGGATTACCCAAAAATTAAAAAATACTGGAAGGAAGTTCTTGCCCAAATTAAGAAAGTTACCAATACAGAGGTTCCAGAGGAGCCTTGGTTTTGCCTATTCCATGGTATAAAGAACTCAATAAAGCAATATAGGCTAACCATTATACCCCACCTAATGAATGCTGCAAAGGGCCTGATTCCTCTGTATTGGCAGAGGGAAGATGCTCCGACAGTGGGAGACTGGATCAATAGGGTGGAAAGTATAAGAACAATGGAATTCTTAAGAAATGGGGGAGAGGATGTGACAGTGGAATGGGTAAATATATGGGAAGATTGGAATGATTTTAAGAAAACAAGTGATTATACTAAATGGAGAGTAAGGAGGGAGGATGAGGGTTAGGGAGAGAGGAGACGGAGGGAAGGGGAGGGGGAGGGTAAGAGGGAGATAATGGGAGAAAAATGTAATTTGATGGTGTTTCCTATTATATTTTTTGTACTTTTGAAAATCAAGCAATAAAATAAAATAAAAAAAAAAAAAAAAAAAAAAAAACAGTGTACTCCATATCACTAATACGCTGTTCAGCAGTAGAAATCCTAGCACAGATTTTTGGCATTTCATGTTTAACTATAGAAAGGTCCAGCCGGACAGTCTCTATTTGTGTAGTCAGGGCTGCCAGACAAGTATGTATAGCTTCCATAATGTGTTGTAGCGTGAGCCCCTCACAATCAGACTCCCCCACCTCCGCAGTCCTGTCCTGAGTAATAGCAATGTGAGGCACCCCCACATCCCACGTCCCCTCAGCGTCCCAGGGATCCGGCCCCTCAAGCAGACCCAGGGAGGCAGTGGAAAGGCCCGCGGGAGGACACAGGAGAGTCCGCAAAATGCTCCTTGATAGTGGCAGGGGGTCGGGGGTGCGGTGCCAGGCTTGCCAGAGGGCGCTGGGATCCGCACATTACCTGGTCTGGTGCGGCCCTGTTTCTCCCTGGGCGGCAGCGCAGGCTGTGAGGACGGTCCAGAGCAACCTTGGGAGGCTTCGCGGCCTGGACAAGGCCATGGAGGATTTCGTCCCCTGCGAGCCGATCATCACCATGGTGCCAGCAGCAGGAGATAGTAGGCAGTTTGAGGAAGCAGATCTGGGGGATCAAAAGTCAGGATCTGTGCAAGGATCGCTGTAGGATCGATGGGTGCTGCCGGAGCTCAGAAGCCGCGCTGCTTACATCTCGGCCGCTAGCCACGCCCCCCCTGAATCATATAGTTGTATATAAAATTCACTTTTCTTTATCGTTCATCGACAGACGCAGCTCCATCTAGTCAGAGACTATAGGGTTATGCTCCTCTTATCTGGAATAGGCACTAGGCAGGAAAAAATCTTACCCACACCTATTGGGGTTGTCCCTGCAGGCATAACCCCACACACCCTGCTATCATCAAATCATTTTTTTTCTGCCTAGTTTAAGGAATAGGACCTAGCTTCCTGCTGGGACTTCGATCTTAGCTATTACAGGAAAGTTTGTTAGTTTGTAATTTTTTATTTTCACTAGTTAGTTCCTGAGGACCAAGATCCAGAGGAACTACAGACAACAGCTGGCTGAGGTTTCGCACTGGATAATCAAAATCCATAAAGTCTCCCAGCCTGGCCAGCGAGTGTGAGCAGGTTATAGTCCAGAACTAGGCCTCGCCACGACAGTGCCCCAATGGAGGGGGAGGAGCCGTCGAGTGGACCGTCTCACTGGGACGCACACTACCTGAAACAGCTGGAGTCGCAGCTTCCCCTTGGCTGACAGCACCCCCATCCCTGGTAGGAGCTGACCTGTTTCGAAATGGCGCCCACCTGGTACTGTGGTATGGTGAGTAAATTGTCCCTCCAAAAACCCCTGGCAGTCTGAGGGCGGACGTGAGCCCTTCCCTGGAATAGTCGGACCATGGGGTCTCCCTCGTTTCCCCTGACACCTCGTAGGACTAGTCCTGTGTACCCCTCGGCATTCCCCCTACCCCTAGCAGGGGTTCCTACAGATCCCGTAAATTGGACAAGGTGTTCCCTTGCCCAGAATTGTTTCATACTATTGTGGATGAACAATGGTGGCGCATTAAGCACATGTTCAAGTGTTTTGCACGCCATTACCCCTTTGCAGAGGCAGTGTCCACTAGGTGGACTGAACCACCAAAAGTGGATTCCCCTGTGTCCAGGTTGAACAAAGCAACTCTGGTACCAGTGGAAGAGTCTCCAACTTTTGCGCCCCCCCCCCCCCCCCCGTGGATAGACAGGTGGAATCCTTGTCCCGCCATTTACACATGGTAGCAGGTCACATATTAAAGACTACCTTTGTGAATGTTTTGGTAGCACAGACTGCTATGGAATGGGGGAAGTTACTTAAAAGTAACTTGGAAGCTGAACGGCTCCCCCTGCAATATTGGAACTACTGTACCAGTTGGCTCAAGCCCTGGTGTTCATGTGTGATAATTCCCTGGATTCAGCCCTGTTGGTGGCCACGGCATCGACAGTGGGGATTGCTATTAGGCGCATGGTGTGCCTGAAAAGCTGGTCGGCGGACCAGGCTTCTAAAAAGGCCTTGACTGATCTTCCCTTCTTAAGGGAGAGGCTGTTTGGATCCTCTCTGGACGAGTTGATCAAAGGTATCACGGGGGGGGGGGGGGTAAGAGCACTCATCTTCCCCAATCCTCTAAGGGCAAGGCACCACGTCCTAGGCGGGGGCCTTCCTTTAATGCTCATACACGTCTTTTTCGTGCCTTCGGGTCGCAAGAAAAAGGTAAATCATTCAGGTCTTCTGGGGGTTCCAAGAAGCTGTGGTCAGGGAAAGCAAAGACCGGCCAATCTGGACTTGCAGACAAGTCCTCGTCTTTGTTTCTTTCTGGAACCCTGGCCCTTCTTGATTCAGGACAAATGGATTCACAAACTGATCTGATCTGGGTACAAGACCGAATTCCGGTCTCGTCCGTCGGACAGGTTCTTCCCATCCAATCTTCGAATATCCCCAGTCCGGTTAAGGGACTTGCGAGGGGCAGTACACGATTTGCTGTCACAAGGAGTGATTGTACCGGATCCTTTTCAGGAACGTTTTCAAGGGTTTTGTTCAAACCTCTTCACCGTGCCCAGGAAGGAAGGCAAGGTGCATCCCATCCTGGATCTCAAGGCCCTGAACCGCTTTTGCGGGTACAGAAGTTTCGGATGGAATCCATCCGCACGGTAGTGGCATCGTTGCGCCACTTCTTAGCCTCTATAGATCTCAAGGACACATATCTACACATCCCTATTTACGCTGGACACCAGCGGTGTCTTCGCTTTGCGGTCGCAGAGGAGCATTATCAATTTGTGGCGTTACTCTTTGGTCTCCCCTCGGCTCCCAGAGTGTTTACCAAGGTCTTTAGCACTGGTATTGGCATTGCTGCGCCAGCGGGGGATTGCGGTACTGGGGTACCTAGACGATCTCCTGTTGAGAGCAGACTCTCCTTCAGTCTTGTTGGGGGATCTGACGGTCACTGTTAGAACTCTGCAGGATTTTGGTTGGAACATCAATTTCAAGAAATCTGCTGACACCTGTCTTGAGACTGGATTATCTGGGCTTGACTTTGGATTCAGCCTTGGCCAAGGTGTTTCTTCCCCTGGACAAGCTGCAAAAGTAGCAGGAGGCGATTCAGTTGTTGTTGGCGAACAATCTGTGCTCTCCAAGTTTGCATGCGGGCCTTGGGTCTGATGGTATTACCTTTGAGGCAGTTCCATTTGCTCAGTTCCATACCAGATCTTTGCAAAGGGAGATTCTTGTCAAATGGAACAAGGATCCAAAGTCCTTGGACTCTGATTCGGTTAAGCCACAACACAAGGTCTGCTCTGTTGTGGTGGATTCAGTCTCCAGCACTATGCCAGGGCAAGTCCTTCCTTCCGTTGTTTCGGACAGTGGTGACCACGGACGCCAGCCTATCGTGCTGGGGCGGGGTGCTGGGGAAGCTCTGTGCCCAGGGTACCTGGACGATGGAAGAGTCAAAACTACCGATTTAATGTTTTGGAGCTCATAGAAATAAAGCTTTGTCTGGGCCATTGGACGATTTATCTGCAAGATTTTCCCGTTCGGAATCAATCAGACAATGCCACGGCTGTGGCTTACCTCAATCACCAGGGGGGCACCAAGAGTGTCTTGACAGCCAAAGAGGGGACCGAGATTCTGGCCTGGGTGGAAACATTTATTCCAGCCCTCTCTGTTGTACACATTCCAGGTGTAGAGAACTAGCAAGCAGATTACCTGAGTCATCAGGTGTTGGATCAAGGGGAGTGGTCCCTGCACCCGGAGGTGATTCGTCTCCTGTGTGTTCGGTGGGGGACTCCTGAGGTAGATCTGTTTGCTTCTCACCTCAACAAGAAGGTTCAGAGATTCGTAGTCAGGTCTCGCGATCCTCTGGCTGATGCTGATGCACCAGACGCTCTGGTGGCTCCTTGGGGGTCAGTATCGGCTAATTTATGCCTTTCCTCCCTGAAACTCCTGCCAAGGCTTCTGCGCAGGATAGAGGTGGAAGGGATTCTGGCCATTCTGGTGGCTTCGAACTGCCCTTGCAGGTCTTGGTACGCAGACCTAGTAAGGTTGGTTGCCGATACTCCTTGGAGACTTCCTCCCAGGGACGATCTGTTGTCTCAAAGTCCAATCCTCCATCCTGCTTTACAGTCGCTGGCTTTAATGGCGTGGCTGTTGAAAGCCAGGTGTTGAGAGATAGAGGTCTTTCTGACTCTGAGATTCCTATGCTGTTGAAGGCTAGGAATCGTCTTCTAGGAAGATATATCATCCTATGTGGAAATCGTATATTTCATGGTGTGAATCACTGAAGGTGCACCCTTGCTTGTTTTCGATAGCTAGGGTCTTGGCCTTTCTGCAGAAAGGAATTGAACAGAGGTTGGCTTTGGGCACTATCAAAGGCCAAGTGTCGGCTTTGGCTATATATTTCCAACGCTCGTTAGCTATGCATGCTTTGGTTCGTACCTTTATACAGGGAGTGCGCCATATGGCTCCTCCGAAAAGGTCCCCGCTACCTCCGTGGGGCCTCTGGTATTATCTGTTCTTCAAAAGCCTCCTTTTGAGAACATTCGGGAGATTTCTCTGCTTTTGTTGTCCCAGAAGGTTGCCTTCTTGGTGGCTTTCACTTCCGCTCTCAGTGTATCTGAACTGGCAGCGTTGTCTTGCCGGTCACCTTATCTGGTGATACACAGGGATAAAGTGGTACTTCGATCTAATCAGTCATTTCTTCTTAAGGTTTCATCTGAATGAAGACATTGTGTTGCCTTCACTCTGCCGTAAGCCCAAACATTCTAAAGAATTTGCGTTGCACTCTTTGGATGTGGTTCGGGCGATCGGGGTCTTTTAGAAAATCGGACGCTCTTTTTATCCTTACTAAAGGATTTAGTAAGGGATTGGCTGCATCTGCGGCAACCATATCCAGATGGATCAGGCAGACAGTAGTTCAGGCTTATTTACTGAAGATTCAGGTTCCTCCTTTCCCAGTGAAGGCACATTCTACAAGAGCGATGAGTGCCTCTTGGGCTTTTCGCCATCAGGCGTCGATGCTGCAAGTCTGCAAGGTGGCAAGTTGGTCGTCTGTGCATACGTTTACAAAATTCTACAAAGTAGATGTGTTGGCATCTTCGGATGCTTCCTTTGGCCGCAAGGTTTTGCAGGCTGCTGTTTAAAGTGAACAGTTTTTTGTTTCTCTTTGAGGGTGTATTATGTTTTCAGGGTGAGCTCCAGTTGTTCCTGGTTGAGCTCCATGTTACCTGGTTAGCTAAGTTTAGCCTTTGGGTAGTTACATTTCTTTTTGCCTTGTCTTCCCACCCCTCATGAATATACTGCTTTGGGACATCCCTATAGTCTATGATTAGACGAAGCTGCATCTGTCGATGAACGATAGAGAAAACTGGATTTTTGTAAGAACTTCTCGTAAAATTATTTTCTTTGAAGTTCATCCACAGACGCAGCACCCGCCCCTCTACTTCTGAGTGAATGGGGTTTTTTCTATTCTAAACACTTCTTGCAACTAAACTGTTTGATGATAGCAGGGTGTGTGGGGTTATGCCTACAGAGACATCCCCTATAGGTGTGGTTAAGCTTTTTTCCTGCCTAGTGCTTATTCCTGATAGGAGGAGCATAGCCCTATAGTCTCTGACTAGATGGAGCTGCGTCTGTCGAAGAACTTAAGAGAAAAGGATTTTACAGTAAATTCTTTTCATTTTTTATCTTTCAAAAAGTGTTTCACAGTGCTAATCCTATAATCCAATTTCTAAATTGCTGCATTTGTAAATTTCAAAAGCCAGTATAAAGGAAAAGTAGTGGTAAAGAAAAAAAGCACTTGTGGATTTAAGAATTTTTTTTTTTTAATTCTCCTTTAAGGGGGCATGGCAGGGTGTGTGTCCTATGCCTACATACTTTTGTTAATAGGTGTCCCACGTTTGCACCTCAAAAAGTTGCGAGGTGTGCCTTCATACAGTATGTCAAGGCTTCTGCTTACTTTCTACTCGAGAAAGTGGAGTCCCTGTATAATTCTTAAATGTTTTTTTCTGAGGATCCAAAAAAGAACATTGTTACCATACTGGGACCCAAGAGGAAAACTATTACATAAATGCCAGCAAGGCCATACAAACACAAATAACCATGACCATGTAATAAAAAGCGCAAACACACAGACTGTAATTGTATTTGTTTTCATTCAAGTATAGTTCTAAGTGTTTTCTTGTTTGTTAGGCCTCATGCACACTGGACGTTTTTACAGCTGCTGTTTTTGGCTTCAGGTGTTTTTTTTTCTGCAGCCAATAAACTCCCCAGCATGTTATCCTATGCACACACAGTCTTTGATCAGCGTTTTTTGATAGGGGCATTTTCTGGCAGGAAAAAAAACCCCAGAACTAGTGGGTTTGAAGAGAAGTTTTTCAGCGTTTTTGAGCCATAAGCTTCTGTTGGAGTATAGTTTTGCTAAAAAACACCAATGCAAAAACGCTGCAAAACTCAAGTTTCTAACACGGCATGAGAAAGGAGAACAGTGAAAAGTTACTGTTAACAAAACAATTTTAATTCAAAGCGAGAATAGATTTGATTGTTATCCCATTGCAAATGCTCATAGATATACAAAAACAACTTAACCACTTAAAGTAATTGTAAAGTTTCGTTTTTTTTTTTTAAATAAACATGTTAAACTGTACTTACCTCCTCAGTGCAGTTGGCTTTGCACAGAGCAGCCCGGAACCTCCTCTTCTCAGGTCCCTCGTTCCTGCTACTGGCTCCTCCCTCCTATCGAGTGCCCCTACAGCAAGCAGCTTGCTATGGGGGTACTCGAGCCGAGCTGCAGCTCCGTGTGTCCATTCAGACATGAAGCTGCCATTCCGCCCCCTCTATCTGCTGATTGGCTCACTGACTTTGACAGCCACGGGAGCCAATGGCACCGCGGCTGTATCTCAGCCAATCAGGAGGGAGAGTCCCAGTATGGCTAAGGAACTCGTGAACATCGCTGGACAGAGAGGGGGCACAGGTAAGTGTTAGGGGGTGCTAGAGGGGCTGCTACACACAGAAGGCTTTTTATCTCAATGCATAAAGTTAAAAAACCTTCCTGACTTTACAACTCCTTTAAACATTTCTGGACCGGCAGGTTTTCCCACTTAATTGACCAGGCCATTTTTTGGGATTTGGCACTGCGTTACTTTAACCACTTCCCGCCCGCCCTATAGGCAAATGACGGCGGGAATGTGGTTGCATTATCTTGACCGGACGTCATATGACGGCAGAGCGGTGATGCGGCGTGTCACACTGACACACCGCATCTCCGATCTCGGTAAAGAGCCTACTGACGTAGGCTCTTTACCATGTGACCAGCCGTGTCCAATCAGTGCCATCTTAAGAGCCTTATAGGCCCCCGGGTAATGCAGTGCACTGGGGCCCCGAGAGAGAGAGAGAGGGGGAGAGAGAGAGGGAGAGAGAGAGAGAGGGGGGGAGGGGGAGAGAGAGAGAATAGGATGGCACACACAGAGGATATATAGGGCAGGAAAAGGATGGCACAGACAGTCGATGGAGAGAGAGTGAGAAAAAAGAAATCAAGCAGCTGCAGCAGTCTGCTTACCTTCCACAACGGCTGCACAGCACATGAAGGGAGGAGGTGGGTGGAGCCCATCTTCTAGGCTCGGAGAGAGGAGGACGAGCCGACGAGGAGGATCCTCCGCTGTGCATGATGGGTCCTCTCAGAACGTCACTGGTTGCTAGATGCCAATCGGCTGGCCTTCCTAGCAACCAGTGTGCAGGGAGACTCAGAGCCACTGGCGGACAGCGGGGGGGGGGCGGACAACGAGGGGGCCCTAGACCACCAGGTAAACTAATCTGGAGACTGGCCTGGGGGGACAGTGTAATTGCCACCCTGTGTGTGGGGCATCTTGGCAAGTGGGGCCCCCAGGCAACCACCAGGCGTGCCCAATGGAAAAGATGGCCATGTGTCCAATCACGGCGGGTCACATAGTACACAGGAAGAGCCGTTGATCGGCTTTCCTCAGTACGTGCCTGACAGGCACGAGTAATGGAGCGCCGATCTGCGGCTCTCCTGACAGGGGGGGAGCCCCCCAGTGCCCTCTCCATCAGTGCTGCCCACCAGTGCCCTCCCCATCAGTGCTGCCACACAGTGCCCATCATTGCCATCTATCAGCGCCGCCCACCAGTGCCCATTATTGCCCACCAGTGCCGCCTATCAGTGCCACCTATCAGTGCCCACCAATGCTGCATATCAGTGCTACCTATCAGTGCCCACCAGTGCCGCATATCAGTGCCTCCTCATCAGTGACTGTCAGTGCAGGAAAAAACTTATTTATTTACAAAATTGTATAGCATTAACAAAAGAACTTTTTTTTTCAAACTTTTCAGTCATTTTTTTATTTGTTTAGCAAAAAAGAAAAAACCTTGCGGTGATCAAATACCACCAAAAGAAAGCTCTATTTGTGGGGGGAAAATTACATAAATTTGGTTTAGGTACAGTGTTGCATGACCGCGCAATTGTCATTCAAAATGCAACAGCGCTAAAAGCTGAAAATTGGCCTGGGCAGGAAGGGGGTGAAAGTGCCCTGTATTGAAGTGGTTAACTGACAATTGTGTGATGCTGTACCCAAATAAAATTGATGTCTGTTTTTTCCACAAATAGAGCTTTATTGTGGTGGTATTTGATCACCTCTGTGATTTTTATTTTTGCGCTATAAACAAAAAAAGTGCGACAATTCTGAAAAAAATATATATTTTTTTCACTTTCTGCTATATAACTTTCCAAATAAAAAAAAAAAATTAAAATCTAAATTTTTCATCATTTTAGGCCAATTTGTATTCTGCTACATATTTTTGGTAAAAAAAATCCCAATAAGAGTATATTGATTGGTTTGTGCAAAAGTTTACAAACTAGGGGAAAGATTTATGTCATTTTTATTTATTTATTTTTTTACTAGTAATGGTGGTGATCAGCGATATTTAGTTGGACTGCGCCATTGCAGCGGACAGTTCGGACACCTAACTGACATTTTTGACACTTTTGGGGGGACCAGTGACATTACTACAGTAATCAGTGCTAAAAGTATGCACTGTTACTGTACTAATGACACCGGCAGGGAAGGGGTTAACACCAGGGGCGACCAAAGGGTTAAATGTGTCCCTAGGGGGTGCTTACTAATTATGTGGGGGATGGACTTATGGAATGAACACCGGGACCTGTGTTCCTAAATAGGAGGAACACAGAATCCCTGTGTTCATTGCTGACAGAACAGCAGACTGCCGTTCTGTCTCCACAGGGAGTGATTGTGGATAACAGGCGGCAATCACGACCGCTGGCCCTGCAGTTCAGCTTCCCCTCTGGCGAATGGGAGCGCTCCCATGAAGCAACGTACGGGTATGTCATTTTGTGGTAACCTGTCTCTGTATATGTACGGCGGCTGGTCGGCAAGTGGTTAAGGACAGGTCTATTTCTGACATTTGTTGTTTACAAGTTAAAACCTGTATTTTTTTGCTAGATAATTACTTAGAACCCCCAAACATATATATATATATATATATATATATATATATATACAGTGGGTACAGAAAGTATTCAGACCCCCTTAAATTTTTCACTCTTTGTTATATTGCAGCCATTTGCTAAAATCATTTAAGTTCATTCTTCTTCCTCATGAATGTACACACAGCTCCCCATACTGACAGAAAAACACAGAATTGTTGACATTGTTGCAGATTTATTAAAAAAGAAAAACTGAAATATCACATCGTCCTAAGTATTCAGACCCTTTGCTGTGACACTCATATATTTAACTCAGGTGCTTTCCATTTCTTCTGATCATCCTTGAGATGGTTCTACACCTTCATTTGAGTCCAGCTGTGTTTGATTATACTGATTGGACTTGATTAGGAAAGCCACACACCTGTCTATATAAGACCTTCCAGATCACAATGCACGTCAGAGCAAATGAGAATCATGAGGTCAAAGGAACTGCCTGAAGAGCTCAGAGACAGAATTGTGGCAAGGCACAGATCTGGCCAAGGTTACAAAAAGATTTCTGCTGCACTTAAGGTTCCTAAGAGCACAGTGGCCTCCATAATCCTCAAATGGAAGACGTTTGGGACGACCAGAACCCTTCCTAGAGCTGGCCGTCTGGCCAAACTGAGCTATCGGGGGAGAAAAGCCTTGGTGAGAGAGGTAAAGAAGAACCCAAAGATCACTGTGGCTGAGCTCCAGAGATGCAGTCAGGAGATGGGAGAAAGTTGTAGAAAGTCAACCATCACTGCAGCCCTCCACCAGTCGGGGCTTTATGGCAGAGTGGCCCGACGGAAGCCTCTCCTCAGTGTAAGACACATGAAAGCCCGCATGGAGTTTGCTAAAAAACACCTGAAGGACTCCAAGATGGTGAGAAATAAGATTCTCTGGTCTGATGAGACCAAAATAGAACTTTTTGTCCTTAATTCTAAGCGGTATGTGTGGAGAAAACCAGGCACTGCTCCTCACCTGTCCAATACAGTCCCAACAGTGAAGCATGGTGGTGGCAGCATCATGCTGTGGGGGTGTTTTTCAGCTGCAGGGACAGGACGACTGGTTGCAATCGAGGGAAAGATGAATGCGGCCAAGTACAGGGATATCCTGGACAAAAACCTTCTCCAGAGTGCTCTGGACCTCAGACTGGGCCGAAGGTTTACCTTACAACAAGACAATGACCCTAAGCACACAGCTAAAATAACGAAGGAGTGGCTTCACAACAACTCCATGACTGTTCTTGAATGGCCCAGCCAGAGCCCTGACTTAAACCCAATTGAGCATCTCTGGAGAGACCTAAAAATGGCTGTCCACCAACGTTTACCATCCAACCTGACAGAACTGGAGAGGATCTGCAAGGAGGAATGGCAGAGGATCCCCAAATCCAGGTGTGAAAGACTTGTTGCATCTTTCCCAAAAAGACTCCTGGCTGTATTAGATCAAAAGGGGGCTTCTACTAAATACTGAGCAAAGGGTCTGAATACTTAGGACCATGTGATATTTCATTTTTTCTTTTTTAATAAATCTGCAACAATGTCAACAATTCTGTGTTTTTCTGTCAGTATGGGGTGCTATGTGTACATTCATGAGGAAGAAGAATGAACTTAAATGATTTTAGCAAATGGCTGCAATATAACAAAGAGTGAAAAATTTAAGGGGGTCTGAATACTTTCCGTACCCACTGTATATATATATATATATATATATATAATTTTTTTTTTTTTATGTTTTTATAGAGATTGTTGCAATATTTTATGTTTCACCGTATTTGCACAGCGGGTCTTACAAATGCAATTTTTTTTTTTTAAATATATATATTTTTTAGTTAAAAAAAATAAAACCGTAAAGTTAGCCCAATTTTTTTGTATAGAGTGAAAGATGATGTTAATCTAGATGTATATAGATACCTAACATGTCATGCTTTAAAATTACGCATGCTCGTGGAATGGCAACAAACTACGGTACTTAAAAATCTTCAAAGGTGACACTTTAAACATTTTTACAGGTTACATGTTTAGAGTTACAGAGGAGGTCTAGTGCTAGACTTATTGCTCTCACTCTAACGATCGCCATGTCTTACATGTGTGGTTTGAACTCCAATTACATATGTGCACGCGACTTACGTGTGCATTCGCTTCTTTGCGCATGATTGGAGGGACAGGGTGCTTTAAATTTTTTTTTCTTATTTATTCTACTTTTAATTTTTTATTTTTACACTATCCCTTTAAAAAAAAAAAAAAAGTTCATCACTTTTATTCCTATTACAAGGAATGTACTGTAAGCATCCCTTTTAGAAGAAAAAAGCAGGACAGGGCCTTTTTAATGTGAGATCTGGGGGTCAAAAAGACCTCAGAACTCACATTTACACTTAAAAGCAAAAAAAAAAAAAAATCTAATTTTACATCTAACCCCCCAAAAAATTTACCCTTTATGATGTATTATATGAGACTTTGCCCCAGTCCTCCAGGGGCATAGAGTTGAGTGGGCATGAAAAAGGGGCCAATTGACACTCCAAAACGTGTCCTGCCCCTTTGACATCTTTTCCTGGCACCTGCATTCCACACTGGCCCCTGGCGCCTCCTGCAGACATCACATCCAGGTCCTGCATTTCACGCTGGTCCCGGCAGCGCGGTCGTCCTTCCTGGTCCCCTCTCCTGCGGCCCCTCTCTGTTGGTCGGTTGGGATTCTCACCATCGTACTGCACACCGGACCACCCTGGGACCTCCTGTTACTGGATTCCCTGCCACATCCTATGATGACCCTTCCTATATTTTAATGCTAGCAAGTGCATTTTTTTGGCAAATAAAGTCTTTTGTTTTCTGCACTTAGAGACGCCTTCTGTTTGTTTTCTCTATAGAGTTGAATGGGGGCCATCTTGCCCTCACTCGACTTCCTGCCCATCGCTCCAGGGGGATTGGATCATTTCCCCCTTTACTGACTGCTCCGGTAAGCGGGGAAATGACCAGAAAGCCTATAAAAGTGATCCTGTGGCAATCACCCAGCCAAATCGCCCAGCTAGCTGCTGCCAAAACCCAGATATTTAAAGTAATAAGGTATACATACAGTGGGCAGTCCTGAAGTGGTTAAAGTGGAACTCCAGGCAGGTTTAAAAGAGATAAACAAATGCAATATTTTATCAATTATGTACCTGAATTTTACCTTGTCTGCTATGTCCTCAGCCCCCACACCCTGCTTTACTCCCTCTCGCTCTAGTGTCTGTGCTGTCCGTTATAAACAGTGTGCCACATCGATCCCCACTAATCTACAGATTTTGGGTTTGAGCAAACTAGGCTTTACACAGTCAAGTAGTGACTCATCACAAACAGTTGCGCAACCCAATTTGGGTCCTGACCCCTAGTTTAACCACTTAAGCCCCGGAAGATTTTACCCCCTTCCTGACCAGGGCCTATTTTGCGATTCGGCACTGCGTGACTTTAACGGACAATTGCGCGGTCGTGCGACGCTGTACCCAAACTAATTTGACGTCCTTTTTTTCCCACAAACAGAGCTTTCTTTTGGTGGTATTTGATCACCTGTGCAATTTTTTTGATCATGCGCTATAAACAAAAAAAAGAGCGTCAATTTTGCAAAAATAACAATATTTTTCACATTTTTTTTATATAAAATTCCCCCAAAAAAATGTAAAAATCAAAAATTTTTAACATTTTCGGCCAATTTGTTTTATGCTACATATGTTTGGTAAAACATATTTTGATTGGTTTGCGCAAAAGTTATCGCGTTTACTTACAAAGGGAAATTTTTTGTCATTTTTGTTGTTTTTTTTAACGCGTAATGGCGGCGATCTGCGATTTTTTTTTTGCGGTACTGCGACATTGCGGCGGACAGATCGGACCCTTGACTGACATTTTTGACACTTTTGGGGTTAACAGTGACATTTCTACAGTAATCAGTGCTATACATATGCACTGTTACTGTAAAATTACACTGGTAGTGAAGGGGTTAACTTTTTTTGAGAGGGAGGGGCTATGTGTGTCCCTAGGGGCGTGATTCTAACTGTGATTGGCTGTGGCTTGAGATGTATGAACAGTGATCAACGGTTCTACATAGTAGAACCGTACGATCATCATTCATACACCGGGCAGAATGACAGGCGGCTTGTTTACATTAGCCGCCTGCCTTTCTCCCTCTCCACTGACGATCGCGAGTGACCGGCGGACGATCGGGTCGGGGGAGTCCGTGACCACTCGGGAGCGGGAGCGCACCTCCGGGGGCGCGTGCTCGCTCCCTAGACCCTCACAGGCTAGCGACGTAGTACTATGTCGCTCTGCCTGTGAGGGGCTGACCGCCGCAGTAAATAGTCGCGCGGCGGTCGGCAAGTGGTTAAGAAACACTCTACTAGATTTGGAATCTAAAGGACTCCACAGTGACACAAAGGTTTATTTTTAAAACTAAAGGCTTGTGTAGTATTTGATGCCCCAATGGGGGGAGATTCCCTTTACTTCCTGTCCTGAAGACAGAAAAGGAGGGAGGAGAAGCAATCCCCCCAAAATTAAGGAAATTCCCTTACACACTTGTTTCTGGAATTAGGTGTCCCTATATGAATATTGACCCTCACCTGTTCCTGTGACAATGCAAACATTTTCACTTTCTCTACCAGAGACAATGGTCATCGGAGCCAATAGGCTAGATCAGCCCTTTTCAACCAGGGTGCATTGAGGCTTCTTTAGGGGTGCCTTGGCAAAATGCCTAAAAACTTCTCAAAAATTGTATACAAGCCAGCAGGTGGATGAAGCCTACCCTTTATAGTTTTTTACATTTTAGAATGGGGTGCCTCGAGATTGTCTAGAATTTTAAAGGGTGACTTGACTGAAAAAAGGTCGAGAAACTCTGGGCTAGCTATCTCTCTAGTAGAAATACAGTTAACAATAAAATCCTGACAAGAGTTCTAACCCTTGTCTGGTCTATCCAAAACTAAAGAAAAAAACGTTAAGCTTTAGAAATACTTTAACATGTACAGGTTGGACAATTAAAGTGGTTTGCAATGGCCACTACAGTCAGATACACATCTTTGCTCTAGTTTTTAGAATTTGGATTTATTGCATATTAATGCAAGCATAATTTTGTTTCTTTGGCCTGTATTTTTCCACACATTAGATCACATTTTGCACTGTATGTGTACAGAGACTTGTTTTAGCTTTTATTGTTAGCAAGCCATGGATAACAACATATCTAGGGAAGAACAATCTTCTCCAGGCAGGTTTAAATGATGTGCTTGTAACTGTGATTTAAAATTGGCAAAGAAAATGATTAGGTATTTGTAGGCAGAGAACTCCCTGCACCTGATCAGCCAGGCAGATCTGTTGATTATTGGCTGCTCTGCACAGACATCTTTTAATTTAAGCACAGCAAGGATGAAATCATGCGGGATGTGCGCATACATCTCCCACAGCTAGCTAAAATGCCCAATAAAAGTTACACTGTTGTAGCAGGTGTGATAATGTTTCTGACTAAAGTAGCCCCCATTCTGATGAAAGTGTTTGCAAAGGCAGAAGGTTTTGTATCTTAACGCATTCTATCCATTAGGATTAAAAGCCTTCTGTGTGCAGCAGCCCCCCTAATACTTACCCGATCCCCCTCTCGATCCATCGATGTCCACAAATGCCTTGTCTGTCCAGGACTCTTACTCCTGATTGGCTGAGACACAGCAGTTGCGCCATTGGCTCCAGTTGCTGTAAATCAAACTCAGCCAATGAGGGGAGGGAAAAATCACAGCTCCTTGTCTGAATGCATACACGGAGCTGCGGCTTGGCTTGGTGCCCCCCATAGCAAGCTGCTTGCTGTGGGGGCACTCAACAGGAAGGAAGGGCCAGGAGCTCCAGCCACGGACCCGAGAAGAGGAGGATTCATGCTGCCCTGTGCAAAACTACTGCACGGAGCAGGTAAGTATGATGTGTTTGCTTTTTTAATAGCAAGAAAATGAAACTTTACAAATTACTTTATTATCACTGTAAAGAAAGCAACAGAATTTAAACAGAATTAAAGAGGAAGTAAACCCTCCTCTGCAACTTGTACCTATAGGATTAGCCTATGATAAGGCTTACCTATAGGTACTGTAAATATCTCCTAAACATGCACGTTTAGGAGATATTTACTTTGCATGCAGCCAGTGACATCACTGGCTCATGCGCTCTGTAGGAACGGCCGCTCGGGCCATTCCTTCAGAGCCCTGTGCCGTGAACGTCAGCTCCCGCGCGCATGCGCTGGAGGGACGTCATCGTGGCTCCAGCCAATCAGATGGCCGGATGCTGCAAACCCAGAAGAAGGGCAACCAAACATGTCACCCGTGAGAGAGGTGCACGGTCGGCATAGCGGGGCTTCGTTCTAAGGTAAGTATTTCATAACGAATATAAAAAATAGAAAAATTTCTGCGCTAAAACAAGTGAGTAAAAAATGAGACAATCCAAGTGATACAGTGTAAAAAACAGCTGGCACAAGATCCACAGACAATGATCCACAAACAATAAATTAAAAAAGTGCAGCGCTAAAATATCAATGACATAAGGTGATGACTTAAGGTTCATTCAAAAACAAAAAAAAATGAAAGTGACTAGAGAGCCCAAAAAAAAAGTCCAGTGTTGAAACAAATCCAGGAGTGTAGATAAATAGCAATCCTTCCTCCTTGTGACACCCAGGGATTGTGTGAAAAGGGGACACCTCAGTGCACTAGTGTGGGAAGCAGCTTACCAAACAGCCATGGCTACTCAAATGAATGAGACAGCCTCGCCAGATACAGCATAAATCTCAAAGACTCCAAGAGATCATAGGTAGCGCCAATAGATGGTAGATTCCTCAAAGTAGCTCCATAGAAGTCAGATGGGAGTATGGGAAAAAATTGGTACAAAAGACAATAGCATAATCCCGTAAGGTAATAATAGTAAATTTATTAAAAGAACTACTCACATATAAGATGTAAAAACAGGCATATAGAAAATGGTGGCTGGGGATCCAAAGGCGGCGTCCCGCATGTATCAAGTTCGGATTAAAAATAAGTAGCCGGCTCGTAGAAGGGGCGTGTGGACGTTTGCGTCTGGAGTCGCCAACGTTTCGTCATAAAAAAGACTTCATCTGGGCGGCCAGATCCCCAGCCACCATTTTCTATATGCCTGTTTTTACATCTTATATGTGAGTAGTTCTTTTAATAAATTTACTATTATTGCCTTACGGGATTACGCTATGGCCTTTTGTACCAATTATTTTCCATACTCCCATCTCACTTCTATGGAGCTACTTTGAGGAATCTACCGTCTCTCGGCGCTACCTATGATCTGTTGGAGTCTTTGAGATTTATGCTGTATCTGGCGAGGCTGTCTCATTCATTTGAGTAGCCATGGCTGTTTGGTAAGCTGCTTCCCACACTAGTGCACTGAGGTGTCCCCTTTTCACACAATCCCTGGGTGTCACAAGGAGGAAGGATTGCTATTTATCTACACTCCTGGATTTGTTTCAACACTGGACTTTTTTTTGGGCTCTCTAGTCCCTTTCATTTTTTTTGTTTTTGAATGAACTTTAAGTCATCACCTTATGTCATTGATATTTTGGCGCTGCACTTTTTTAATTTATTATTTTTTAATTTAAGTATTTCATAACGAGCTAGTATGCTATGCATACTCACTCATTATGTGTTTGTCTTTCAGGTATTTTTTTTTTTATTCTGAGGTTTACAACCTCTTTAATGGTGGTAGAGGCAGTGGAAACACATATCTTCCACTTGAAATCTAATCAGGCTTACAAGATCTGAATTATTTTTATAAGCAGATGTTCCAATGCAATTGTCATTGGTGTCCAGGCAGCATGGTTCCATGGCCTACTGTCTCCGTAGCCCCTGAATGGCAGAACCAAGGCAGCTGTTGTGTGTTGGAAAGGAGGGGTTGGAGTGTTTTGTTGCTGAGGCCATTCTGGCACCAAAAAAGAACACTGCAGGCACTCCCAACTAATTTCTGTCCAGGGTGCACCTAAGAACAGCATCTATAATGAAACAATAGGGTGTCAAAGAGCTTCCACTAGCTATTGCAGCTGATGGAGTTGCTGTAGTGTGGTTAGCAACAAAGGGAGCAGAGACCTGTAGTACACAGGAATAGAGGGCATACCAACCTAGCGCATTACCTTTGTGACCATTTATTATAAATGGCAATATATACACATCACAAACAGGATAAAATGTCAAGTGAAATGTGTACAAAGTCCACCAGATGCTCCACTCAGCATGGTATGCTGATTAATCACAGTTGTGGAATGATACATCCAAATAGAGCTGCTGTGTTTCAAGGGGTATCCCCTCTTCTTTAGAGCTGGATTTGGCATGCAGGTAGCTGGTCTTTATATACTCATGAAAACATGTGACTTCTAGTGCAAGCCCCTCCCACAATGGGCAGGCTACTGAGATTAAAAAATACTGTATATATATATATATATATATATATACAGTATATATATCTCACAAAAGTTAGTACACTCCTCACATTTTTGTAAATATTTTATTATATCTTTTCATGTGACAACACTGAAGAAATCACACTTTGCTACAATTTAAAAGTAGTGAGTGTACAGCTTGTATAACTGTAAATTTGCTGTCCCCACAAAATAACTCAACACATTAATGTCTAAACCGCTGACAACAAAAGTGAGTACACCCTTAAGTGAAAATGTCCAAATTGGGCCCAATAAGCCCTTTTACCTCCATGGTGTCATGTGCCTTGTTAGTGTTACAAGGTCTCAAGTGTGAATGAGGAGCAGGTGTGTTAAATTTGGTGTTATGGCTCTCACTCTCTCATACTGGTCACTGGAAGTTCAACATGGAACCTCATGGCAAAGAACTCTCTGAGGATCTGAAAAAAGAATTGTTGCTCTAAATAAAGATGGCCTAAGCTATAAGAAGTTTTCCAAGACCCTGAAACTGAGCTGCAGCACGGTGACCAGGACCATTCAGCGTTTTAACAGGACAGGTTCCACTCAGAACAGGCCTTGCCATGGTTGACCAAAGAGGTTGAGTGCGCGTGCTCAGCGTCATATCCAGAGGTTGTCTTTGGGAAATAGACATATGAGTGCTGCCAGCATTGCTACATAGGTTGAAGGTGGGGGGGTCAGCCTGTCAATGCTCAGACCATACACCATATACTGCATCAAATTTGTCTGCATGGCTGTCGTCCCAGAAGGAAGCCTCTTCCAAAGATGATGCACAAGAAAACTCGCAAACAGTTTGCTAAAGACAATCAGAGTAAGGACATGGATTACTGGAACCATGTCCTGTGGTCTGATGAAACCAAGACAAACTTATTTGGTTCACATGGTGTCAAGCGTGTGTGGTGGCAACCAGATGAGGAGTACAAAGACAAGTGTGTCTTGCCTACAGTCAAGCATGGTGGTGGGAGTGTCATGGTCTGGGGCTGCATGAGTGCTGCTGGCACTGGATAGCTACAGTTCATTGAGGGAACCATGAATGCCAACATGTACTGTGACATACTGAAGCAGAGCATGATCCCTCCCCTTCAGAGACTGGGCCGCAGGGCAATATTCCAACATAACGACCCCAAACACACCTCCAAGATGACCACTGCCTTGCTAAAGAAGCTGAGGGTAAAGGTGATGGACTGACCAAGCATGTCTGCAGACCTAAACCCCAATGAGCATCTGTGGGGCATATTCAAACCAAAGGTGGAGGAATGCAAGGTCTCTAACATCCACCAGCTCCGTGATGTCATCATGGAGGAGTGGAAGAGGACTCCAGTGGCAACCTGTGAAGCTCTGGTGAACTCCATGCCCAAGAGGGTTAAGGCAGTGCCTGAAAAAAAATGGTGGCCACACAAAATATTGACACTTTGGGCCCAATTTGGACCTTGTTCCTTAGGGGTATACTCACTTTTGTTGCTAGTAGTTTAGACATTATTGGCTGTGTGTTGAGTTATTTTGAGGGAACAGCAAATTTACACTGTTATACAAGCTGTACACTTACTACTTTACATTGTAGCAAAGTGTAATTTCTTCAGTGTTGTCACATGAAAAGATATAATAAAAAATTGACAAAAATGTGTGGGGTGTAATCACTTTTGTGAGATACTGTATGCATGTATGTGTATATATATATATATATATATATATATATATATATATATATATATATATCTAGAGATTATTTTCAAGATGAATGCGCCTGGTTTTTTTATTTATATATATATATATATATATATATATATATATATATATATATATATACTGTATATCTGTAAAGAAACCCCTATATAACTTATAGATGCCTGCTGCCCTTTTTTATTTTTATGGTAAAATACCAAAAAAATGCAATTAGGAAAATGAAAAAAAAAAAATGGGCGCTGGCAATGGTATGGGTTTGTGGAATTGTTTAAAATGGCTAAAGTAGTTGTGATGGAATTCTGAGCTATTATCTGTGGTATGGATAATCCTGGTAATTATGTTGGTGTCATTTAGGCAAATTAAAGTGCAACCAGTGAATAAATATGATAATACCTTTTAAAAAAAACATATTTGGTATAAAACTTCATAAAATCTTTTGTCTCCAGCAATGTGCGATTATACGTGACTATTTAGTGAGAACAAAAAATTATAGTGACACTGGTGATATTGATGTGAAAATTATAAACAATAAATGGTATATTTATACATGAACATATATTGAACAATAAAATGTGTAAACACAAAATTATTGTGCCGCAAGTGAAGTAGTCCGTGAAAATGAAAAGATTCTTCAAAGTGATTGTTGTGCTCCAATGTGCTCTTGATAAAATAAGCAATATCTGCCTCTTACCAGATGGCTTTAGGTCGCCAGGACCTAAATCGCTTTTGATCCCTTTTTAGGATGGATCAGTCCTACACCGAACTCCTCCTCGCCACTCTCTGGATATCACTCAGGTATATGTAGGAAAAATAGTGGGGAAGCTGAAATATAGTGTAATACTGTTTTTTATTTATCACATAAATGTAAAGATAAAAAATGGCTGCTTACAGGAGATAGTGCCTATCCTGGCACTAGGTGAAACCGCTGTATATATGTATTAGAGCAGGGGTCCTCAAACTACGGCCCGTGAGGGTCCTGGACCCGGCCCGCCAGCAATTGCAGAACCAGGGGTTGGGCTGCGGGGCAGGATGGAGATTTCCACGGCTGACATTTTTTTTTCTGTGTGCAGGAAATCGTCTGCGGCGGCCGCCAATTGGCTGTGTTACTGCCGCGCTGCATTCTGGGAGTTGTAGTCCTGACCGCACTCAAGTTCCTTGTGGCGGTGGGTGTGGAGAACTGAGCAGCGGCGTGCAGCAGGAAACTACAACTCCCGGAGACTTTGAAGGCAGGAAAAGGTGGGGCACACGGCGCAATAGGGAACAGGTTATGCACATCACATGACCCGCACAGGCTCACCGCTGGATGGCTGCAACAGTGCAGCCTGAAGTTTTTAGAAAGAGTGAGAGCAGCTTACTTTGGAATGAGAGTCTGTGGACTGGAGACAGGGAGCGCCAGCCTGCCAGGGGACGCATGGTACTGGCTCGGGCTGGGCACTGGCTGCAGCTTGAAGGGGTCCGCACCCCAGGAGGCCGAGCAAGGACCTGCTGAGCTGTCATTGGCATCGCTGAGGTTAGGCACCCTGACACCCCCAGCTGAACCCCACATCCCATCTCACCCCCACACATACACCCCATTTACCCTGCCCACCCAGTAACCTCAAAACAGGAAATAGCCCCAAACACTGTCTGACTGTCAGGTCCTGTGCTGGCTATGGCCTATTGGTCCTGCTGGCCATGGCCTGTTGGTCCTGCTTGCCATGGCCAGTTGGTCCTGCTGAGAGCGGGCCATGGCCTGTTGGTCCTGCTGAGAGCTGACCATGGCCTGTGGGTCCTGCTGGGAGCTGGTCATGGCCTGTGGGTCCTGCTGACCATGGCCTGTGGGTCCTGCTGACCATGGCATGTGGGTCCTGCTGACCATGGCCTGTTGGTCCTGCTGGCCATGGCCTGTTGGTCCTGCTGGGAGCTGGCCATGGCCTGTTGGTCCTGCTGGGAGCTGGCCATGGCTTGTAGATCCTGCTGGGAGCTGGCCATGACCTGTGGATCCTGCTGGAAGCTGGCCATGGCCTATGGGTCCTGCTGGCCACTGAGTCCTGCTGGCCTGTAGGTCCTGCTGGGATCTGGCCATGGTTTTGGTGCTGCACCCCAAGCAGCGAGCTTGCCATGGCCAGCAGGACCCATAGGCTATGGCCAGTTTCCAGCAGGATCCACAGGCCATGGCCAGTTTCCAGCAGGATCCACAGGCCATGGCCAGTTTCCAGCAGAAACTACAGGCCAGCGGCCAGCAGGACCAACAGGCCATGGCTAGCTCCCAGCAGAACTTACAGGCCAGCGGCCAGCAGGACCCACAGGCCATGGCTAGCTCCCAGCAAAACTTACAGGCCAGCGGCCTGCAGGACCAACTGGTGAGGCTGCATTGATGGGCACTGATCAGACTGCACTGATGGGCACTGATCAAGCTGCATTAATGAGCACTGAAGAGGCTGCCCTGATGGGCACTGGTTAGGCTCCATTGATGGGCACTGATCAAGCTGCATTGATGGACACTGCTGAGGCTGCATTGATGAGCACTGATGAGGCTGCTCTGATGGGCACTGGTGAGGCTCCATTGATGGGCACTGATCAAGCTGCATCGATGGACACTGCTGAGGCTGCATTGATGAGCACTGATGAGGCTGTTCTGATGGGCACTGGTGATGCTGCATTGATCCTTAGATCTCAGTGGTTCATGCTGGGACTTGAAGTCCATTAATTTTGTGAGGTATGGTTTCCCTAAAAGTGAAGGACTGCAAGTTCCAGCATTAACCCCCTCAGAGCTGAGGACGTGACACCCCTTCCTAACTAGTGAAGGACTACAAGTCCCAACATGACCCCCTGAAATCTAAGAATGTAACCACCCTCCAAAAGTGAAGGACTACTAGTCCCAGCATGAACCCTTCAGAGCTGAGGACATGACAGTCCCCCAACTAGTGAAGTCCCAGCATGAGCCCCTGAGATTTAAGAATGTGACCCCTTAGAGCTCGTGGGTTCATGCTGGGACTTGTAGTCATTCACTAGTTGGGGGGGGGGGGGGTCAGGTCTTCAGCTCTGAATGGTTCATACAAGGACTTGGCTGCTCTGCTTGCACTTTAGTTTTTTGCACTTTAAATATTGTACTGTTTTTTGTGCATTACAAATAAAATATGTGCATAGGAATTCGTTCATATTTTTTCAAACTATAGTCCGGCCCCCAACAGTGTCTGTGGGACAATGAACTGGCCCCCTGTTTAAAAAGTTTGAGGACCCCTGTATTAGAGGGGGTGTGTATTTCTGGTGCTCTGTATTAAGTATAGAGTCTCCTCCACAGCCCAGGTAGCGTGGCAGCGGCGGCCTGCGCTCCAAGCAGACAGGAAATGACGTCGCTGGCTCTCTCTGTTTCTGGGTATTACGAGGGACCACAATGCATTTCGCGTCTAATCTCGCATCATCAGGTAGCCTGGTTACCTGATGACGCGAAATGCATTGTGGTCCCTCGTAATACCCGGAAACAGAGAGAGACAGCGACGTCATTTCCTGTCTGCTTGGAGCGCACGCCGCCGCTGCCACGCTACCAGGGCTGTGGAGGAGACTCTATACTTAATATAGAGCACTAGAAATACAGACCCTCTAATACATACAGTGGGTACGGAAAGTATTCAGACCCCCTTAAATTTTTCACTCTTTGTTATATTGCAGTCATTTGCTAAAATCATTTAAGTTCATTCTTCTTCCTCATGAATGTACACACAGCTCCCCATACTGACAGAAAAACACAGAATTGTTGACATTGTTGCAGATTTATTAAAAAAGAAAATCTGAAATATCACATGGTCCTAAGTATTCAGACCCTTTGCTGTGACACTCATATATTTAACTCAGGTGCTTTCCATTTCTTCTGATCATCCTTAAATGGTTCTACACCTTCATTTGAGTCCAGCTGTGTTTGATTATACTGATTGGACTTGATTAGGAAAGCCACACACCTGTCTATATAAGACCTTCCAGATCACAATGCATGTCAGAGCAAATGAGAATCATGAGGTCAAAGGAACTGACTGAAGAGCTCAGAGACAGAATTGTGGCAAGGCACAGATCTGGCCAAGGTTACAAAAAGATTTCTGCTGCACTTAAGGTTCCTAAGAGCACAGTGGCCTCCATAATCCTCAAATGGAAGACGTTTGGGATGACCAGAACCCTTCCTAGAGCTGGCCGTCCGGCCAAACTGAGCTATCGGGGGAGAAAAGCCTTGGTGAGAGAGGTAAAGAAGAACCCAAAGATCACTGTGGCTGAGCTCCAGAGATGCAGTCAGGAGATGGGAGAAAGTTGTAGAAAGTCAACCATCACTGCAGCCCTCCACCAGTCGGGGCTTTATGGCAGAGTGGCCCGACGAAGCCTCTCCTCAGTGTAAGACACATGAAAGCCCGCATGGAGTTTGCTAAAAAAACACCTGAAGGACTCCAAGATGGTGAGAAATAAGATTCTCTGGTCTGATGAGACCAAAATAGAACTTTTTGGCCTTAATTCTAAGCGGTATGTGTGGAGAAAACCAGGCACTGCTCATCACCTGTCCAATACAGTCCCAACAGTGAAGCATGGTGGTGGCAGCATCATGCTGTGGGGGTGTTTTTCAGCTGCAGGGACAGGACGACTGGTTGCAATCGAGGGAAAGATGAATGCGGCCAATTACAGGGATATCCTGGACAAAAACCTTCTCCAGAGTGCTCTGGACCTCAGACTGGGCCGAAGGTTTACCTTCCAACAAGACAATGACCCTAAGCACACAGCTAAAATAACGAAGGAGTGGCTTCACAACAACTCCGTGACTGTTCTTGAATGGCCCAGCCAGAGCCCTGACTTAAACCCAATTGAGCATCTCTGGAGAGACCTAAAAATGGCTGTCCACCAACGTTTACCATCCAACCTGACAGAACTGGAGAGGATCTGCAAGGAGGAATGGCAGAGGATCCCCAAATCCAGGTGTGAAAGACTTGTTGCATCTTTCCCAAAAAGACTCATGGCTGTATTAGATCAAAAGGGGGCTTCTACTAAATACTGAGCAAAGGGTCTGAATACTTAGGACCATGTGATATTTCAGTTTTTCTTTTTTAATAAATCTGCAACAATGTCAACAATTCTGTGTTTTTCTGTCAGTATGGGGTGCTATGTGTACATTCATGAGGAAGAAGAATGAACTTAAATGATTTTAGCAAATGGCTGCAATATAACAAAGAGTGAAAAATTTAAGGGGGTCTGAATACTTTCCGTACCCACTGTATATACAGCGGTTTCACCTAGTGCCAGGATAGGCACTATCTCCTGTAAGCAGCCATTTTTTATCTTTACATTTAGGTTATAAATAAAAACAGTATTACACTATATTTCGGCTTCCCCACTATTTTTCCTACATATACCTGAGTGATATCCAGAGAGTGGCGAGGAGGAGTTCGGTGTAGGACTGATCCATCCTAAAAAGGGATCAAAAGCGATTTAGGTCCTGGCAACCAAAACCATCTGGTAAGAGGCAGATATTGCTTATTTTATCAAGAGCACATTGGAGCACAACAATCACTTTGAAGAATCTTTTCATTTTCACGGACTACTTCACTTGCTGCACAATAATTTTGTGTTTACACATTTTATTGTTCAATATATGTTCATGTATAAATATACCATTTATTGTTTGTAATTTTCACATATATATCACCAGTTTCACTATAATTTTTTGTTCTCACTAAATAGTCACGTATAATCGCACATTGCTGGAGACAAAAGATTTTAAGTTTTATACCAAATATGTTTTTTTTAAAAGGGTATTATCATATTTATTCACTGGTTGCACTTTAATTTGACCAAATGACACCAACATAATTACCAGGATTATCCATACCACAGATAATCACTCAGAATTCCATCACAACTACTTTAGCCATTTAAAGCAATTCCACAAACCCATACCATTGCCAGCGCCCATTTTTAAATTTTTATATATATATATATATATATATATATATATATAGAGAGAGAGAGAGATAGAGATAGATAGATAGATACACACAAGCAAACTTATTGTAAATCTAATGCAATAGGCCTTACATCACAAAGCATTATGTCAGAAAAACATTCAAAAATGCACATGCATTCCACATATTCATTCCTAAAATCAGAAGTACGACTTTGAAATAAGTAGCACAATTTTAAAATAAAACTAATGTTTTGGCTTCAGACCTACAAATTTCCATAAAGGCAGGTGAATCTGTGAAATGCAATGTTACTCATCATCGGGTAATTACCATATACTCATCATCTAGAATGTCCAATCGACTGGGGTGCATAATGAACCAGACTGTACTTTCAGGCAACAATCCTAATGATACTCATGAAAGGGGGGTCTGACAGGTTGTCTTCTGGAACGCATGCGGGCCGGATCTAAGAATATGGCCGTCTTTTGAGCTCCAGGCGCCGGTGTGATGACACGCAGATGTCACTTCCGGAGACACCCAGTAGCGTTATCCCCGCTCGACTTTGAGGCAGGAAGCCGGAATGTTGGCCGTGGTGAACCGCACACGTCACTACTGGCTTTCTGCAGCCCCTGGAAAACATCAGAAAGTAGTAAATAATAAAAAAATAAATAAATAAAATAATGATAAAAATAAATGTTAAAACTTTTTTGAAAACTAAAAAGTGTTTTCAAAAATTTCAACTGCAGCAGTGGCAACATGTTACCTGTTCCCAGAGGTGAACTTATCCTTTAAGGGATCGGCACTAGAGAAGGTTAATCCTGTACATACAGTGGTATTTCTGACCTTTAAAGAAAATGTCTATCACTCACTGCCACACCCAGACAGGAATGTAACAGTAACATTTACAATATGGTAGCTCCCTGCAGAGGCAACATTCTTTTATTTCTGATTAGAGAATTCAGCCTAAAAATTTGTAAAGATAGTTTTATTGAAGGACAAGGAAATGGTGCTAGAAAATATTTACAGATAAAAATTACAAAGCAGACAATAAACAACAGTAATTGAACAACTTCCTGACTGACATCTGACCATACCCTAATGTACTACATTTCTATCCTGGAGGTAGGTTCTGGAGCTACAAAGAAAGTCAGCAGCTATCTCAAAAATGAAGTCCTTTCCCTATTGGATGTATATCTAAGTCAGATCCTTTCAACCAAATTTGGACTTAGGATCCTCCTTTTCACATCCCTTCACTTCCTTTGAGTACATATGTGCTAGGGAACTATCGCAGTGGCATTTGATCTTATTATTGCACTCATGTATGTTTAGCAAACAAACTGTTAAGTAAGAGTCTGCTTGGGAAAATAAATGGATACTGATCTATCAGAGACCAATTGGGAACACAGTGACACACAAGGGATCCTTGAATGTAACAATTCAAAAAACTGTTATAAAGTCATATCCTGGTGGTATGGAAGGCCAAGCCTGTTACACATAATTTCCCCCTCAATATCTAACCGCTGCTGGACGTGCAACAAGGAGGAAGGCAATATGCTCCATATATGGTGGGCTTGGCCAACACTTGAGCACTTCTGTTGTTTAATCCAATGTACTGTTTTAAAGATGTCTTTACATTTTTCTTTGATTATACCCCAACTCAGTATTCTCTACACCTCTTGGCTATGCCAGCTCGGTTGTACTGTAAATCTTTAGCAATGCACATGATTAATACAGCCAGGTTATGTATTCCAATGAACTGGCATTTTATATGTGCTATTATGTAGTGGTATAGGACAAAGAGTAATGTGCAACTGCAAGGTTATCCAAAAATAGTTAATGGGTATGTAGCAAGAATATGGCAAAGTATACCAGGCACTGTAACTAATGTAGTACATGGCTGCCTAAGGGCTCTTTCACACGGGCTTTCCGTATGTCCGCAAATCATCCTATTTTTTTGCGGATGATTTGCGGACATAATGTAAGTCTATGGCATTGCGGATGTGAGTGGAATACCATCCGCTGACATCCGATTTCCTTCCTTTCAGTTCTGTTCCGTTTTTTCGAAACGGAACAGAACCCTATTTTTCCTCCGTTCAAAAAACGGAAAGGAAGGAAAATCGGATGTCAGCAGTGTCATCCGCTGACATCCGCAATCCCCATAGACTTACATTAGGTCCGCATATCATCCGCAAACGGATGGGATGATATGCGGACCTACGGAGCGGATGACAGAAATGTCATCCGCTCCGTGAAAGAAAAAAAAGGACCGCAGCGGAGCTCTCACACGGAAAGCCCGTGTGAAAGAGCCCTAAGGGTAGTTACCAAGAAGGCTACTAGGTGGCAGCAGTATAACCGTATCAAAGAGAAAAGAGTATGAAAAGAAATCACCAGTAGTAAACAGCACAGTAGACTTGAGTCCTGTGGTTCCCTGGGGGGGGGGGGGGGGTGTTGTGTGTAACACAAGGAGGCTGGCTGTAGCTGGTATTCCATGTGGTTAACCACAGGGATCTCCAGAATGGCTCCACAGAGGTAAAGCAGCGGGAGTCTCTGGTCTGGATTTCCAGGTAGCAGCAGAAGTCCCAGTGATGCTTGGTGGAGGCGGCTTAAGATACAGGGTCACCCCACTGGAGAGGCAGTATTGCAGGGCCAACTAGCACAGGGCCTGTCGCAGTCACTGGGGCTTAGGATGAAGCTTGTGCTCTCATCTGTACACTTGCAATCTCTAGGTGGCTCACACGCCGGGAATGGCAGAAGAAGACCCCATCCCGGTGACAGCTAACATACCCAGTTCCGCTGTCCCAACTGACATGGTCTCTCCAAGCACCTGAGAATGGGAAACAGTGGAATTTAAACCCCCTGGGTGTCTTCAGGGGTACAGGGGATTATAGAAGCCAGAGGAGCCATATCCGTGCACACACACGGGTAAACAGCGATCCAGTCCACTTTACCTTCTTTGTCAAAGATCTGGAGATCTGAGAACCCCTCCTTTTGATGCAGGAGAGCTATTCAAAAACACACCAACTACAGGCTCAGACCTGCCTGTGTATGAATGTGAATAGCAACACAGAGGTCCTATGAGGTGTTTTCTGGAAGTTTGCTGCACTTGTTGCCTGAAATTTAGCCTACCATAAAACTGGTTAATGGTCCACTATTCTAGTCCAGCTTTAATCCATGATACATTTATAATTACATTTCGTTCTTTATTCGGTGGGGATTTTTAACTGTTAATGAGAATCAACAGGGGTCTATTCATCATGTATGCAGTGTGCGCAGGGAACATGGGCCTGGGATGGGGGGGGGGGGGGGGGTATTCTTCCAGCCAGCCAGCCACTGACCACGAAAGTTAATTGTGTTATTCTTCTAGCTAGCCAATGACCCCGAATGGTGGAGAACATTATTGTTCCAGCCAGTCACTGACCACCAATTTTGGGGCAGTCATTGTTCCATCAAGTCACTGACCACCAATATAAGGTTTTTTAGGACCCCTGATGTTTCATTAAAGAGAACCTATGTCACTGTTATAGCAGTAGAGAGGTTCCCACTAACTTGCAGGAAAAGTACACAAGTAGGTCATCCTGGCAGATTATGCGGTCTCACCCGAGGTGCGGGGACTAAGCACTAATCGCTCTTTACCAAAGCTCAAGATACCCCCCACCCCCACCCCAGGTCCGTGTCCACCAGCACAAAAATTGGATTTTTGACTTGCCAAGAAATCCATTTCTCTGATGTTTATTGATGGACACAGCTCCTGGTATTCATAACCATTGGGTTATACTGCCCCCTACAGATGTAGGACACTAGGTAGAAAAAATTCTGGCTACACCCATAGGCAGTCCCAGGGGGTATACTCTCTCTCTCTGCTATAGCCACTCAGTTTTTTAACAAACAGTGTCAGGAGAGTATTAACTCCACAGAGGGGTGGGTGCTGTGTCCGTCAATGAACATCAGAGAAATGGATTTTACGGTAAGTCAAAATTCCCATTTTCTCTTTCGTTCATTGACGGACAGACTTCCTGGTATTTATAACCATTGAAATGTCCCAAAGCAGTGTTAAACATGAGGGGTGGGAACAATCAAAAAATTTCCAAGGCTAAACATTAGCCAATCAGGCAACAGGGGCTCAACCAAACAACCGGAGCCCACCTGAAAAAAACAATACACCCTCAAAGAGGATCAGGTCCCCTTAAGCAGCAGCTTGCAAAACCGTGCGGCCAAAGGAAGCATCCACAGATGCCAACACATCCACTTTATAAAAATAAAACTTTGTAAAAATATGCACTGACGACCAGGTGGCCCCCTTGCAAACCTGCGTCACTGGCGCCTGATGATGATAGTAGAGTGCGCCTTGACAGGGAAAGGAGGAACCTGACCCCTGATGTAATAGGCCTGAATCACCGTCCATCTGATCCATCTGGAAATGGTCGCAGAGGAAGCGGACAACCCTTTTCGAGGTCCATCCGTGAGCACACATAGAGAGTCTCACGTCCTGAAAGACTTCGTAGTTGCCAGGTACACCCTAATTGCCCGGACCACATCCAAGGCATGCAAGGCAATTTCCTTTGGATGTTTAGGCCTGGGACACAGGGAAGGCAACACAATGTCGTCATTCAAATGAAAGTCTGAGACAACCTTTGGAAGGAACGACAGGCAGGTGTGAAGAACCACCTTCTCCCTGTGAATTACCCTACCACCAGTTCTGACACCCTGCGCGTAGAAGTGATAGCCACTAAAAAGGTCACCTTCTAGGACAATGTAAGCAGGGGAATCTTCTAAATATTTTCAAAAGGAGGCTTCTGCAAAGCTGAAAGCACCAAATTAAGATCTCAAGGCGGCAATGGAGCCCACACTGGAGGAACCAAATGTCGGACACCCTTAAGAAAGGTAGGCACTAGGGGAGTGTGTGGCCAAAGGTCATTGGAGGAAGACCACACATGCCGACACCTGACCCTTGATATTACTCAAGGCCAATTACTGTCCAACCCCCGTTGAAGGAAGATTAAGATCCGAGCCACTGAGAAGGAGCGAGGAGGAACCCCAAAACACTGGCACCACACAATGTACGTCTTTCACGTACGATGGTAAATCTTCCTAGAAGTAGATTTCCTAGCTTTCAACAGGGTAGGAATCACCGACTCAGATAAACCCCTATCCTTCAGCACCTGGTGTTCAACAGCCAAGCCATCAAAGCCAACGAATGTAAAGAAAGATGGGAGATCGGTCCTTGGGACAGAAGATCCTCCCTGAGAGGAAGCTTCCCAGGAACTTTGCCGACCAGCTGCACTAGATCGGAATACCAAGCCCGGCGAGGCCAGTCCGGAGCCACTAAGATAACCGGAATCCCTTCTGCCTCCATCCTGCAGAAGCTTGAGAGGAGGGAAGGCGTAAATCAGCTGATACTGACCCCACGGAGACAACAGTGCGTCTGTGGCGTCCGGCAGAGGATTCCTTGACTGAGCCCCAAACTCTGTACCTTTCTGTTGAGCCAAGACGCCAACAGATCACCCTCGGGGATGCCCCACCATAAACATAGCTGATGAAACCCCTCCGGATGAAGGGACCACTCCCTGTGGTCAAACTCCTGCCGACTGAGATAATCCGCCTGCCAATTTTCCACCCCGGGAATGTCTACGGCGGAGACGACTGGAACGAACCGTTTTGCCCACTTTAGAATGTCGGCTACCTCCAGAGCCGCCAGGACACTTCTTGTGCCCCCTTGATGATTGCCATAAGCCACGGCCGTGGCATTGTCTGATTGAATACGCACTGGACAAAGCTGAAGACGATTCATCCAATGATCCAGGCACAGCCTGATCGCTTGGAGTTCCAAGGCATTGATCGGTAGTCGGAATTATTCCAGCGTCCAGATACCCTGAGCAGAATGCTTGCCGAGGAAGCCTACCCAGCAAGACAGGCTGGTATCTGTGGTGACCACTGTCCAATACAAAGGGGAGGAAGGATTTTCCCAGCCGAAGTGCCAGAGAACGAACCCACCATATCACGGACTCCCTCGTTCCCCGACTCAGCAGCTAATGCTCCTCTCCCACAGCAAAGTGGAGAAAATGCTGGTGACTGGCACATATTGGAATGTGAAGGTTGGAATCCTTGATATCGATAGAGGCGAGGAAATCCCCCTGACGCAGGGATGCCACCATGATTCGAATGGACTCCATTCTGAACTTCCGTACCCGCACAAAGCGCCTTAAGGTCCAGGATTGGACACACTTTGCCTTCCTTCCTAGGGACTGTAAACTGGTTTGAGTAAATATCCTAAAAACGTTCCGAAGTCAGAATGGGACAATCAACCCTTGAAGGAAACAGGTCTTATACTGCCCCAAACAGGCCCTGTAAGTGGTCTGGGGACAGGCACAAGTTGGAAGGAAAAAACCTTGCCGATCTTGTAGCCGGACCGAATGGCTTTGTGGACCCCTTTGTCTTGCACTAGGGAAACCAGCGAAGATGTCCCCCCGCCCCTGATACTGGTGAGGGCACAGCTTCATGCTGAAGGAGCCTTGTCCACAGGTCTGGAGAAGCCTGATCTTGGCTTGCCAGACCAGGTTTGTTTTGATCCTCCTGAAGAGGCCTCGAAAGGCTTTGAGCCCTTCTCAGTTGATCCTGAGGGACAAAAAAAACCTTTTATGAGCTGAGGTTTATGAGCCGATTCACACTGATGCAATGCGGGAACACTGCAAATATATCTGCATGTTCCCTCATCGCATCCGCAGCACAGACAGTTCACACTGCCATATGCGATATGCTGGGGGTTTCAATTCAAAGTTAACGATACCCCCAGCTCAGGTCGCATATTGCAGTGCGATCTGACAGTTCGCACAGAATCGGATCGCACTGGTGTGAACCACCATGCGATCCGATTCTGCTGCGGACCAAAAAAAGGGTCCTGTGCGTGTTCACTGCGATGGCAGTGCGAATTCAGCCATACAAACTGTATAGCTGAATTTGAACCGCACAGACATCGCATGTAATTTTAGGAGCACAGAGATCGCATGTAATTCGGAGTGCACTGCTTCTAAAATTACATGCAATGTCTGTGCAGTGCAAAATCAGCCACAGAGTTGTATGGCTGAATTCGCACCGCAATCGCAGTGAACATGCACAGGACCCTTTTTTTGGTCAGCAGCAGAATCAGATCGCATGGTGGTTCACACCAGTGCGATCTGATTCTGTGCGAACTGTCAGATCGCACTGCGATATGCGATCTGAGCTGGGGGTGTCGTTAACTTTGAATTGACACCCCCAGCGTATTGCATATGGCAGTGTGAACTGCCTGTGCTGCGGATGCGATGCGGGAACACGCAGATATATTCGCAGTGTTCCTGCATCGCATCAGTGTGAATCGGCACTGACAGTCTGTCCCTGCTCCGCACAGCAAACCTCTCCCTACACTGACAAAAGAGAAAATATAGATAGTACACCTATACCAAATACCAGTGCTTAAAAGGACTTTTGTGGACCTATAACAGAGCGATCTGTGTCACTGACAATCTGTCCCTGCTCCGCACAGCAAACCTCTCCCTACACTGACAAAAGAGAGAATATAGATAGTACACCTATACCAAATACCAGTCCTTAAAAGGACTTTTGTGGGCCTATAACAGAGCAAACTCTGTCACTGACAATCTGTCCCTGCTGCACACAGCAAACCTCTCCCTACATTGACAAAAGGCAGAATGTAAAATGGCCGCCAGATCAGGTCTATTTATAAGGTAGGGGGTATGTCCATGTGCTGAAATGTCTCAATTGGCTGTCCTGTACCACTTGATGGATGTGTCATGGGTCAAAGTTCTTCACAGTGTAAAAGCATATTGGCGGCCGCAAACCGACCGCCGGGTGAACTGCAAGGCCATCTCTACTTAAGAGCCCCTCTTGAATTATAAGCAACAAGAATAAAAGATAAAATGAAGGGGGAGCTTCTAAAGCAAGCCATAGATGGATCAAAATTTCAGCAAGAACCAGCCCTATTTTGATCCATGAATGTATATGTATATATGAGTGTATATGGACATACAGCTCAGTACACTGTTCATACATGCCAGTATACACTGTGCAGCACAAATACAGCTCAGTACACTGTTCATACTGATATGCAAAGAAATTCTGTATGAGGGCCAACTAATCGGATGACAAACTAATTGATTATTAAAATTGTTGACAACTATTTTTATTATTGATTATGTTGATTATTTGTTTTAGCCAGGATCTAAAAATAGATGGAACAGTTGAGACCAATATCTAAAAATAGATCTAACAGTCAAGACCTGTATCTAAAAATAGATCAAACAGTTGAGACCATAATCTAAAAATAGATCCAGTATCTAAAAATAGATCGAACAGTTGAGACCAGAATCTAAAAATAGATCCAGTATCTAAAAATAGATCGAACAGTTGAGACCAGAATCTAAAAATAGATCACACAGTTGAGACCAGAATCTAAAAACAGATCCAGGATCTAACAAATGATTGAACAGCTAAACCCAGGATCTAAAAAATAGATTGAACAGCTGAGACAGGATCTAAAAATAGATAGAACAGTTGAGATCAGGATCTAAAAAAAAGAACAGACTTTTGAGACCAGGATCTAAAAATAGATCTAGGATTTAAAAATAGATTGAACAGTTGAGACCAGGATCTAAAAGTAGATTGAACAGTTGGGACCAGAATCTAAAAATAGATCGAACAGTTGGGACCAGAATCTAAAAATAGATTGAACAGTTGGGACCAAAATCTAAAAATAGATCAAACTGTTGAGACCAGGATCTAAAAATAGATCAAACAGTTAAGATCAGGATCTGTAAATAGATCCAGGATATAAAAATAGATTGCACAGTTGAGATCAGGATCCAAAAATTGGTTGTACAGTTGAGATCAGAATCTAAAAATAGATCAAACTGTTGAGACCAGCATCTAAAAAAAAGAAGATCCAAGATCCAAAAATAGATTCACGTTCTAAAACTAGGTCAAAATCAAGCTGTTGAGGCCAGGCTCGAAAAATGAATTTTAGTGCACACAAACCCAATAGAATACCCAATTGTTTGGTAATATATAAAAGATCTCAAATGTTCGATATATATTTACATCCCAGATCTTTTTGTAGATCCTGATCTCAACTGTTCCAACTATGTTTACATTCTGGATCTATTTCTAAATTCAGGTCCTAACTGTGTGATCTATTTTGGATCCTGATCTCAACTGTATAATCTATTTTAAGATCCTGGTCTTGTTTGAAATCTATTTTTAGATTCTGGATCTATTTACAGATCCTGATCTTAACTGTCCAATCTATTTTTTAGATCCTGGTCTCAAGTGTTCAATCTATTTTTAGATCCTGGTCTCAAGAGTTCAATCTATTTTTAGATCCTGGTCTCAAGTGTTAAATCGATTTTTAGATCCTGATTTCCAACTGTTGGATCTATTTTTTCCTGCAAAATTTGTGTTTGATAAATTGCTGTGCAGATATTGTGTGACATACAGCTACCACTATTTTATTATCGAAGGCCCTTACTTTCAGAAATATATATTGTAATAAGTAATTTATGAGAAAAGTCAGACTTGTGCCGGTTTTGAAGTGCAAGCAACCATGTAAATGACATGACTAATATACTAGCTCTCACATCCCCGGAACAGAAGCTGTCCCCGGCAGAACACTGTCACCCAGCACACGGAGGAGTGATCGGGAACCCTCGTGACTTGTAGTCACCAGAGAGGCCACAGGCGGCATCATCATCCTGCGGCACCGATGAAGCCTACGGGAGCCATCTTGGTAGGGTCCGGCGGCGTGACGTTTCTCAGGGCATAGTACGTACGGCGTTTGCGGCAAGTGGGAGGGTGGAAAAAACAGCGGATTTGCAAGAGAAAATGCAGGATATTACCGCGTAATCTACTTCTATCTTCCGCCTTATGGCCGACACCAAGGTACATAGCCGTATTGCACCTTCTCATGTACACCTCGTTCTTGTAGCATGGATGGGTAGCGGGGTGAGGATGCAGAGGCAGCCGGTGAGTGTGGGCCTGAGATGAAGGGCCGGCCCTATCTCTGGCAGGTAAGGGCAATGCCGGCTCACCCCGCTACCCATCACTGAGCCGAGAGCACCAGGAGAGGGGAATGCAATATCCTGACCCCCACGTTTATTGTTTGGTACAGGCCAGTTTGTGAAGTGTATCCGATAGGGCATACCTGTTCTTCAGGATAAACCATAGCTGACAAGAAAGGGGGGTGCTTTGGAGCCTGATCACTACATAATGCTTTGCAGTACTCGCAGACGATGCTCACATAGTAATGTATGTGGAGGTGATAGGAATCTGACCGGCTGTAAGAAGGGGGATGAGGTTGGGCGAAAGTAGGTGTCCTGTAGACTGTGAATTGGGGTTGTTTATATAGGGGGGCTGGGCAAATCTCAGGTAGGTATATGGCAAGGGTTGTCACTGAGCTTTGTGAGAAGTGCAGTACCATGTAGATTTGTCTCCATTTTTTCCATTGCTAGAAATGTTTTAGGTAACGGAATCTAGAGATAATCACAGACTTTTTGTTCGCTATGTACCGTATTTTTCTTTTCCACAATGTTCACACAGGTGCAGGTCTGGATCCCATGTGTCACCACACGTGTTTCCGATCTACATGCAAAGCACAATGCCTTTTTTTTTATCTGTTTATTAAGTCTTAAAACAAAACGCAAAAAATACAACAACAAACAAGGTGCAGTGGTTCACAGCGTAACTTCCCAAATACTCAAAGAATAAGGCAGGGGTCCAGATGAAAAACAAGAACATCAGGAAAATAAAACAGCAGACATGGCAATCACATTCTCTTCATACGCCTGGCAACCCGTTTAGGGCTGCCAGCGAAGCGCTTACGCTCCGGAATCCCTTGGAAGGCCCCGCAAAGGCTGAGTTGCATTCCACCCGGTGCACGGGGGGCAAGAGGCGGGCCCACATCAGTCACCCGTGGCCGTGGAGGGATCAGAGAGCCACCTGGCCCAAACTCTGTCGTTTTTTTTTGGGCAGCCTCTGTGTGCATATGTATCTTTGTATAGAAAAACACAATGCCTTTTAACAGATGTACAGGGATGCCATTCTTATTGACACCCACCACAAATGGGAAAATGTGGCATGATTTTGTATGCACAAAACTGCATGGTGCCGTGGCACAATGTGGTTCCGTTTGCCCACGGCTTTAAAAAAAAAAAAAGTGTCTTTGACTTTTCCTGTAGGTTCAAATGAACGGGCTGTTGTTCCCACACAAACGCAAGTATGTACCTAGCCGGCCCCTCTGTTCTTCTCACAGTGGCCATTTTCATTAATGGCACATGACCATTACTTCGTTGAACTCTACCTAGAATGCTAGTTCTGCCTCCTGGAACATGTCACAGGAACGTCCCAGGATGCATCTGTGAAGCCAGTGCCTCACCCAGTCAGGAAGTGGACAAATAGTAATTAGGGATGAACCGAAATGAAAATTCTGGGCCGAAACCGAAAATGCAGGATGCCCTTGGCTGAAAACCGAAAATTACTTTTTTCCCCCAAATTATTTTAAAATGGATAGAAAAGGGGCATAAACCAGAAACAGGCAGCAATGTACATCTGTAGCTGCCACCCTGTCGCAGTATATGTACTGTGGCAGTTGGCAAGTGGTTAATTTAATTACCAATGGTATTTGTATTATGCAGCATGAGGGGGTTAATGTATTGCCACTGGTCACTGATGCATTAGTGACCAGCCAGTGGCAGTTAATTAACCCCTTTGTGCTGCGTTAGTGCAACCAGTGTCAGTGTTAATTAACACTGGTTGCACTGATACTGGTTGCACTAATGCAGTACAAAGGGGTTAATTAACTGCCACTGGTCGGTCACTAATGCATCAGTGACCAGTGGCAATACATTAACCCCCTCATGCTGCATAATACAAATACCATTAGGAACCTCGCCTCAGCACCCCCACCCACCCCAACGATGGCAATCTCCTTACTTGTGGGCATCTCCATGTCACAGGCAGACAAACTCTCTCCTCCTCCTGTGTCCTTCCTTTCAAAAATCTCGCCTCTGGCCGGCGGCCCACCTCCCGGTGATGTCACTACTACAACTATGTGTATGAATGAACTAACATGCGGCCGCTAATAGCTGTGACTAAGTGAGCCCTTCACTTCCCTGTCACCGGAGATACCCACCTGACAGGGAAGTGAAGGGCTCACTTAGTCACAGCTATTAGCGGCCACTCGCCTGCCCGGTGTGTTAGTTCATTCATACACATAGACGTAGTAGTGACATCACAGGAGGCGGGCCGCCGGCCAGATGCAGGATTTCTGAAACCTGCGCTGTGCCCGCGGCGGCCATCACTAATTTCGGCATCTTTAACCCATTTTCGGCCAAAATGGAATAAGCCCATTTTCGGCCAAAATGGAATAAGCCCATTTTCGGCCAAAATGGAATAAGCCCATTTTCGGCCAAAATGGAATAAGCCCATTTTCGGCCGAAAATTTTGGTTGCCAAAATTTCGGTGCACCACTAATAGTAATTGTAAGTGAAGGTGAAAATGTATATTTAAAGGAGTTGTAAAGTCTCAGCGTTTTTCACCTTATTGCATTAAGGTGAAAAATCTTTGGTGTTGCAGCTGCCCCCCAGACCCCCCCCCCCCCACACCTTCTTACCTAAACCCGATCGTTCCAGCGACAAGCGCGAGCTCAGCGGCTCCAGCTGCTGTCTCGGGTCCTCATTGGATAGATTGATAGCAGCCATTGGCTCTTGCAGCTGTCACTCAAATCCAGGGACACGGGGGTGGGGCCGAATTCTGTCTGTGTCAATGAACGCAGCAGCGGGACATATGAGCATGCCCGCATTGGTGCCCCCCATAGAAAGCGGCTCTTCCAATGAAGAGAAGGAGCCAGGAGTGACACTGGAGCACCCCAGAAGAGGAGGATAGGGGCTGCTCTGCAAAACCCTTGCACAGAGCAGGTAAGTATAACATGTTTGTTATTTTGCACAAAAAAACCCCCCAAAAAAAAACCTTTACGATAACTTTAAAGCAGGGCTCCAGGCTCCTTCAGAAAAGATTAAGTCAGCAGCTACAAATACTGTAACTGCTGACTTTTAGGCCTCCTGTACACTGGACATTATCAGAACGCCAGTAGAAAGCTGTAAGCTGTATGAGTTTTTGAGCATTTTTGCAGTAGCGTTTTTAGATTTTTTTTTTATCAAAACTATACTCTCACAAAAGCTTATGGCTCAAAAACACTGATAACGGCTGAATAGCTGCATTTTTCAGCATCTTTAAGCTTTTATCAGAGTTAGAACTTTTTACAGCTGAAAAACTCCTCTCAAAACCCAGTCGTTCTGTTTTTTTTCCAGCCAGAAAATGCCCCTGCCAAAAAAACTGCTGATAACAGCCTAAGTGTGCATGGATCTATAAGATAACATGCCAGGGAGTTTATTGGCTGTAGAAAAAAACATCTGAAAACAAACAGCAGCTGTAAAAACCTCCACTGTGCATGAGACCTAACTATTAGGACACCTGTCCACGAATCCAGCTGTGGTTTCACCGGCCACCATCTCGGCTATGGCAAATCGGGAGTGAAGCCTTGCGGCTTTACAGCTTTCCCTACTGTGCATGCGCAAAGCCTGCTGTGCTTTGTGAATGGCCCGGAGGAAGGAGGAGGGGGGCAAACTTCTAGCTCAGTTTGCCGCAATGAAGTCAGTCAGAAGTGGGAGCAGGTACCTGTCAAAACCAGGTACCCACTCCCTGCCTACCCCAAACTGTGTAATACCTTCACTAATAGATTTGTGTGGCATATAGGTTTTAATTAATCCTCAGCTACATCCAGTATACAGTGCTGTGCCCCAGCCTAAATCCACACTGCTCACACTATGAGATTCGCACAGGACTCTCACCACTTTGCTGCGCAAATCACATGCTATTTGGTGTGGTGTGATTTGAGCCCAATCATTTTGAATGACTAAGTCCCACCGCACCCACCTGAGAAAGGTGAAGGCAGCTTTTTTTTTTTTGCGTGCCTAGAATCAGGTCATATGGGTGTTTACATCAATGCAATCTGGTTCAGGCAAACACTCTGCATTTTTCGCCTTGCTTTTCAGGTGTTATGAACTTTTAACCCCCCCAGCAGTTCGCATGAACACCATATGATTGCTATGTGGTGTGCCACATTAGTGTGAACCAGGGCTAAGACAGGAGCTTTCTGTCCCATTCCTGGAACAAATTTGGGTCAGGCTGAGTAGCTCTCAGCCTTTCACAGGGGGCTTTGTACTCTATGAATGGTTACAAAGCTTCCTCTGAGTTGGAGATTGTGACATCATCTTCCCGCCTCTCTGCTTTAGCCAATCAGAGAAAGCTTTGTATTCATTCATGGAGTACAAAGCATCCTGTAAAAGGCTGAGCACCGCTCAGCCCAACTCTCTTTTGTTACAGGAAGGAGATGGGAAGTTTACATCTCACTTCCTGGACACAGCTCTGTGTTTCCTAGAAACTCGTCCCTACATGGTCCTAGACTGGTATGACATAATATTGGAGGGCAGGACCTTGTCTGACAGCAGCATGGTTTTCTTTGAGGTGTCTGTGTCTCCCTTTGGACCTGAGGAGGATCTCACAGCTCTCTCTGGCCAGGCTGATGGTGATTAAGAGGACTTACACAATCACACAGGGGTTGATTTACTAAAACTGGAGAATGCAAAATCTGGTGCAGCTCTGCATAGAAACCAATCAGCTTCCAGGATTTTTTGTCAAGGCTTAGAATGAAAGTTGCATAACGCAATCAAGTGCCTCATCCCAAAATGTTAGGAAAATATTGAAATGATTCAGGCAAGGACTTTCACGGCACAACGGTAATTTTATAAAATAAACAATTTATTCATGAGCATATTAAAAACCATAAATAGTGGTACATAAACCCCCAAAGGAACAAAGAAAAAGGGGGTGAAAAAAAAGGGGGGAGGCCGAAACAGCGTCCAACTAGTAATGCAATCTACATATATTAGACATTACTGTAGTAAATATAAAATTGTCATACTACATCACAAAATAGTGTGTCTCATGAGGGGTGACAGGGAAGGATCTGCCGTCCATCAGGATCCCATGATGTCATATATAGAAGATAATACTACATGCTCGACATGTTTCACTAGTTTGCTAGCTTCATCGGGAGCTTATAGTGTAACTCTGTATAATGTTACAATTCAGTAGAACAGGTGAATACCAGAAGCATAGAACTAACAAGGAAGGTGTAGGGTCTGTAAGCAGCATCAAAGTAAATAACAGGTGTGTAGATGGTATCTGGTAAAGATTTATATTGGAGACAGATTGGATATAGATACCGCCATCTTAAGACCGTATTAGATTCTTGTATAGTTTAATGTAGAAGTAAGATGCAGTAATATACGGGGCCACAGCGGTACCGAATCCAAGCACACCGTAAGAGGACTACACAGATAATAGATGCTGCAACGGACGTACACCCTCCCCGGATGGGGAGTGGTTCCATTATACAGAGTTACACTATGCATAGCAGACTTGCTTGGTAATTGGGTTTTGACTCTTCAGCTGTTTCATTGGCTGGGTCTCGATGACTTCACTCGCACAGACAGGAGTCACGTCGTAATGGCAAAGATCCGTGCCATGAATGTATACTTCGCTATTCCTGGTCAGTGTACACAAATGCTGATGAAGTTTTATGACAGAAGAGATCTATAGGGTCTTTTCTGTTTAAAAATCCCTCTGGTCAGTGTTTTCTTTCTTTTTTTTTTTTTTGTATTTGGTTTTATTTTATTTGGTTTTATTCCTGCTGGCAGGGGATTGCTAACATGAATGTAGGATTTAAAATCGGCATGTAGATGTGATTTTATTATAGGGAAAGGCTGGCCATGCACTGAGCCAATTTCCTTCCTGCAAATATGAATTGCAGGAGAGAAATTCGCTTGATTTCCCACTTCGACACAGTGTTGAAGCAGGAATCCCTCCTGCCGGGCCATTGTCTTCTCCCAGTGGGAGAAGACAGTGATGATTGCTAGCAGCTATATCAGCCACTAGCGATAATCGTCGTTAAAACCCGGCTGGCTGGTTTGTACCCAAGTTGATCGATCAACTTGGTATTTAGCCTGCCCATACACGGTTCCAATCTCAGCCAGTTCCCGCTGAACCAGCTGAAATTCTAACAGTGTAAGGCTTGCCTTAACCATCATAGTAGACTGGATTCTTTGATAAGTGTCAGATACATTTTTTAAAGCGGAGTTCCGGCCACAAAATCGACATAGTCGATTTTGGGCCATCCGCTTGCTATAGGTCACCTGAAAAAGAAATGGGTAGTTACGATTTTTTTTTTTTTACTTGTAATTGCAGAAAAATATACTCACCTTTCTTCCACCTCCTCCCTCGGCGGACGCGGCCCGCGCCGTCACTTCCGCTTTTCAATGATTCCTGGGAGCTGAACGTCATCGCTCCCAGGAATCAATGCGCCTGCACCGGCCCCGATGTCAGTTCCGGTGCAGGCGCCGTCACACCTTGCTAAACAGCTTCTGGGCATGCCCCGAAGCTGTGCAGGGATGACGCTGCAGACCCGGAAGTGACGGCGGGGCCAGCGCAGTGCATCGTGGGACGGAAGAGGACGCAGGAGAGGATCGTGCTGGCTTCAAGCTTCCCACACCTGAGATGGCAGCGCTGGAGAAGAAATTCTAAAAGTAAGTATTTCTTCTAAAAGGTAAGTGTGAACCGGGACAGATCAGAGGCTATCCATTGTGGAATGTACTAGCCCTGACTGTCCCGGGGCTATGTTCATTGAAATTTTTTTTCTGTGGCCGGAACTCCGCTTTAACTCAGTTTTCTTCATCAGCTGTAGGGCTTGTTGCAAATATCAGCACATTGTGTTGGAGTGAAGGCCCGGACTCCATGTAAGATACAGATATACAGCTTGTTTGCAGTGAAAGCTCAATCTGACATGGAGTACTGGACTTTCTTTGTGCTTGAGTCTTTAGCTGGGCCAGCACTGGCCATGCACTACATAGTTTTGAGAGCGAGAAGTCTGTGTCAGGGATACATACATCTTTCATTTTCTCTTGTATTCCCTGTGTAAAATGTCATCTTAATTTTGTGCAGATGTAGTTGCTCCTTACTGCCCTTTGCTGACCACTAGAAGATTTTAATATATACAGTGTGTATATAAAGTCTACACAGCTCTGTTAAAATGTCAGGTTTTTGTGATTTAAAAAATTAGACCAAGATAAATAATTTCAGAACTTTTTCCACCTTTAGTGCAACCTATAAACAGTTGAAAAAAAAACTGAAATCTTTTAGGTGAAGGGAAGTAAAAATAAACTAAAATAATATGGTTGCATAAGTGTGCACACCCTTAAACTACTATTTTGGTAAAGTACCTTTTGATTTTATTACAGCGCTCAGTCTTTTGGAGTATGAGTCTATCAACATGGCACATCTTGACCTGGCAATATTTGCCCACTCTGCAAAAAACACTCCAAATCTGTCAGATTGCAAGGGCACCTCCTGCCAGCCCTCTTCAGATCACCCCAAATATTTTCAATTGGATTCAGGTCTTGGCTCTGGCTGAGCCATTCCAAAACGTAAATCTTCTTCTGGTGAAGCCATTCCTTTGTTGATTTGGATGTATGCTTTAGGTTGTCAAGCTGAAAGACGAAGTTTCTTTTCATGTTCAGCTTTCTAGCAGAAGCCTGAAAGTTTTGGGTCAATGTGCCAACTGGTATTTGGAACTATTCCTAATTCCCTCTACCTTGACTAGAGCTGTTCCAGCTGAAGAAAAACAGCCCCAAAGCATGATGCTGCCACCACCATGCTTCACTGTGGGTATGGTATTCTTAAGGGGATGTGCAGTGTTGTTTTTGCTTCAAACATATCTTTTGGAATTTTTGCCAAAAAGTTCAACCTTGGTTTCATCAGACCATAACGCATCCACATGTTTTGGGAGACTTCAAATGTGTTTTTGCAAAATGTAGCCAGGCTTGGATGTTTTTCTTAAGAAAAGGCTTCAGTCTTTCCACTCTACCCCATAGCCCAGACATATGAAGATTAGGAGAGATTGTCACATATACCACACAGCCAGTACTTGCCAGATATACCTGCAGCTCCTTTTGATGTTGCTGTAGGCCTCTTCGCAGTCTCCCTGGGCAGTTTTCTTCCTGTCAACTTTGGAGGGACTTCCAGTTCTTGGTGATGTCACTGTTGTGCCATATTTTCTCCACTTGAGGATGACTGTCTTCACTTTGTTCCATGGTTTCTCTAATGCCTTGGAAATTCTTTTGTACCCTTCTCTTGACTGATACCTTTTAACAGTGAGATCCCTCTGATGCTTTGAAAGCACTCTGCGGACCATGGATTTTTGCTGTAGGATGCGACTAAGAAAATGTCAGGAAATACCAAATAGGACAGCTAAACTTTATTTGGGGTTAATCAGAAGCACTTACAATTGCAGGTGTGTACTGACTCCTATTTAACATGAGTTTGAAAATGATTGCTTAAGGCTTCTTTCACATGGGCAATCCGATCCGCCTGTCAATTTTTCAGGCGGACCTGATCGGATGCTCCATGCATCCCTATGGGGCAGCCGGTGTCAGCGGAGACATGTCCGCTGACGCCTGCTGCTATCTGATTCCGATCTGGTCCGTGAAATACAGATGGATGGAAACCCTATTTTCCATCCGTCTGGAGGATCAGATAGGATGAGAAAGGACAGGCAGTCCGTTCTCATCCGATCTCCCCATAGAGGATAGCGGGGATCTAACAGCTCCGCCTCCACACACAGAGCAGAGACAGAGCTGTCATCCACCTGCTCAGCGGGGATCGAGCAGAACGGACTCCGTCGGGCGGTACACCCGTGTGAAAGGGGCCATATTCTGAACACAGCTACATCCCCAGTTATAAGACAATGTGCACACTTATGCAACCACATTATTTTAGTTTATTTGTACAGTTTATAGGTCACATTAAAGGTGGAAAAAGTTCTGAGATGATTTAACTTTGTCTCATTTTTTTTTTTTTTTTACGTCAAAGAAAATTGACGTTTTAACAGGGGGTGTGTAGACTTTTTATATTCACTGTAAGTAGTTTGTGCCTGTTCAGCAGAAAGCCAGTGACTATGGAAAGTCTGTGATATAATTTCCTAAACCCCCATGGATAAAGTTGCATACAGTGAATTTGGGAGCTGTTTGATGGGTTAGCAGTTGGGTAGAAGATAACCCAAACTCCTGTGGATCAAAGCTCATCTCCAGCTTTTATTGAAATGTAAATGGGTTGTTTGGACCAAGCTGAGCCAAATTGACTTTTTCACTAAGGGATGCAGTGGCTGTGTGCGCTGTATAAACTGTATGAACTTAGCCTCAGCTACATACAGTATATGCAGTGCTGTATTCTGGCAGTGGGACCAGAACTTCTATTCCACTTCTGGAGCAGCAGCCTGTTACCAGGAACTTTGTGTTCTACGAATGAATATAAAGCATCCTCTGATTGGCTGAGCCAGATCACTTTAGAAAGGCTGAGTGCCACTCAGCCTGGCTTGATTATGTTCCAGGCGTGGAACAGGAAGTTTCCCTACCACAGACGGAACACTGCATTGTATACAGTTTATACAGCTCTTAGTAAAGTGTGCGTTTTGGATCAACTTGGTCGCATTTAAATTTCACTTGCCATTTAGCTGATGATTTTGTCCCCCAGCCTCCGCCGCTGTCATTACAGAGCAGAGTGGGAGGCGGGACAATTCTGAACTGGGAGCGGGACCAGCACTGCCTGGAGAGAGTCAGCTGCCTGAATTACCTTTACACATTAACCAGGAGGTGATTGGCTGCTAGGAGGAGGTCCTAGCAACCAATCACCAGCTTGCTAATATGAAAGGATAACTCGGCAGCTCCCGCGCCCCATCCAGTGCTGCTTTGTCTGTGCCTTCAGTTCAAGATTGTCCCGCCTCCTTCTCCTCGCTCTGTCTAAGGTAGGAGAGTGAATGGAGGAAAGGACAGGGCTGTAAAGGATGGGGAGCAAGGTCATGTAAAGGGGGGGTCATGTAAAGGGGGCAGGGGTGGGATGTGAATGGGGCAGTGCTGTGGGGGGGGGAGGGTGGGATGTGAATGGGGCAGTGCTGTGGGGGGGGAAGTGAATGGGGCAGTGCTGTGGGGGGGGAAGTGAATGGGGCAGTGCTGGGGGGGGGAAGTGAATGGGACAGTGCTATGGGAGGGGAAGTGAATGGGGCAGTGCTGTGGGGGGGGGGGAAGTGAATGGGGCAGTGCTGTGGGGGGGGGGGAAGTGAATGGGGCAGTGCTGTGGGGGGGGGGGGGAGTGAATGGGGCAGTGCTGTGGGGGGGGGGAGTGAATGGGGCAGTGCTGTGGGGGGGGAGGAAGTGAATGGGGCAGTGCTGTGGGGGGGGGGGGGGGAAGTGAATGGGGCAGTGCTGTGGGGGGGGGGAAGTGAATGGGGCAGTGCTGTGGGGGGGGAGTGAATGGGGCAGTGCTGTGGGGGGGGGAGTGAATGGGGCAGTGCTGTGGGGGGGGGAGTGAATGGGGCAGTGCTGTGGGGGGGGGGGGTGAATGGGGCAGCGCTGTGGGGGGGGAGTGAATGGGGCAGCGCTGTGGGGGGGGGAAGTGAATGGGGCAGTGCTGTGTGGGGGGGGTGTGTGAAGGGGGCAGCGCTGTGTGGGGGGGGGTGTGTGAAGGGGCAGCGCTGTGTGGGGGGGGGGTGTGTGAAGGGGGCAGCGCTGTGTGGGGGGGGGTGTGTGAAGGGGGCAGCGCTGTGTGGGGGGGGGTGTGTGAAGGGGGCAGCGCTGTGGGGGGGATGTGAAGGAGGCAGTGCTGCGGGGAGGATATGTGAAGTTTCCCGCACATGGAAATTGCATAGTACAAATGCACCATTGAGTTTCTATGGGGCAGTGCTGTGGGGGGGGGAAGTGAATGGGGCAGTGCTGGGGGGGGGAAGTGAATGGGGCAGTGCTGTGGGGGGGGGGAGTGAATGGGGCAGTGCTGTGGGGGGGGGGGAGTGAATGGGGCAGTGCTGTGGGGGGGGAGGAAGTGAATGGGGCAGTGCTGTGGGGGGGGGGAAGTGAATGGGGCAGTGCTGTGGGGGGGGGGGAAGTGAATGGGGCAGTGCTGTGGGGGGGGGGAGTGAATGGGGCAGTGCTGTGGGGGGGGGAGTGAATGGGGCAGTGCTGTGGGGGGGGGGAGTGAATGGGGCAGTGCTGTGGGGGGGGGAGGAAGTGAATGGGGCAGTGCTGTGGGGGGGGGGGAAGTGAATGGGGCAGTGCTGTGGGGGGGGGAAGTGAATGGGGCAGTGCTGTGGGGGGGGGAGTGAATGGGGCAGTGCTGTGGGGGGGGAGTGAATGGGGCAGTGCTGTGGGGGGGGGGGGAGTGAATGGGGCAGCGCTGTGGGGGGGGAGTGAATGGGGCAGCGCTGTGGGGGGGGAAGTGAATGGGGCAGCGCTGTGGGGGGGGTGTGTGAAGGGGGCAGTGCTGTGTGGGGGGGGTGTGTGAAGGGGGCAGCGCTGTGTGGGGGGGGTGTGTGAAGGGGGCAGCGCTGTGTGTGTGGGGGGGGGGGGTGTGTGAAGGGGGCAGCGCTGTGTGGGGGGGGGTGTGTGAAGGGGGCAGCGCTGTGTGGGGGGGGGTGTGTGAAGGGGGCAGCGCTGTGGGGGGGATGTGAAGGGGGCAGTGCTGCGGGGAGGATATGTGAAGTTTCCCGCACATGGAAATTGCATAGTACAAATGCACCATTGAGTTTCTATGGGGCAGTGCTGTGGGGGGGGGGGGGGAAGTGAATGGGGCAGTGCTGTGGGGGGGGGAAGTGAATGGGGCAGTGCTGTGGGGGGGGGGGGGAGTGAATGGGGCAGTGCTGTGGGGGGGGGGGAAGTGAATGGGGCAGTGCTGTGGGGGGGGGGGAGTGAATGGGGCAGTGCTGTGGGGGGGGGAAGTGAATGGGGCAGTGCTGTGGGGGGGTGTGTGAAGGGGGCAGCGCTGTGGGGGGGATGTGAAGGGGGCAGTGCTGCGGGGAGGATATGTGAAGTTTCCCGCACATGGAAATTGCATAGTACAAATGCACCATTGAGTTTCTATGGGGCAGTGCTGTGGGGGGGGGGGGAGTGAATGGGGCAGTGCTGTGGGGGGGGGGAAGTGAATGGGGCAGTGCTGTGGGGGGGGGGGAGTGAATGGGGCAGTGCTGTGGGGGGGGGAAGTGAATGGGGCAGTGCTGTGGGGGGGGGGGAGTGAATGGGGCAGTGCTGTGGGGGGGGGAAGTGAATGGGGCAGTGCTGTGGGGGGGGGAGTGAATGGGGCAGTGCTGTGGGGGGGAGTGAATGGGGCAGTGCTGTGGGGGGGGGGGTGAATGGGGCAGTGCTGTGGGGGGGGTGTGTGAAGGGGGCAGCGCTGTGGGGGGGGGGAAGTGAATGGGGCAGCGCTGTGGGGGGGGTGTGTGAAGGGGGCAGTGCTGTGTGGGGGGGTGTGTGAAGGGGGCAGCGCTGTGTGGGGGGGGTGTGTGAAGGGGGCAGCGCTGTGTGGGGGGGGTGTGTGAAGGGGGCAGCGCTGTGTGGGGGGGGGGGTGTGTGAAGGGGGCAGCGCTGTGTGGGGGGGGGTGTGTGTGAAGGGGGCAGCGATGTGTGGGGGGGGTGTGTGAAGGGGGCAGCGCTGTGTGGGGGGGGGGGTGTGAAGGGGGCAGCGCTGTGTGGGGGGGGTGTGTGTGAAGGGGGCAGCGCTGTGGGGGGGGGGTGTGAAGGGGGCAGTGCTGCGGGGAGGATATGTGAAGTTTCCCGCACATGGAAATTGCATAGTACAAATGCACCATTGAGTTTCTATGGGGCTGCATTTTTAAAATGGTGCCAGGGCCTTTTCCCGGCAGAAAACGCAGGCACAGCAGCCCATTCAAATGAATGGGCTGTCGTGCCTGCACACCTGGGCGGTGATGTAAACAATCTGAGTCATAGCACAAAAATGCGATTTGGACCTCTGCTGGAGAAATTTTTTACTATTCGGACCTCCATGAATTTTAATTCAATACCCTTGGTATAGAGGCTTATTTTACTGTGAACATATCTATAGAAGAATAATCTTCTCCAGACAGGTTTAAGCAAATGATTAGGTATTTGAAGGCAGAGAACACCCTGCACCTGACCAGCCAGGCAGATCTGTTGATTATTGCCTGCTCTCAACAGACCTTTCCTAATTTAATCACAGCAAGGATGAAATCATGTGGGATGATGTGCACATGCATCTCCCACGGCTAGGTAAAATGCCCATTAAATACAATGTTGTAGGAGGTGTGGTTCGTTTCTAACAAAAAGCAGCCCCCGTTGTGATTAATATCAGTGCAGGAGTATTGATTACAGCAGAATGAAGATTGACCTGAGGTGCTTGAGAAGCAAAAACATTTTTCCATTTTAAAGCTGAATGATGCGTGAGAGTATGTATAGGTTTTGTTTTATGCATCACTTGTTTTTAAAAAAAAATATAAGCGGTATTAAACTTGGATGTGATGGCTGCTTTAATTTTTTGGGCTCTTTCACACACTCTGTTCCGTCGGCGGACTCCGTTTATCTCAGCGGGGGATCGTGCTGTGTGCGGAGACACAGCTGTCAGAGCCATATACATCCCTATGGGGGAATCGGATGGGAACGGACCGTCGGTCCGTTCTCATCCGATCCGCTGGACGGATAGAAAATAGGGTTTCCATCCGTCCAGATTTGATGGATCGGATGTCAGCGGACATGTCTCCGCTGACATCCGATGCCCCATGGGGATGCATGGGGGGACTGTTTAGATCCGCCAAAAAAACTGACAGGCGGATCTGAACGGTCTGCCTGTGTAAAAGGGGCCTTAGGCTTTCTTTTATTTTAAGTTGGTGATCCAGGCAGTAAGTGTGTTTTTCAGAAGAACAAGCTCTCTGGTGCACTGGGACCACCCTCATCTGAAAGCCGACCGCCCGCCGTTTCAAAAAATACCTGGGTTATGGGGGCTATCTGCTGCCATAACCCCAGTATTTAGCTTTTAATGGCCGACGCATATAGTCGTTAGGCAGTCAGTAAGTGATTGCATGTATATGGCAAACAGGTGACGATGACTGATGGGGTGACAGGTGACGATGACTGATGGGGTGACAGGTGACTATGACTGATGGGGTGACAGGTGACGATGACTGATGGGGTGACAGGTGACGATGACTGATGGGGTGACAGGTGACGATGACTGATGGGGTGACAGGTGACGATGACTAATGGGGTGACAGGTGACGATGACTAATGGGGTGACAGGTGACGATGACTAATGGGGTGACAGGTGACGATGACTAATGGGGTGACAGGTGACGATGACTAATGGGGTGACAGGTGACGATGACTGATGGGGTGACAGGTGATGATGATTGATAAGGTGACAGGTGACGATGCTTGATGAGGTGACAAGTGACGATGATTGATGGGGTGACAGATGACAATCACTGATGGGGTGACGTGACGATCACTGATGGGGTGACAAGTGACGATCACTGATGGGGTGTCAAGTGACGATGATTGATGGGGTGACAGATGACGATGACTGATGGGGTGACAGATGACGATGACTGATGGGGTGACAGGTGATGGGGATTGATGGGGTGACAGGTGACGGGCGATGGTCACTGATGGGTGACAGGTGACGGGCGATGGTGCACGGCGGTACTGATGGCAGTCTCTGGTGACCGGTGAACTTTAGGCTATGTTCACATGTGATCCAGAAATCATTGCAAATTGCGGGACGCCTGTGCGTTGCCCGTGATTTGCAATAGCACCCCAAACGTTGTGCGATGTTGCTGCGATTTCCGCCTGCCGAATCGAGGTAACATCACGCAAACAACGCATGACGCCCCAAAGAAACTCTTGTACCTTTTTTGGGCGTCATGCGATGTTTGCGCGATGTTACCGCGATTCGGCAGGCGGAAATGGCGGCAACATCGCACAGCGTTTGGGGTGCTATTGCAAAAAACGGGCAACGCACAGGCGTCCCGCAATTTGCAATGATCTCCGGATCGCGGGCAGAATCGCGGTGATTCTGCCCGCGATCGCTGCGCTCACATGTGAACGTTATGGGTGTCAATTTCTGGGCACTGATGAGGTGACTGTTGGGTGACAGGTGCAATTGGGGGGGGGGCTGAGGACTGTGTGGGGACCTTTATTGGTGTGATTTTTACTTTTTACAGGTGTACAGAGCAGTAAATCACTATTTCTAGCTCTGCTCTCCTCATACTGGAAACTGTCAGTAACTGTGGTAACAGTCAGTTACTGCTCTGTATTTACATTTTGTGATCGGCTGTGAATGGATTCACAGCCGATCACATAGTAAACAGTCACTGTCAGTGACTGTTTACTACCGCCGGTGACAGCTGTGTTCCTACGGAACACAGTGCCACCGACATGACCGCGATGCGCGCTCCCGATCGCGCATGCACGGTCATCTCCCGGGCGCCTCCATTGTGATCGGCTGTGTCATTGGAACACAGCCGATCACGTGGGAAACAGCCATGCCTATTGGCTGTTTCCCCCCTGCCGGTGACCGGCTGTGTCCCGGGGACACGCCGACACCGGCAGTGCACGGCGGCGCGCCCGCGATCGCGCGCCTGCCCTGCATTTCCTGGGTCACGTCATATGACGTCCGCCCAGGATAATAGCCGCACCGTCCCGCCGTCATATGACGGGGGGCGGTAAGTGGTTAAAGTGTATTAATTGTGTTTGAAAGACTGCTGCGCAAATACAGCGTGACATAAAATATTACAACAATCGCAACTTTATTCTCTAGGGTCTCTGCTAAAAAAATATATATATAAATGTTTGGGGGTTCTAAGTACTTTTCTAGCAAACACTATGGCGACACGACTCTGTACTACTTCGGGGGCGACTTGTGAAGTCCCGTGCACCGCGACTTCGGCGCGACTTGCACGGACTTCATATAATGTCTATGCAAGTCGCTCCGAGGTCGCCCCGAAGTAGTACAGGACCCTTTTTCTAAGTCGGAGCGACTTGTGTCGCTCCTACTAGAACAGGTCCTGTAGCAGTCAATGGACCGCGAGGGACCGCGACTTGTCAGGCTGAAAAGTCGCATGACAAGTCGCGGTAGTGTTGACCGAGTCTAAATCTTTAGGAGGTTAAATTTCCCTCCTGCGGCAGACGGAACTAAAAGATACATTGTATTCATTGTGTTTATACTTAACTGGGAGAATAATGTTGATAGGCATTTGCGGGAGGCTCTTTTTTTTTTTTTTTCTTTGACAGCTGTTCTCTGCTCCCTCACAGCTATGTAAATAATCAAGCAAATGTCATGTTAAGATCGCCCGTGGGGGGGGGGGGGGTGAATCGAGATCTCAATTTTTTTTACGATTAATCGTGCAGCTCTATCTGGCGGCCATGACGGCAGCCCTGCAGTCACTAATATCCAAAGTAGATATGGTCCTGCAAAGGAGGCCTAGCAAGAAGTGTCCCCCGCCTTCACCTGTATCTTCTGCGTCCCCAAAGTCTGAGGTGGATCTGGCCGCCGTGGATTAAAGTCAGCCCACTGGTTCTGCATCCACGCACGCTGATTGCTCTAATAGTAAGGATGAGTCGTCGTCTTCCGCAGCCGCTCATGAAAAAGCGCTGTTGGAGGCTGGAATTGTGTCAGTGCGGGAAACTTTAAAGTTGGAGGACTCAGCTAGTGCTGAGTCGGTGACGCCGGTGCAGTTTGGCACCCGCAAATCTTCCAAGGTGACTAAGGTGTTTCCCTTTCCTCTCTATTTTGAAGAAATTGTCACTAGTCAGTTGGGTTCCCCAAAACGCATGGTTGGACATACCTAAGTGTTTCACTAGGAGATATCCCTTTGAGTAGTCTCTTCTGAAGAAATGAACGGTTCCACCGTCGGTGGACTCTTTCCAGGCTAAATAAGGCCACACTTTTGCCGGTGGAGGATTCTCCATCCTTTAGGGACCACGTGGACAAAAGAGCTGAGGCCCTGGTCCGGTACCTTTTCACTGTGGGTGGTTTAATTTTGAGACCGGTGTTTGCTATCACCTTGGTTTCTCAGACCTTAACGGAATGGGCAAAGATTTTACGCCAGGATCTGGAAGGGAGTCAACACCTTCCTGAGCTGGTGGATCAGTTGATCCAGGGGTTACAGTATATTTGTGATTCTTCCTTGGATGCGGCCCCCTTGGCCAGCAGGGTATCTGTGACGGCGGTAATTCTTCGCCGCATGTTATGATTGAAGCACTGGTCGGCCGACCAGGCTTCTAAAAAGGTGCTGACTGATCTTCCGTTTGTAGGTGACCGGTTGTTCGGTGCTTCTGTGGAAGAGATCATTAAGGGTCTTACGGGAGGTAAGAGTATATTACTTCCACAGGTTGCTAGGGGCAAGGAACCTTATCGTAAACGTGGTCCTTTTTTCTTGGCTCGCAAGCGGCCCTTTCATCCGTCTAGATCGCAGGAAAAGGGTTCTAGATCCACTCGTAACTTTGCGGGAGGCTCCAAGAGACCCTGGAATGGTAAGTCAAAAGTGAGCACTTCTGGTTCCGCAGGCAAGCCTTCACAAGCCTGAAGGGGCGCCCTCACCTGCATCTAGGGTGGGGGGACCTCTTTGTCTTTTTCCAGATTCGTGGACCTTGCTCTTTCAGGACAAATGGGTCCACAAGTTGGTTCGGTTATAAGATTGAATTTCTGTCCTTGCCTCGGGCAAGGTTCTTTCCTTCCAACTTACGCCTGTCTCAAGAGCGGCTACAGGGCCTTTACGAAGCAGTGCAGGACTTGTTAGCACATGGAGTTATTGTGCCTGTTCCAGAGTCGGAACGGTTTCAAGGTTTTTATTCAAACCTGTTTACAGTTCCCAGGAAGGAAGGCAAGGCTCGTCCGATCCTGAATCTTCTGGCTTCTACCGATCTCAAGGACGCTTACCTTCATATTCTAATATATGTCGGGCATCAACCTTTTCTTAGTTTTGCTGTGGGCGAGGAGCGCTATCAATTTTGTGACCTTTGGTCTCGCCTCAGCTCCTCACGTCTTCACCAAGGTTTTGGCCCCTGTTCTGGCCTTGCTACTGCAGAAAGGGATTGCGGTACTGGATTACCTGGACGATCTGCTTCTGCGTGCAGTCTTCCTCTGCTCTAGAAGCCGACTGTGTGAACTCTTCGTTCGGGTGGACACTGAATTTTCAGAAATCGGCACTGACTCCGTCCACGAAGCTGGACTACTTGGGTCTGATGCTGTACTCAGCGTTGGCCCGGTTTTTTCTTCCTCAGACTAAACTTCTGAAGCTACAGGATGCGGTTCGGTTCCTGTTGTCCAACCATCGGTCATCACTCAGGACTTTCATGCAAGTGCTTGGTCTGATGGATTCCACCTTCGAGATGCTTCCGTTTTACTGCAAAGAGAGATTCTGACAAAATGGAACAAGGATCCGCTGTCATTAGACAATTTGATCCTGTCGAGTCAGGGTTCGAGGGAGTCTCTTGGTGGTTCTATGGTGGCTCTGCTCCCCAGCCCTGCGTCTGGGAAAATCCCTTCTTCCCCTGTATTGGACTGTAATCACCACAGATGCCAGTCTGTCTGGATGGGGAGGTGTCTTGGTAGTGTTTTCGGCCCAAGGTGTCTGGACTCGGGAGGAGTCCAGGCTGTGGATCAAAATCCTGGAAATCCGGGCTATCATACTTTGTCCCAATGGGGATGGATCGTCTGCAGGGACGCCCTGTGCGGATACCTCTCAGACAATGCTATGGCTGTGGCAATTGTCAATCATCAAGGGGGCACAAAGAGTGCCCTGGCAGCCCGGGAAGTGGCCGGTATCTTAAGGTGGACAGAATATGTTCTGGCCTTCTCTGCTGTGCACCTTCCGGAGGTAGAGAATTTGCTAGCTGATTATCTCAGTCGGCAGACGTTGGATCGGGGAGAATGGTCACTCTTTTCGTCCGGAGGTATTTCATCAACTTTGTTTTCCCTGGGAGACCATGATGTGGACCTGCTGGCCTCGCATCTCAACAGGAAGGTGTAGAGGTTCATGTCAAAGTCTCGGGATCCTCTGGCCGACGCCGCAGACGCCCTGGTGGCCCTTGTGGTCTGTATCGTTTGATTTACGCCTTTCCTCCAATACAACTTCTGTTGAGACTGCTACGCAGAATCGAAGTAGAAGAGATTCCAGTCATTTTGGTGGCACCAGACTGGCCTCGCCGGTCTATAAACGCAGGCCTGTTAAGGCTGGTAGCAGACGTCCCTTGGAAACTTCCTTTCAGGGAAGATCTTCTGTCTCCGAGACAAATCTTCCTTCCTGCTTTACGGTCGCAGGCTTTAACTGCCTGGCTGTTGAAAGCCAGGTGCTGAAGGACAGATTGCTGTCGGAGTTGGTGATTTCCGCCTTGGCTATATTTTTCCAAAGGCCGTTGGCGGCGAAGTCCTTGGTTCACACTTTTGTGCAGGGAGTTTGCCATCTGGCTCCTCTGGTGCGATCCCTGGTGCCTCCGTGGGATCTCAATTTGGTACTGTTGGTGCTTCAAAAGCCTTCCTTTTGAAAATTATTTGAGAACTTCCTCTGCTGACCGTCGCAGAAGGTGGCTTTCTTAGTAGCTATTACTTCTGCACGTCGGGTGTCGGAGTTGGCTGCTTTGTCCTGTTTGTCACCTTACCTGGTGGTTCATAGAGATAAAGTGCTGTTGCGACCCTGTCAGGCGCTCCTTCCTAAGGTTGTCTTGGGGTTTCATTTGAATGAGGCTATTGTGTTGCTGTCCCTATGTGCTAAGCCAAAACAGCCTAAGGAAATTGCCTTACATTCCTTGGATGTGGTAAGGACGATTTGAGTGTACCTTGCAGTGACTGAACCGATTCGAACATCCGTTTCTTTGTTTGTTCTTACGGATGGACTTCATAAGGGACAGACCACATCTACTGCGACCATTTCAAAATGGATCCGGCAGACGGTGGTGCAGGCCTATTCCATTAAAGGTCAGGTTCCTCCTTTCCCTGTTTAAAGCGCATTCTACGAGGGCGCTTAGTGCCTCCTGGGCCTTCTGTCATCAGGTGTAAGTGGTTCAGGTGTGTAAGGTGGCTACGTGGTCATCTGTACACAAATTTACAAAGTTTTATAAGGTGGATGTACTTGCATCTTAGGATGTCGCGTTTGGCAGGCTGCAGTTGCAGCGGCTTCGGCTTCTTGAGGGTGTCATTTTTTTTCCTTGGGTGCACTCCTGTTACTAGTTGAGCTCCTGTTTTTACCTGGTTGACTTTGTTTAGCCTTGTTGGGAATTCTGCGTATTGCTGTGTTTTTTTCCACCTCTCATATTGACACTGCTTTGGGACATCCCAATGGTCTGAAGACATGGAACTGTGTCTGTCAGTGAACGGAAGAGAAAATTGGATTTTTGTCTTGCTATAAAATCCTTTTCTCTGAGGTTCACTGACGGGACACAGCACCCGTCCCTCTGTTGGGTTGTTATATGTTCTTCTGACTCTGCTTGTTGCAAACCGAAGTCATATAGCAGGAAGTGATGGTATACCCTCTGGGACTGCCCCAGGGGCCTAACCAAAAAAAGGTTTCCGTTTTTTTGAAGAGAGAGCAGCATAAAGCCCAATGGTCTGAAGACATGAGCTGTGTCTGTCACTGAACCTCAGAGAAAAGGATTTTACGGTTCAACAAAAATCCAATTTTTTTGAAAGGACAAACTCTCTAAAATGTTTCTCGTATGTGAACAGAATGAACAATTTTAATTTTGATGTGTATGGTTTCACTATAAGTATTATATAGATATTTAACACATTTTAGGCATGTTAATTGTAAAACCTTTTATTGTATAGACATCCAAAAATGGTGAGACTGCTGCTTGATGCTGCTATCTTTGATGTGCCATCAGCACCACCAGCAGACTTTGAGCTGTCACTCAAGTGACATTCCTTGGAATGCCACTTTAATCATCCCCAGCTGCTTAAATTCTGATGGTGTTAGTGAGCGGATGGAGGAGCTGGGCCAGCATAAACAGTTATTGCACACACCTAGTAGAGGAGAAGACTATTATTTGAAAGGAGGGAGGTGGCTATGATAGGGAGCTGACCTGTTGAATTGGCTAGTAAGTTCAGAGGCACCATAGCAAGTTAGTTAAAAAAAAAATGTTTAGGGAAAATGCTCCAAGATAAGCAAACATACCTGATACTTGTATCCTTTTTTGTTTTTTTCTTAAGTTGGTAACGGGTTATTTTTATGTTTTCATTTTTATGTCTATTTAGGTCTCATGCACACAGTATGTTTTGCTAACTCTCCTAGACTCCTTTTTACTCTTGGTAGCAGCGTTTAAGCAGAAAAACCACTTGACACTTGTAAACTGATGTAACACTTTTTGTCACGTCAAACGCTTGGGTGTTAATTAATTTCATTGTTCATAATTCAATTTTTTCTGGCCCTTGAAATAAATTACCCCTCAAGTGCTAAACGTGCCTAGTGAAGTGCACATGCGCTGTTAAGCAACCTGCTTTCATGTAGCCAATTGCCTGTTTGTGCTGGGCTGTGCATCCAACAGCTGGGCATCCTGCTATCTAGGCAGGATGGACAGGGGAAGCTCTGGTAGCAGCAGCGTTAAAAGTAAAGGTCATTTTTTTAAAAAAAACGAGGTTAGTACGTTATTGTACACTTCAAGCTGTAATGCATGTGGAATTTTCAAAGAATAATTAAAGGTAAACTAACACTCTAAGCGCTCTCAGTTCTTTGCCACCCTTTTCATCAGCAGTCTAAATATAAACAGTTTCTGGAGATAATCTAACGCTAGTTTATGCTGCCCAGGCTGCCAGCACATTGATCCTGTTGTGCAGCACTTCAGTCTGCTTTAGAAGGTCTTGGTGCACAGGGAGACCCTGTATCAAGTTAAGTTAGGTTAGGTTAGTACTTGTGCACATGGGCACAATCGTCTGTACAGAGTAAACACTTTGTATTTTTGTGCCTGGAATCTCCTGGTGCTAAACTAGAATGCCTGAAGGCAGCAATGCGCTGCTACTTGTTTTAAAGTGTCTCGTGTGCACAGATATGTCTTGGACCTTAAATGTGTGCGTTTGTGTCACGCAAGTATTGCACCAGACACCAAAATATGTCAGTGTGTTTACGCTGTATGGGCGAATTCACCCATGTGCATGAATCCTTATAGACATGCTAGAGGCAGATGTTGACATCTGCTGTGTCTTGTAGTGGCATGGAAGATGGAGGTCAGCCAGGAGGAACCAGCAAAGGGGGACCAAGGAAATCCAGGAAGAGAAAACTACAGTGAGCATTTTCAGAAAGGGGTTAGTAATGGTAGTCCTTCATATTTCTGTTAGGAATTATGTATTTTTTTCTTCAGCTAAACCCCAGGGAATTGAGAAAAGTTAAATGCTCCTCTTGCCTAGTGTACCAGGGGAAAAAAAAGGACTTTACTTCCCTTTACACCTCATTCCTCTGACAGCTGGTTCATGTATTTTCTTCCAACACTTCTGGTTGTAGGTGGGCCCTCGGTGTCCTCCCAGTGCAGAACAGATAGTCCTGTATTGTAAGTAATGTCACAGCTTCAAGCACTGGACCAAGCGCCAAAGAACTGGTTTTGATTTTTGTTACTGGTACCGCAGATAAAAACAAGCATGTATAACCCCCTGCAGTGGGTTGGTTATTACTGCCCCCAGAGTGGAATGGTTATAGATCACAGGAGCGCAGTTCGTTCTGGACCCCTTTGGCCCATTTTCAGCCGACAGCAGGCTAAAGCTGATGTCGGAGCCAGTCCAGACTCTGAAAATATCCCAACCATATGGTCAAGATCCACCCAGATGCCTGGACCAGCAGCTGGCTCAGTCTCTCAGCTACCTGCTGAGAGCCTGAGACAACTACTCCTGCCCCCTCCACAGCCTAGCACTCCAATGAGTGCTGATGAGGGGGTGGTGCAGGAAGCTGCTAACTGACAGTCACCAACTCACTGCAGGCTGAGAGCTGAGCGAGCGATCAGCGTTGTTTGGTCGCTCAGTTCTTGGTCTTAGAAGTTAGAACCAGCGGGTGACAGGTGCAGTATTGGACCAGTGCTGCCCACCTAAGTGTGTGTGTGTGTGTATATATATATATATATATATATATATATATATATACATATATATATATATATATATATATATATATATATATATATAGCAAATTAGATTCAATCTGCAGCACCTTGTATATTTATTAAGAGAGTAAGCTACTCAAAAAGGAGACCTCAAAATAACAACAGATGTCAACCTTTCGGACCCATTAAAGTGTGTGTGTGTGTGTGTGTGTGTGTATATATATATATATATATATATATATATATATATATATATATATATATATATATATATATATATATATATATATATATATATATATATACATACACATTTGTTGTTATTTTGAGGTCTCCTTTTTTGAGTATCTTACTCTCTTAATAAATATACAAGGTGCTGCAGATTGGATCCAATTTGCTATATATATATATATATATATATATATATATATATATATATATATATATATATATATACACGTATGTGTGTGTATGTATATATATATATATATATATATATATATATATATACATATATAATATGGAATTTGGTGGAACTCCACCACCTTTGGCTCAGGCCTACTTACCACTATCACTTGTAAACGCAAAAGTCCGGCTTTTGTGTTTACAAATGGTGGCAGCTTGTCTCCTGGTATTAAATGCTTCTCTGTTAGTGAAATATGACCACATCCACTATTTTAATACAGTTTGGTGGTGCATGTGTGTGGGGGAGGGTCATGGTTGAGTTCCTGTACCTATTTTCTTTCTGGTTATGAACTGTTGAAATGTACTTTCCCTGCACCAACAGACTTTCTGTCTTGTTCTGCAGAAAAATGCTTGGTGATCTTGGCTGTAGGAACATTGTTTGTTTTTAAAGAAAATTTTAAATATTTTGTTTTTACCATTTTAGTTTCATAACGGATGGTTTGGCCATGTTATATGGTTTTTACTTTTTTTTTTTTTTTTTAATTTTAATACTTTACTCTTTTCTCTCTCTACCCTCTTCTTTTTTTCTCCCTCTCTACAGGAAGGAACAAAGCTTCAAGAACAACAATGTCTGCCTAATGATTACTCATCTTAAGCTGAATACATTGTGATTTCCAGTAATAGAGACAGTATTTCTGAAGGCTGTCTACATTAATGAAAAGAGCAATGTAGTCAGCTTAACTGAATCATCTGAGTTCCCAGTTGAAAAATGCTTTATACAAGCTGGACATTTGCTTTTTAAAGATAAAATTAGTAATTTAAGTACATACTTTGTTTAGTCTTTAGATTTATTAGTAAGCATGGAGCAATGTGAGGATATCCCCCCTCCCCCTGATGAACCTGGATGCAAGGAAATGGAATTCACACCTGCTTGTCCCCCACCACTGCCGCCAAATGAAGAGCCTCCACCACCTCCCCTGCAAACGTCCAGTGACGCAGAGGTAATGGACGTTGGCTCTGGTGGTGATGGACAGTCACAAACCCCAGCTGGGGACCTGCAGCTAATCAACGGAGAACAGCTACTTACTAAAGGGTCATCTACATACAAGAGCCATCCTACAATAATAGATCCATTGCAAAGTGACCAAAGCCCCAGAACTGCTCGCCATGCCCCACCAGTTAAGAGGTTTACCCCTGATCTTAAGTTACTTAAAGATGTTAAAATTAGTGTAAGCTTTACAGAGAGTTGTAAAAGCAAAGATAGAAAGGTGCTATACACTGGAACAGGTTCAGAGAGTCCAACAGATTTAGGTAGCAATAAAACTGTCAATGGAGACTTGCATGTTTGTCCTTTTGCTGATAGTAGCAATGGTGAAATTTTGGGTAATGATGAAATTGCAAGTAACAGAAATGAAGACCCAGAAACCGATCAGGAGAACAAAGTGGAATACGCTGTTCTGGATGATCTTGAGGATTTTACAGAGATTGTGATGGATGTGGATGAGGATGGAGCCGAATTTGTATCAGAAACTATCCTACAGAGGGATAAGATCGAAGATGAATCTCTTATTTACAACTATGAGGTATGTTTGTAATCCTAACCAAACATATTCCTTACTAAATACTAACATTTCATTTATTTGAGCAGCCTGCCTGTGTATTGAATTGTTGTGCTTTGTCATATGCATCGTAACCATGCGCTGGTCAGATATGTTTACTGTATTTTCCCAGTTGTATCAAAGTGTTGTGCAGTCAGCAGCATTTTGTAGACCCATTCTTTGCCATCTCTAGCTCCAGATTGGAGGTACATGCGTGTGATAAGTGTAAAGGGGATTTGACCTCTCCCACCTTTTGGAAGAGGGGACGTGCCTGATAGTTTGTTTTGCAGGATGATTTTGATAATGATGTGGATGCACTGTTGGAAGAGAGTCTTCATACTCCAAAAAAGCGAAGACTAGAAGAGAAATTCGATGAAGACAGTGACCACCATTCTGACGGGGAGACCGGTGTTCAACCAATGATAACCAGGATAAAAACTGTTCTGAAAAGTAAGCAACTTCATGTGCTATGCATCAACTGTAAATGCTAAAGCATAGAAACTTCTACACCTACTAAGAAAGAAGCTGAATGAATGCACTGAGCTGCTTCTCAACCTATAGCAAAGGAGGAGGAAGCAGTAAGGTTCATAAATGTTTCAGTGAGATTTTCTTGTGTATTCCCATTTCTTAAATGTTATGTTTCCATGTGTTTTGTACTTAACAGGATAAAGGAATAAAAATGTAAACTCTTTTAAGACCCCATCACAGAGGTGCCGTAGTCTGTACAGCATTAATCTGCCATTTTCATGGCTGGAGCTGCTTGTAGGCAGCCTATGCATTTCTATTATGACACAGCTGATCATCCTAATTTGACAGGCTTGCACATATGTTCCCCGTATGCAACTCCAGATGCATAAACAAATGGTGGATTCATGCTTTATGGGCCACAGCATCCCTGTGAATGAGGCCTAACTGTTAAACCACTTGCCATATTTATTTATTTTTTTTCTTATTTAAATTCCATTATGTAGGTCGTGGACGTCCTCCAACTGAGCCCTTGCCTGAAGGATGGATAATGACATTCCATAATTCCGGCATTCCTGTCTACCTGCACAGAGAAACGCGAGTGGTGACCTGGTCCAGACCTTACTTCTTGGGAACTGGAAGCATCAGAGTATGTTCTCAAGGAACTTCATTCCAATTCTGCTTTCGTTTAACGATTAGATGACGTGTTAGACTTATGTTAATGTAAATGTAGACTTTATTGGCTGTTTTATGCACCTTTTTGTTTATTACATAGCAGGTGTATCCACATGTGCTATTAATGTTCTGTTACATACAGTAAATGTCAAATGCCTATCAACTTCAAGATTGGGTTCTGTGCCTTTCAAAAGCTTGCTTTTTATTTCCACTGCAGTTAACCTATTAAAGGTACCACCCTCCGTTACTTTTTGTAATTGTGACACAAATTGGATTGTTTCAACTAAATTTCACATTATATGCCTATTTAGTGTGACTCACTCGCACACTTTTTTTTTTTTTTTTCTCTCCCTATACCAGCCTGATCATTCAAAAGCAGCTGATGCAATTCTGGATCTCAGAATCTAAATTGTGGTCTCAGAAGCATCTCAAACTGATTTTAAAAGCAAACTGCATTTGCCTATTACAAGCCCTTTTAGGCTCCTTTCACATGGTCCGCTCCGTCGGTGGGCTCCGTGCTGCTCAGCGGGGGATCGATACACGGATCCCCACTGAGTAGGCAGATGACAGCTCCCTCTCCGCTCTGTGTGCAGAGAGGGAGGTGTCAGAGCCCCGCTGCTCTCTGTGGGGAATCGGATGAGAGCGGACCGCCTGTCTGCTCTCATCCGATCCGATCCCCTGGACGGATGGAAAATCCGGTTTCCATCCATCCAGATTTCACGGACAGGATTGGATGCGGGTGTCAGCAGACATGTCTCCGCTGACATCCGCTGCCCCATAGGGATGCATGGAGGATCCGATCAGATCCGCCTAAAAAACTGACAGGCAGATCGGATCGTTCGTGTGAAAGGACCCTTACTAATGTTTGTTCAGTTCATCAAAAATTAAGACCCACAGATCAAAAATGAAGACCCAAACTGCAACTTCAAGCTCCATGCACACTAGTTTAAAAAAACTTTCCTAACATCCGCTTTTGAGCATTTTTTTTTTCTCTGCTTCTAGACGCAAAAAGTGTTGTGTGCAGACGCAATTTTGAAGCAGAAAAAAGTTGAAAACTGCTAAACGCGGGCACAAAAACGCTATTATGAGCGTTTTTCATACATTGTTGTTCTGGATTTTTTTTTTTTTTTTTTTTAGCTTATAGTGTGCGTGGATAAACAGGCAGGATAATGTTTTCTAGCCTGTTCACAACGATAGGATTTTACCATCTGTCCCGATAACTGGACTCCCCTCTCATGCACCAGGAGTAACCTCATCCCAGCCCGGCCAATCAAAATGGACAAAGATCATAACCCAGAATAAGTTTGAGAATTAAAAAAAACAAAAAAAATTCGCCTACGTGGATGCAGCATTATTTAGATGCTGCATCTGTCCCCTGACGCCTCAAAATCAGATAGCCAGCAACTCCTTTCTGCCACTTTAGTGTTCTGGGCTGTTCAGGGAATGGAAGCGAATGTTTCAGGCTCTCACAGGTGCACTAGAAGGCTGAGCCAAAATGTAAAAATCGCACAGGTGATCAAATACCACCAAAAGAAAGCTCTGTTTGTGGGGAAAAAAAGGACGTCAATTTAATTTGGGTACAGCGTCGCACGACCGTGCAATTGTCCGTTAAAGTCACGCAGTGCCGAATCGCAAAATAGGGCCTGGTCAGGAAGGGGGTAAAATCTTCCGGGGCTTAAGTGGTTAAAGGAATCCATTTCAGCGAGAAAAGAGAGTGCTGCTATTGCTTAACAATTGGCAATGCTATCTTGCAGACTGTCAGGTTTATTCAGTGGCTTAGACAATGTCACTTACCTGGAACAAGTATTCAGGTCAAAAGTTATCACTTTGCACAACTTTGCTGGCTAGATACTTATTCCTAATCAGTGCAATGGTGGTTATTGAAGGCAGAACCTGGCAGAAGGAGGTCAGCAGTGTCAGCCCTGCATTTTTATATTTTTCTTCTCATATTTCTCTCATCACAGATTACTCAACACACTTTAGGTGTGGAATCTTTGATAATGTATGCTGACTACTGTCTTTTCTCATTGGTTGGATGATTCTTCTGTATAATTAATTTGCCACCTGGTGCAATGTTTGCTTCCAGAGACATGATCCTCCCGTAAGCAGTATTCCTTGCTTGCACTACAAGAGAATGAAGGATAATGAAGAGAAGAAGAATGAACTAATACCAGGCCCTGCCCCCTTAGAGTCTGTTGGTGAAAAGTCATCAGAGCCCAATTCTGAGGAAGCTGATCCAGCTGTTGCAGACAGCATTGTTCCTGACGGCAGAGAACGCACAAGTGAAATTGCACAAGGAGCCCTGGGACAAGTCAAGGCCAAAGTAGAAGTTTGCAAAGATGAATCTATTGGTGAGCTAACCTAAATATTCCAAGTCTAGACCTAATTTAGACACCATTATTTTAAAGGTTGAAAATTTTGTTGATTTAACCATTTGCTGACTGCACAGTGTAGCTTTACTGCTACAGTGTGGGCCAGCTGCGAAGAATCGTATGTGTGTGTGTGTATATATATATATATATATATATATATATATATATATATATATATATATATATATATATATATATATATATATATATATATATATATATATATACACGTTGATCTGCATTTCTGGGTAGGGGGGGTGCCCACATGGCTGTGCTGGTATTTATCTTAGCACATGCTATTTACCAGTGATTGGTCAGTTCTGAGCTTCACAGAATACAGCTCTGTGAGTGTAAACAACACAGAGCTGTGATTATCGACAGGGGCTCTAGTTGTTTTTTCATTCCCTGCAGATACCCAGTAAAAGCAATATGCACAAACACTTGTTAGACACATATTTAACCCCTTGATCCCTCTAGTTTTTATCCCCCCCCCCTTCCTGCCCAGTGTCATTAGTACAGTGACAGTGCATATTAGCATTGATCAGTGTAATAATGGCAGTTCCCACAAAAGTCAGTGTCCGATTGTTCCTAATCTCCTCTTGTTAGTGTTGTTGGTTTTGGCCTTGGAACCTTTTAGAGTCAGACATCTAATCAACCCCGATATAGAGGCTAGAAATGGCAAGAGTTCATCACAAAACCAGTTTCTTTTGTTGACAATATACTTTTAAACATTCCCCCCCCCCCCCTTTTTTTTTTACCCAACCTCTTTAGCATAGTTTTAGCTGTATTGCTGGCACTGCACATTAGGCAAAAACGAAAGCAATGGCCAAACTTCAACCTGTTCTCACTGCAGGTGAATGCATATATGCAGTCTCTCGGGGTGTGGCCCGTTACACTGAGCGGCCCTGTGTAAACTACTTAGTGCTCAGAGTGTGCTCCCAGAACGGTAGCCGGTGGTTATCGGAAAGCTCCCGATGCATACTAGCGATCAGGAGCTTTCCGATCATGTGACAGCCAATCACACCGGTCATATGATCTGAATGCCTTCCTCCTCCCGGCTTTTAGAACCATTAAAGGTCTGGGAGGCGGTCAGCTGGAAGGGGTTAAGTTTTTAACTTCTACAACAAAACCAATCCAATTATCAGTTTGCGTGCTTCCCCAGCCACCCATACTTGTGAGTTCATATTGCCCCAACTTATGAATCCTTCTGGTTCAAAATACTCTTCTCTATTAAAGAACTGTTGGGCCCCTTGGCGACATGGCACTACGTAAAAAGATGGGGAATAGTAAAGTTCTCCAAATCTTCCTAATATTTAATGGTATATAATGATTCTCGAGTGATTGTGTTTATCCAGTAGGTTCAAAAGTGCAGGTGCTCGAAAGTGGGTATCCATAAATTCTTTGACATCGATTTGTTTCACTGTGGTGTGGGTAATTTAAATGACTTACCAGATCCAATGGGTCCTATATTCCTTATGGCATTAGGACCACTCGCGCTTAATTGCCCCCTGGGCTGGGATGGGTTCCCCTTTAGATTTCCATTGGGCTGGTACAGGGTTCCTCCTCTCACCGGGGCAAGCAAACCAAGGGTATGTGGGAGAAGAAAATGCTCCAGATGGTGTAGTAAGGTTAAATGTTTATTACCCACAATGTGGGTTAAAAGCAGGTAAAATTGTACAGGTAGTAAAAAACGGCGGTCAGCTAGTGAGCTGCACGTCCTCTCTGCAGAGTGGCGAGCGGAGCTTCCGGCTTGCGTTCCATCTGATGTGGCGTAATTACGCTATGCATTCCAATCTAACATGTTTCGTTACTTCCTGTGACGTCAGAGGACGGTGAGAGAAAGAACCATGTACCCGCCCACTGGAAATCTAAAGGGGAACCCATCCCAGCCCAGGGGGGCAATTAAGCGTGAGTGGTCCCAATGCCATAAGGCATATAGGACCCATTGGATCTGGTAAGTCATTTAATTTACCCACACCACGGTGAAACAAATCGATGTCACAGGATTTATGGATACCCACTTTTGAACCTACTGGATAAACACAATCACTCGGGGACTTTATTATTTAAACTGTTTGGGCACAACAGTCACTTACTTTGGACTTGATTTATTCATATTTGATCATTCACTATATGTTTATTACTACTATATATTGATTAATTTGTAATATCTTTATATTTTAAAAAGTCACTGATGTAAATTAGGAAATTTATCACTTGTCATATATTATTTGCCTATTTTATAATAATTTGTCAGTTTAGTGAACCATTACTTGATTTCACCACTAGGGTTACATTCAGCGAGCGCTGTAGCTGGCCTTACTATTAAGGCTAAATTTTAATTTACCTTCTTACTCTATAGCTGCTGCTGCACCATATACTTTATTATAATTGCTAAAACACTCCTTGGCGCAGGTAATATATACCTTGGTGTATTTTTTCATACATATGATTCACAAGTTTTCCATAGAGGTTCAAGAAGGCATAATTGCTAACCCTAACTGGAATCAAAATCTTTCAATACCCTAAAGCCCTGGTCCCCAACCCTGGTCCTCAGGGCCCACTAACAGGCCAGGTTTGCAAGATAACTGAAATACATCCCAGGTGATATAATTTGCTGCTCAGTGATTGCATTACTCTAGTCTGCATCTCCACAAGGTAATACTTAAAATCTGGCCTGTTAGTGGGCCCTGAGGACCGGAGTTGAGGACCACTGCCCTAAAGGATACCTGGGTTTACCACCAATGGAAATCCTCCTGTTCACTTCAGTTGGAATAACGCTCAAACTCAAGACAACTCCTGTCTATAGTTACATAGTCCGGTTGAAAAAAGACACAGGTCCATCTGGCTTAACCAATAAAAAAAAAAAAAAAAAAAAAACGGTAAAGAAAACCCAACCATACAATCCCATATACACAATCCTATACCGGCAGTTGATCCAGAGGAAGGCGAAAAAAAAACACAGCAAAGCATGATTCAATTTGCTACAGCAGGGGAAAAAATTTCCTTCCTGATCCCCCGAGAGGCAATCGGATATTCCCTGGATCAACTTTACCTATAAATATTAATACCCATTTATATTATGTACACCCAGGAAAGAATCCAGGCCTTTTTTTTATAGCAATCTAGTGAGCTAGCTAGAACCACCTCTGAAGGAAGTCTATTCCACATTTTCACAGCTATTTCGGTGAAGAGACCTTTCCGTATTTGGAGACTAAATTTGTTTTCCTCTAGACGTAAAGAGTGCCCCCTTGTCCTCTGTGTTGACCTTAAAGTGAATAACTCAACACCAAGTTCACTATATGGACCCCTTATGTATTTATACATGTTGATCATATCCCCCCATATCTCCTCTTCTCAAGAGAGAATAAATTCAGTTCTTCTAATCTTTTCTCATAACTGAGCTCCTCTATGCCTCTTATCAGTTTGGTTGCCCTTCTCTCCACTTTCTCCATTTTCCCGATATCCTTTTTAAGAACTGGAGCATGATGATTTTCCTCCAATGCTTAAAAATTTTGTGGAGCGCTGCCTAAAAAAAAAACTCTATTCTGCAGGCCTCCTATCCACTCTTTTACTTCCACCACAAAGACAAGGCACGTAGCTTTGAGTGGGAAAGGGTGTTGAATGTCTTGGGAGTTAAAAAAAAAAAAAAAAAACCTTGGATGGTTTGGAATGAGACAAGATTTTGCTGCTAGGACTAAATGCTCCACATGTATTCCCAGAAGAACTTCCAGCTGGTTAAATTAAGGTGCTATCAAGCACTCAAGCACCAAATTTAATCACCAGATTCACAGCTGGAGTGTACCTGAATAGTTTTCTGAGGCTGCAGAAGTAGTAGAACATTACTATATATGTATATGGTGAAGTTGCTCTAAAGTTAGTGTGGGTGTTGGTCTGGAATCTATTAAGATCCAATATTTAAAATCCATGAGAAGCTTTATCAAACAGTTAAATCTTCATGCATAAGAAAACTTTTTGCGCTCATCCTCCTATGGAGGCAAACAATTGCATTAAGCGTGGGAACAAGATTCTAGTGTTAACCTTTTCACTATTTCTCCGCCCACCCCCCCCCCCCCCCCCCGTACTTGCCTCCCATGGGTGGTGCTCTCAGTGCTCACTTAGCTGGTGTAGCGTTCTCAGGATTTAGAGTCCCTGCTCTTCTCCCTCTTCATTCTTTAGGGCTTCCATTACACATCAGCACTTTTTTTTTCTGAAAAGTTGCACTACAAGCTCTGGTCCCAAGGGCTGGCCAACCTCCAGACAGGACGCCACCCTACCTACCCAATAGGCCAGTACTCTGCTCCCTGCTTAACCCTACACCCATACCACCAATATCACTACCCTACTCCAGTTCCCTCGGACTTAGACCCGGTGTGTCAAGCCATAGTGCCCTCAGTTTCTCAAGTTGCCTGGACATGTGGTGCTCCAAAAGAATGTCATTGACCGCATAGTTTACCCAAGCCTTGTGAGAGGGTGGGTCAGGATGTTTCCAGAAGTGTAAAATTTGTTTAAGAGCTTGGAAGAGGGCATGAGTTAACACCTCCCTTGTGTACTCCTCAGGTTCCACCTCACTTAGAATTCCCAAAAGACATTACAGGTTGAGCAGCAAATTAGCATGAAACGCTTCATGAAGTGTATCCACCACCCTCTTCCAGTATAGATATCCTTCCAATAAAGAGCAACGTCATTTTAAATGAATCATGTCACTATGGTCTCTCCTGCATCTTCTGCAAAGTGGATCAGCAAGGGTACCCATTTTGTAAAGTCTTTAGAATATAGTGGGTTCTCAGTGTAAAATATAACTGTGACTATTTTTGTGGGATACATTTTAGGCAGCTGATCCGGAGGGCATGGCCGACCGGGCATGTGAGCAGAAGCAGCTCACGGAGCTCCCTCCGTTAACCCGGATTAATGATCCTTTTCCCCGGCCGGGATATGTTCTTTTGGACTTTAATCCTTCTCAGGGGGTCCCCCTGAGCCTTGCACTACACATTTTAGGCAGCTGACCACCATGGATTTAAAATCCTTGTCCCATTGGTATTCCGGGGGGGCTTACTTTAATCAGCTGTGTTTATGTGCCCTGCTATGGAAATAAAAGTCGCATTCTGGTTGAGGACTTTTCAAGACCTTGTTATCCCTACTAAGGCCTCTTTCACACGGTCCTCCTCCGTAGGCAGATCCGTGTTGCTCAGTGGGGATCGATCAGCGATCCCAGCTGAGCCGGCGGATGACAGCTCCGTCTCCGCTTGCAGAGCGGAGAGGGAGGTGTCTCAGCCCCCACTGCCCTCTATGGGGGATTGGATGAGAGCGGACCGCCTGTCCGCTCTCATCCGATCACTGAACGGATGGAAAAATAGGGTTTCCATCCGTCCAGATTTCATGGACAGGATCGGATACGGATGGCAGCGGGTGTCAGCGGAGGTGTCTCCGCTGACATCCGCGGCCCCATAGAGCTGCATGGAGGATCCGATCAGATCCGCCTAAAAAACTGACAGGCGGATCTGATCGGATCGCCCGTGTGAAAGAGCCCTAAGAATGTTTTGTAATCTTAGACACTTAGTTTACACAAGGTTCAAAATACTGAATGTGAACAAAGTTACAGGTTCTTTCCACAACTCTGTTTTTTTGCTCCATCCTCTTCTGTATATTAAGATCTTATTGAATTTTGAAAGCTCAAATAAATGTTTTTTTTCAAGAGTTCCCTATGGCCTGCTGTGCTTTTTATGGGTCTTTGTGCAGTGTTGGTAAGATTGTGTATGCTTGTATGTGTGATGACTATTTGCATTTTCTCCCTTTTAGAAAATAAAGTAGTCATCGATGCCCTATTGTCTGTAAACTGAGACTTTTTTCCTTCCATTGGTGTTTTAATGTGATCTCTTACTTATAAGTATATAATGTCAAGAGACTGAATAAAGTGTCAGTTTCGATTTTCATTCTTAAATGTTTAATTCTATATCAGACCTTGAAGATTTCCGAGGCTACTTGGAGAAAAGATTTGACTTTGAACAGGTTACTGTTAAGAAATTCAGGACATGGGCAGAAAGAAGACAGTTTAATCGTGAAGTAAAACGCAAGTTAGCGGAATCTGAAAGACCAATTCTACCTGCCAATCAGAAACTTATAACTTTGGCTGTTCAAGATGCGCCAACAAAGAAAGGTTTGCATAATCCAAGAGTGCATGTATTTGTATTTACCACAAATTTTATCATCTTAAGCCTGTACTTCACTAAACCAACATGATTAGGTCATTTTTTATTTTCTTTAATGTATCTATTTAAGAAGCTGCCACCAATCATGTATAGTTAAAGCGGTAGTAAACTGCTGGGGAAAAAAAAAACCTGCAAGACAATAGCCTAATGTACTAGTATGTGGTATTTATGAGGCGCTATTACAAAAAATGATATTCCAAAAGTGAGAGCGTAATGTCCATAGTCTCCTGTGTTTCTTCCAATCTCTCCGTGGTTAAAGAGCTTAGAATTATTCTTCGTGCAAACACAAGGTGCTCATATATAGTGATCTGACACCTAAATGTGAATGAGCCACTCACCAGGTAATCTCAGGCCACCAGGACCCAAACCGCTTAAATTTTTTTCTCTATCGCTCATTGACAGACGTAGTCCTCGGTGATACAGCACCTTCGGGTTATGTTGCCTCCACAGGAGCAGGACTAGACAGGAAATTAAAATGCTCTGGCCACACCCTAGGGGCAGTCCCAGAGGGTATATCCTCTCTCTCTCTGCCTCAGCAAATCAGTTATTTTCTGTCTAGTTAGGAGTAAGGACCTAGATACCTTGCTGGGATCTTCGGTCCTGGCAAGATTTTTTTTTCTTAAAAAGATTTTTTAGACAGCTTTTTTCTCCAGTGTTCCTGTGAGATCTTCAAGCAAGAAAGCTGAACTGGGCGACGGGCTGGATGTTGAGATCCGGTGGTCACCCCAGTTCAGCCTACGAGCGCGTGCAGGCCATAGCTCCGCGCTGGGTCGGCCGCGACAAAGTCCTATTAAGGGACTGACCCCGCGAGTTAAACGTCTCGCTGAAACGCCAAAGACCATGAGTCACGGCGTCCGTATTGGTCGACAGCCCTCCCGCCCCGGTGGAGAGGGGTACTGTCAGGAGTTGGTGCCCGCCTGGTTCCGGTATGGTGAGTAGTATGTTCCCCCTTTTCCCCCTGACGAGTCTTGTGGTGAACGCGGGCCCCTCTCTGTATGGTAAGATAGAGTCCCCCTCTATCCTATAACATGGCACAGATCCTCCTACTTTGAGTGTGATTTTATGTGCAAAAAGCCAGGAGGCTTGGTTTGGGAGCTAACAATCTAATTGTATACATGTTTAAAAGATTGTAATCAGTGGCAGTCTGGGAATCTTACTGTGATAAGAATAAGGTACCTACCAGTCAGAAGCCACGGACATGTAGACTGCCTTCCTAGTCAAATCTCCAGCTATAGCAGGCCTTCCGAACGGCCATGAGGTCCGCCAGGGCCGGTACCGCCAACCACGCCAAAAATCCCCATGCAGAGATAGTGTTGTGTGCCCTGCAGCACACCGCTATTCGGTACAGGCCGCCGCCATTTTTTTTGCTGGATTGCACGAGCCGCCATTTTGGCGTAGCCTTGTGTCTCCAGCATGGGGGCGGCCATGTTTGAGGTGATCCAAACACCTCGTGGAGCTAGGGGAGGCGCCGGAAGGCGTGCAGAGGGGCGGAGCCGCCTCCTTTCTTCCTGGGCAGCCAGCCAAAAGACTTCCTGTTTGTCAAGACAGCGCTGTAACCTGTTGCAGTTAAACTCTGAGCATCAAGTGGTGAGCCTGGGGGTCTATCTCTCTCTCTCGATCGATAGGGATCCCTAGCAGGTAACACTAAGGGGCTTTTGTGGCGCTGGGGGTCTGTGAAAAAAAAAAAAAAAAAAGTTTTTTATTTTTGAGTTATATTATCCGGGAAGTTACTGGAATAATCATGGACCCTGCCACACAAATTCCCCCACCTGTTTCCCTCGAGGGGGCCACGGGACCCGCCGGTGCACAGAGTGTAGAGGCATTTACAGCAATTTTGGAGTCTATGGTGGCTCGGGTGGAGGCGGCCTGTCAGGGACAAGGGTCAATGAAGCGACCCCCGCCTACCCCTATATTATCTGACACCTCTGACTCAGATTCAGAGATGGTCACTTCAGTTGCAGGTCCCTCTGCAAGGGCTGTTACCTCAGGTAAAGCTCCCTCAGACAGTGAGGAGGACGTTTCTTCTCCCGTTATAATTCAGGAAGAAGCATTGGTGGACGCACTAGTTGTGGCAGTGCAGGAAACCGTAAAACTTGAGGTTTTACCGGCAGAAGCAACTGATACAGAGATTCCTTTTGGTACTAACAAGCCCATCAAAACGGTGAAGGTTTTTCCTGTACCCAAGTGTTTTGGTAATAAGATTAAAGGAGAATGGGAGCATTCTAAACGTACCTTTACTATTTCCAAGCGTATTGCTAGACGCTATCCGTTTGAGGAATCGTGTAGAAGTATACTCAAATATATATCGTCCCTTGGAACATATACAATGGTATAAGTCACATCTTATTATAGTCCTTAAACGTCCATCAGTGGCAAAATTTCAAAACAAGGGGTTAATTCCTCCAGCAATAGTCCAATCCACCAAGTGAGAAACACCACCAAGTGTTGGGGTCACCACTGCTCTACACCTCCACCGATGTGATAATGGGGGGAATGGCAACTCACCAGAAGCTGTGGCCCACCTATTTGCATAGGACAGGCAAACAAGCTGTTGTAACACAAATCCCACTCAGGAGCGATTACTGCTGCTATTACTGGATTTCAATCTCGGGTAGTCACGTGTCTCCCTTCTCCTCCCGATAATTGCTCAAATGGTGAACATAGGGGGAAAGAAGGAACCGCACTAGTGTGATATTGTTTCACCCATCAGATAATTTATTCAAAAAAACCCCAATACAAATGTACTCACAAACGCATTAAAACCATATGCCTTCAATATCCTAGTAGATATCAGTGCTACGGGTACCGTGGTATGCTGTGTCGATCCGGCTCACCCTCTCCACGCTGGTGTCTCGGATCTCCAAAGCTGCCGCTCGTGTCCCCCGTGCACTTCCGGTCGCCGTAAGGTTCATGCGCTGACGCGTTTCGTCATTTCCGACTTTTTCAAAGGGCGTGAACCTTACGGCACGGCGTCCGATTATATAGGAGTGGTGGTACCACTAAGAAATGGACGGTACCACCAGTGGTGGATCCACCTATTTCCAGGCTGAATAAAGCCACGGTTATCCCAGTGGAGGACACTTCGTCCTTTAAGGATCCGGTGGATCGAAAGATGGAAGCAGAGTCCCGCACCATCTTCTCTCTGATAGGGTCAGCATTTAGACCAGTAATTGTTATTGGTCTAGTTTCCCAGACACTTACGGAATGGGCGAGATTGGTACGCCAAGACCTTAGGGGAAAAGATATTCCCCAGGAAACATCTGATTTGATGGAACAGATTATACAAGGGCTACAGTTTATCTGCCCTATTAGGGCATGCATCTATGTCAGCGGTAATCCTCAGACGTGTGCTGTGGTTAAAATGCTGGTCAGCTGACCTAGGTTCCAAAAAGACCTTGACGAATCTCCCCTTTCAGGGGAATCGTCTATTTGGGGCCACCCTAGATGAAATCATTAAGGATGCCACTGGGGGCAAGAGCACTTTTTTGCCACAGGCTGCTAAAGCTAAGGGACCTCGCAACAAGCGAGGACCTTTCTTTACCGCCCATAAAGGGTTCGCACGCCCGGCTGGAACAAGCGGGAAAGGCAAGACTCCTCCAGGAGGGTTCAAGAAAGGCTGGTCGGACAAACAGAGGACCAACTCAGCCAAACCCGAAGCAAAGGAGTACACAGCCTGAAGGTGCGCCCCCACCCGGTTTGAGGGTGGGGGGACGTTTTCACCGGTATTCAGGACATTAGATCGAGCATCAACTACTACTACCGGTGCGATTCTTCCCTTCCAACATTTAAGTACTACAGGGAGCGGTAGTCACCGTTCCCTGAATAGATCTTTTCCTTTACTTTTTCCTAAGATTAGTCTCTATTCCCCACAGGAATCAGATCTGGTTGACCAGACAGGCCAAGAAGCCTCTAGCCGGGTGACTTCGGTCCCTGAGGTTCAACCAGAAAAGATCACCCTTCCTGATAGCAATCAGGTATCTGATAAATGTGTGGGAACAGAAAACGACCAGACTTTCTCGGATGGTTGGGGCCAGATAGCTCTAGGGACGCCTGGTTCAGATCCAGTCAGCACCAGTGGTCCTAGAAATTCTAGGCTGGCCTCGTCAAGCCGGCCTGGCCGACTTGGACAGGCTAGTCGCAGACGTTCCGTGGGAACTTCGTCTCAGGGAGTGTCTGTGGTCTCAAGGACCAATTTACCATCGTGCTTTACAGTCGCTGGTTTTAATGGCCTGGCCATTGAGACCCAAGTACTGAAGGACAGAGGTTTGTCAGCTTCAGTCATTCCTACCCTTATTAAAGCAAGGAAAGCGACTATTATCACACTTGGAAGACTTATATTGCGTGGTGCGAATCTTTAGGATTTCCTCCACGTACCTATTCGGTGACTCGAATATTGGCTTTTTTGCAACAAGGGGTTGAGCAGAAGCTAGCCTTGAGCACCATCAAGGGTCAAGTTTCAGCATTAGCAATCTTCTTTCAGAAACCTTTAGCTACCAAGTCCTTGGTGCGGAATTTCATCCAGGGGGTGCGGCACCTGGCTCCACCAGTCCGCGCGCCCTTACCGCCCTGGGATCTTAATTTAGTTTTGTCGGTTCTACAGAAACCTCCCTTTGAAAACATCAGGGAGATTCCCTTGTTTACTTTATCCCAGAAGGTGGCCTTCTTGGTGGCTATCACTTCTGCTCGCAGGGTGTCAGAACTGGCTGCATTATCATGCCAGTCCCCATACCTAGTGATTCATAGGGATAAGGTAGTACTTCATCCTAAGCCATCCTTTCTTCCTAAGGTGGTTTCAGATTTTCATCTGAATGAAGATATTGTACTACCTTCCTTGTGTCCTCAGCCCAAGCATCATCGGGAACATGCGTTGCATTCCTTGGATGTGGTTCGGGCAATCAGAGTATACCTGAAAGCTACGGAATCATTCCGTAAGACGGATTCACTTTTTGTGATCACGGATGGCCCCAGAAAGGGTTTGCCTGCATCTGCCGCGACCATTGCCAAATGGATTAGACAGACGGTGGTACAGGCTTATTCTATTAAGGGTCAGAGTCCTCCGTTCCCTGTTAGGGCGCACTCCACTCGTCAGTGGTCCAGGTATGTAAGGCGGCCACCTGGTCGTCGGTACATACCTTTACAAAATTCTATAAAATTGATGTGATGGCATCGGCGGATGCCTCATTTGGCCGCAAGGTTTTGCAGGCCGCAATTTGAGGAGACCGGTGGTCTACCTCGAGAGTTTTTTTCTGTTTGAAAAATTTCTTTTTTGTTGAGTCTCATCATTAAGGATGAGCATTGTAAACTTCTAGTTGGCACCGGTTGGGCCTTCTAGATTGGGATTTGATTTCCATTTTCCCACCCCTCATTTGTGATACTGCTCTGGGACGTCCCGAAGGTGCTGTATCACCGAGGACTACGTCTGTCAATGAGCGATAGAGAAAAATGGATTTTTGTAAAATCTTACCGTAAAATCCTTTTCTCTTAGCTCATTGACAGACGTAGTCCCCGCCCCTCTGTTTTGGAGTTGGGTTGGGTTAAAATCTCTAAAGACTGCTTTTTGACATAACTGATTTGCTGAGGCAGAGAGAGAGAGGATATACCCTCTGGGACTGCCCCTAGGGTGTGGCCAGAGCATTTTAATTTCCTGTCTAGTCCTGCTCCTGTGGAGGCAACATAACCCGAAGGTGCTGTATCACCGAGGACTACGTCTGTCAATGAGCTAAGAGAAAAGGATTTTACGGTAAGATTTTACAAAAATCCATTTTTTGTTCCCCAAGGGTCGGGTAAAACATGGATCAGGAAAAGACCATCAGGCCAGTCCTGGACTGGCTATCAGGAGGTGGCTTGATGGTCTTTTGCTGATCCATGTTGGAAAATACCCTACCCTTGGGGAACAAGGAAGTTAGTTTATATGGTTTGGATCCTGGTGGCCTGGGATTATCTGGTGAGTGGCTCATTCCCATTTAGGTGGCGGATCGCTATATATGAGCACCTTATGTTTGAACTAAGAAGAATTCAAAGCACTTTAACCACGGGGTGATTGGAAGAAACACAGGAGACTATGGACATTATGTTCATAGTTCTCTTTTTTTTTTTTTTTAATATTGAATATATTGCTCTTTTGGAATACCATTGTTTGTAATAGCGCCTCATAAGGAACACATTTATTGTTTGTTTGGTATACCACCAAATTTAATAACAGCTTTACTCGCTGGGCATTTTTATTTTACAGGAAGGAGGTTCCATTTATAAATATGTATAATGTACTAGTAGGCTGGTGGCAAAAGAGTTTATTGCCTGATGGTTTTTTAAAATATTCTTCAATGGTCTGAGTTTTTAAACCTGTTTGACTTTTTTTTTTTTTCTTTTGCAACTAACCACTATTTTTTGTCTCCTAGAATTTGTTATAAATCCTAATGGAAAGTCTGAGGTCTGCATTCTCCATGAATATATGCAGAGAGTCCTAAAAGTTCGCCCTGTTTACAATTTTTTTGAATGTGGTAAGGAATGTAAACGTGTTTCTCTGTCGTCCATTGAGGGACACGGCTCATTCAGAAGCCAATTGGATCTGTATCATCACCTACAGGAGGATGCTACGTGTAACAAAAAAAATCTGAGGGGCTAAAATCCCTCCAATTATCTCCTAGTGTCTGAGGAAGGATGCCTTCTTCTGCTCTGTAGTTGTCTTTTTTATGGGAGCTGTGCTGTTTCTCTATGTTGATCTAGTATAAACTGCTAACAAGGTGACAAGTTGCATAATCTAGAATACTTGTAAGCAATTCAGTGCATGCAGAGCCTAAAGAGATGTTTCAGGATCAGCTTCAACAGCCCCATATGTTTAGGTGTAGTGGTGTGAGTGAGGTGCTTACAATAAAGGAATTGGTATGACCATTGGCTCCTGATTGGCAAAGGGATAATGAAGTGGTTTGTCAGCTGCCTCTTTTGTGTGTGTGTTTTGTTGTGTGTTTTTTTTTTTTTGTAGCCCCACATTACATATAAGCTGTACAGTGGCCATTTTGCCTGGTTTTCATCGCTCAAACACAAGTAAATAACTGGACTTGCTCATAAAGCAGGAAAATAATTAATATTGTAGAAAGGCCAAGTCACAATCCATACCTCAACCCAGTTGTGCATCCCTAAAAAAACAAATCAAAACGATTTTTCAAGGAAATAGATTGAGCTCCTAGGGCTAGTTTACACCACATGCTTTCCAGCACTTTTCTTTCTGTATCCAAAATGCATAGAAAGTAGGTTATATGGTTTCCAATGGCGTAGTTCACACCAGTGTTTGCAGATCCAGTGTAGAACATGCTGCAGTTTTCCTGCACAGAAATACTGGAATGAGGTAAAACGCATAAAAAATGCACTGGACCTCAGTACAGTGAGGAAAAAGAAAAAAATCATCTGGAACGCATCCGCAAATGCATCAAAAACACACATGCAGAAACGCATCCGGAAAAGATCTGAAGGACGTTTTGTTGTGAACTGGCACTAAAATTTCAGGAAATGTTTAGAGGTTGTCTGAAAGCTTCTCATTTATCCAGATCATGGAATAGCTAGTAGTAGTTCAACTGGACTTGTTAAAGGAAGCTTGTTCTGGAAGGATTTAGGCTGCTCTGTACTTTTATCTTTAAAACACAAGTTGATGTTTTTTTTATTTAAAGTTGAACTAAAGGCACATTTTTTTTCCCAATCTGGATAGGTTTTAAAGGGGGATATAACTCAGTTTTTGTTGCCATCATCGTCCTATTGCAGAGCTTTCCCTTCACTTTCTGTTCCTTTGTTCAAACTGGAAGTGAGAGGAAATCCCTGCAAATTAAGGGACTTCCTTGGGGACCCCCCAGACACCAGAACTAGTGTCCCCAATGGAAGATTTCTCCTCTTACCTTTGTAGGGACAACCCAAAATTTTATTTTCTTTTAAATTCAATGATAATTGTACACAGAAAAAATAGGTTGAATCGAAGGCACAGACAGCAGTAAAAAAAATGACAGGGGTTCTAATCCCTCTCCACTCCAAAACTAAAAAAAAGTGTCGCCTTTAGTTGTACTTTAATGAATCAAATACATCTATTTCCCCTATGAAAAACAAGAATGCTTCCAGTAAAATTGGGAATCTTGAGGTGTATACTAAAGTAATCAGATTAGCACAGTAATAAAAGTACGTGTGCCTGTTGTACACTTCCCATAGCGCTTGCTAAAAATATAGTTGCATAAATTTGATTGAATTATTGCATAGTGATTCATAAAAACTTATAATCAATATACTTTAGCTATGTGAAATAAGTGTAAAAAAAATCCCAAAAAGTTCATACAAGTGAAATAAAGTGCATATACATGTATATAAATAGATATATATTAATAGAAAGTGCTTCGTATATAAGTAGATGTATATTAATAGAAAGTGCTTCGTAAAGTCTGTAACAATCAAAGTGCTTAAACATATAAAGTGCTCCGTGTATCAAAAAATTGGGAAAATAGATAGGCCATCCACCAAATAATCTTCCTAGTGGGTGGGATTTTTTTTTTTTACACTTATTTATTTCACATATCTAAAGTATATTGATTATAAGTTTTTATGTGAAAAGTAAAGTTTTTATGACTTTTTATCACTATGCAATAATTTGATCAAATTGATGCAACTATATTTATTTTTAGCAAGTGCTCTGGGAAGTGTACAATAGGCACACGTACGTTTATCATACATCTTAGTTTGTCCATAGCAGCTGCTTTTCATCACTGGTCACATCAAGTATTTATTTGTATGCACCATGTCCATTGTCACGAGTGGAATATATCTATCTAGATTAGCACAGTAGCCAATCACCTAGTATTTTCAGAATAGGTAAAAGTTCCTATGCTTCCATCAGCAGGGCATTTTCCTAATGATTCCAAGCAAAAGTTTGGGTTGTTTAACCTGAAATGATTGTTGCGAGCAGTATTCTGAAATCATCTGCTGTGCAAATTACCTACTCTGTATTTTTCCGTATGTTTTTGTTACTGTAATGATTTATAAAACTTTTTAATCAAAAGTAGCATTCGCTACTCAAGATTTTGTTAGACAGCAGTGAGGCAGTAATGAAATATGATTTGCATAGGCTCAGAGTGAAGAAGTAAACGTCACACTTGAAAATTGTATACTGTATATCTTGTTTTCCTACTTGGATTTTGTGTTGACAGGTTTTTTTTTTTTTTTAAAGGGCTTCATTAAGTCCCCATTGACACTAGCGCGACTTGTCAGGCGACTTGGTCGCCTGACAAGTCGCGTTGGTGTTGCCTGCCATTGATTAGCACAGGACCCGTTCTAATAGGAGCGACACAAGACTTAGAAAAAGGGTCCTGTACTACTTTGGGGCGACCTGTAGGCGACTTGCATTGACTTCAATGATATGAAGTCCGTGCATGTCGTGCCGAGGTCGCGGTGCACGCTGTGCACCGCGACTTCACAGGTCGCCCCGGCAAGTCGTATCGCCCCTGTGTGAATGGGCTCTTAGCCTTTCTTTTCCTATTTTTTTTTTCACTTTTTTTTTTTGTCCTTTTTTAATTTGAGTCCTGCACAGGGCAATTTGGGTGAAAACCCTGTCTATAGGGGTCAGGGGCAGTAAGAAGACTCTTCACTTTGAAGATTGTCAAGTTATTCAAAAGTAGCTCATGGATATTCTTCTCTGTGACTTTCCTGATCTGTATGCTTATTCTGGTTCAGTAACCAAAAGTATTACCAGAGGAATAGCATAATAGCCAGGAAGTGAACTTTTTCAGGAGGTCAGCAATAGCAACACCCATTTTTTTTTTTTTTTTTACTTTATTTTATTAAAGGTTTTGCAAATCTGTATGTGTTTGATTTGTATTCCTTTTTGTTTTAAAAAATTCTACAGAGAACCCAAGTGAGCCTTTTGGAGCATCTGTAATTATAGATGGTGTGACCTATGGTAGTGGGACAGCAAGCAGCAAAAAACTGGCAAAAAATAAAGCTGGTAAGGTCCATTAAATGTTTCCTAAATTGTCCATAATTCTTGCTTCAGTACAGATTTCAGTAAACAGTTTGGTGTAATCTTGTTTCAGCTCGGGCTACACTGGAAATCCTTATTCCTGATTTTATAAAGCAGACTGCTGATGAAAAACCTAAAGACAGTGATGAGCTGGAGGTGAGACGCTTCTATAAAGTAGACTTTGGCTTCCCAGGACATTTTTTCTATTGTTTTAGATCATAGGTGCTCACCCTTTTGGCCCTCCAGCTGTTGCGGATCTGCAAGTTCCATGAGGCATTGTAAGGCTGACAGTTACAAGGCATGACTCAAGGGCGGAGGCATGATGGGACTTGTAGTTCCGCAACAGCTAGAAGGCCACAGGTTGAGCACCCATGTTTTAGCTTTTCCTACTTTAAATTTCACCAAGAAGGGTAGGATATTTAGGTGACAAAAATCTAGTGGGTGGGGGATATTACTACTCCCAGGTATTTAAATGATGTCGCTACAGGCACTGGTCAGTATGTTCCTAGTTGGGGATGTACCCCTTGATCTAGTGGCAAGAGGGCGAATTTGGTCCAGTTAATTGTAAGCCTGGAGAATCGCCCAAAGTCCACTATAATTTATATGACGGTTGTTAAAGAGGTGTGGGTGTCCCCTAATAGAAGAATGTCATCTGTATACTGCCATACCTGAACCCCACTATGTGATCGTTGACCTTAATGCGTGCTGTCAGTGGCTCTATTGTTAAGGCAAATAGAAGCACTGAGAGGGGGCAGCCCTGCCTGGTACCCCTCCTTAAATGAAAACTGTCATATTTTGCCTCCCTCTCTGATAGATGCCTACGGTTGATGGTATAATAACAAGCGCACCCAGGATTTGAAGGTGGCAAACCCGAATTTCTCCAATATGGCCCAGGGGTATCCCCATTCAACGCTGTAGAATGCATTATTCGCATCTAATGACAGCAAGGCCCTGGTACCCACGTTGTCTCCTGGAGTATGTACGTTAACATACAACCTTCTAAAGTTGACGGCAGTTGACTTACTTGGCATAAATCCTGCCTGGTCATCATGAATAATCCCATTTATGAAAGTGTTTTATTCTCCTGGCAAGTACCTTCGCTAGGATTTTTAACATCCACCTGGAGAAGTGAGATGGGCCTGTAGGAATTGGGCTCTGTAGCTAGCCTGCAAAAGCTGAACAATTCTAGCTATTGACACAGAGAGGGAACTGTTGTCTGAGTCTGGCTTCATTAAATACCTCTAGTAACCTTGGCAGTAATAAATCAGAGTACGTCTGATAGACCTTCATTGGCAACCCGTTGTCCCCGGGGGGGGCTTGGATGTAGGGAACACACAAACCACCTCCTGCAGTTCATCCAAAATGAGGGGTGCGTCTAGGCTATTCCTTTCGGATTCTGAAAGCTGGGGCAATGACACCGACTGTAAGTAACAGTCAAGGTTCTCCGGAGTATACAATACATTGGAGGCATATAAGTTTGTATAAAAACAGACCAGCTCGGCCATGACACCATCTTGTGTATTGACCATCCATCCGTTCGGTAATTTCAGAGCCCCAATGGTGGGAACTGAAGGGCGGATGTTGACAATTTCAGCCAAATGGTGGCCTGTCTGCTCCCCCTCATAAAAAGTCACTTTGGAGAAGAAGCGTTTCCTCTCTGTCTTTAGACTAATTGCTTTGGTCAAGACATCTTGAGCAGACGGCCAGGAGGCATTTAAACATTCTGTAGGATTAGCTATATATTCCTCCTCCAATCTGCGAGCGCGTCAAGTAAACTGCTCCTTATGAGTGTTTTGTATTAGTCTTAAAACCCTTTATAGTAGAGATGAAAACTCCCCTGGAAAAGCACTTAAATGCATCCCAGTGTGTTAGGCCAAGGAGTAACAAGGCGTTATCACAAACAAAGTTTTCAATTTCGGACCTAATGTTATTGTCCGAGGGTAGTAGTTTCAGCCAAAAGGCGTTTAATAGCCAATTGTCTCTCAAAGGATTAACCTGCAATTTTGCCTTGATCCACACCACCAAGGGGGTCTGATTGGAGACTCCTCTATGTGCATATTCTATTTTGTTCACTAGGGGGAAGAGCAGATGCGGATCCCACACATAAGTTTATACAGGAGAGTGAGGAATGGGTTTTAGAGAAGCTTGATAATTGAGTTGTATTGGGATGTTTCATACGCCACATAACCCATCCCAGTTCTGTAAGGTGAGTGAGGACGTAAATTGAAAAGAGGGCGTCTATCCGTTTTCGGGTCTAGAATACCATTAAAGTTTTCTAGATCATAGATGGAAACAATGGGCTTGGTAAGTACAAAAGATACCAGTTCCTGCAGCACCACTGAGGAGAACGGAGGAGGAAAATATACTATGGCAAGCACACAATTTACAGTATACAATTTGCAATATAAAAATACATAGCGCCCCCGAGTCAACATGCGTTTGGAATTCCTGGAAGTCGAAGGATCTTTGTACCAAAATGTGTAACAAAATGCGCACATTCCCCCCCCATCGATCTTTTCAAAGGGCTACCAAGTCCTCTAACATTCCAAGTTACATTGGGGACATCTGCCATAAGGTGTGTGTGTATATGTGTGTGTGTGTGTGTATATATAATATATGTGTGTGTGTGTGTGTATCAGGCATTATATATGGCATGGCATTAGTACCTTGCTTTACGCGTTTCGCCCCTCCCACTGGGCGTCATCAGAAGCTCCTGGAGAAGGTTCCTGGAGAATAAAATGATAGATGAATTTTTTAGTAGCATGATATTTGCGTAGCTGTTATCAAATGCATATTTTTCAGGGACAAATTCAATAAAAATTTTTAAAGTGCAAACAAACACAATGAAATAATTTTTTTTTGAAAATGTATACAATTATGGGGTTGCAAACTAAAATAAAAGATCATATGAAAATATGGGTTTGCATCGAGTAACTAGATGCCAAACGTGAAGCCTTAAAATTGTGTATGCCTGTGAAACTAGGGTTCCCAAAATTCTTCATAGGCAACACTTTTAAATCCTTTACAGGTTATCAGTTGAGACTTGACCATGAATTATGGCCCTAGAATTAATGCTCTCACCAAAATGTTTGTGACAATACGACATATGTATGGCAATTTTTATTTTTTTTTAGTTACACGTGCACGCCATATGCCGTGTGTTGCATTTAGGGGTGCTTTTACATGATTTATTAAAAATACACCCCTAAAATCTCCCTGCCCCACTGCAGCCAGTCAAGGACAGATCTTACTTGACTTGCTGCTACCCCAGCTATAGTAGCTGGGAAATTACCGCTCTAAACCCAGAAGTGACTTCTCTCTTGTCGCTTCCAGCTTCTGCAGATACATAGGGGATCAGGGAGCATTTTTTTCTCCTTGGCTCAAAGTTACACCCATTTACTGTGGCCTTGGGTTTACATTAGGAACCACCACAGGCAACAGGCAGAAGCATGGAGGAGGGCTGCATTTTCAGAGCCCTGAAATGGTCATGAGCTTGCTTAACCACTTAATGACCAAGCCTATTTCTGAAACATGTTGTTAAAATCAGTATTCTTCGTTCTTAGCTAGAAAATTACTTAGAACCCCCAAACATACAGTGCCTTGCGAAAGTATTCGGCCCCCTTGAACTTTTCAACCTTTTGCCACATTTCAGGCTTCAAACATAAAGATATAAAACTGTAATTTTTTTTTTGAAGAATCAACAAGTGGGACACAATCATGAAGTGGAACGAAATGTATTGGATATTTCAAACTTTTTTAACAAACTGAAAAATTGGGCGTGCAAAATTATTCAGCCCCTTTACTTTCAGTGCAGCAAACTCTCTCCAGAAGTTCAGTGAGGATCTCTGAATGATCCAATGTTGACCTAAATGACTAATGATGATAAATAGAATCCACCTGTTTGTAATCAAGTCTCCGTATAAATGCACCTGCACTGTGATAGTCTCAGAGGTCCGTTTAAAGCGCAGAGAGCATCATGAAGAACAAGGAACACACCAGGCAGGTCCGAGATACTGTTGTGGAGAAGTTTAAAGCTGGATTTGGATACAAAAAGATTTCCCAAGCTTTAAACATCCCAAGGAGCACTGTGTAAGCGATAATATTAAAATGGAAGGAGTATCAGACCACTGCAAATCTACGAAGACCTGGCCGTCCCTCTAAACTTTCAGCTCATACAAGGAGAAGACTGATCAGAGATGCAGCCAAGAGGCTCATGATCACTCTGGATGAACTGCAGAGATCTACAGCTGAGGTGGGAGACTCTGTCCATAGGACAACAATCAGTCGTATACTGCACAAATCTGGCCTTTATGGAAGAGTGGCAAGAAGAAAGCCATTTCTTAAAGATAGCCATAAAAAGTGTCGTTTGAAGTTTGCCACAAGCCACCTGGAAGACACACCAAACATGTGGAAGAAGGTGCTCTGGTCAGATGAAACCAAAATCAAACTTTCTCTTACGTCCTCCGACAGTCGCCGCCTCCTCTAAGTCATCACAATTGGGTATTGTCCACCTATCTGTAGGAATAGCTAGGCATATAGACTTAGTCAAAAGACATTAGCATGTACACACCCACGGGGGCTGTCCCATCTGGTCAATACCCCCCCTGCATCACCACTCCCAACTCAGTTTTAGTTTGCCTAGCTTTCAGGAATAGTCAGGCTTACCTTGTGCTGGGGCTTCAGTCTCAGCCTTCCTGATCTTTTATTTGATTTTCTTTGAAAAATGTCATTTTTTTCTCTCACTTTACTAGCTGTTTATTTTGTCAGCTTTAGTGTTCGTTTATTCTTCGGATAAAGATGGATCTTGCGGTGCTGGGATTCAGACTGGCCGCCCTGGTTCTCCAGGGCACTGAGGGTCAGATGGACCCCCAGCCCGCCATCGAGCGTTCAGCTATGGTTCGCCCTGGCATTATGAACGACCCATCCCTGTTCGCTGCAGGGATGCAGCCATGAGGTGGCTACCTCACAGGACTTGTCTGCGATACTGCAGCGTCATGTCCCTGGCTCACGGCACTCCCTGTCAGGAGAGGACAGAGGTTTATCCGTGCAAAGAGGCTCCCCCACGCCATCGGGTACAGGTAAGTACTTTTCTGTGTGGGGCCTCTGTCTGGGGTGGCAGTCTGTGTTGCTGTGTGTCCCCATGTCTGTGCCTGTGTGACTCCCTGTACGATCCCTGTGGGGTTCGTTTTGTACAAATCTGTATGTTTTGTTACTGGGGGTCCCTGTGTCACCTTAGGTGCATGTTTGGGGGTATAGACGTGCGTGTTGTGCGGCGACCGCTGCGGGGGTATGTTCGCGCGGTCCGCCATGTTTTTTACTGCACATGGTTATGGCTCCTCTGGGGCAAGCATACAGATCGTTTTGGCGCCCTCCGCCGCCATTTTGTGGGCTGTAGAACGATCGGTTCGGCCGCATGTCGGCGGCCATCTTAGTGAAGCCTCCAATGCATTTCCTATGGGCAGCCATTTTCCCTGAGGTCTGGCTTATAGCCAGCCCCTTCCAGCAGCATTTCCTTTTCCTCTCAGGCAGCAAGGACACAGGTAGCAACGATCTGCGGGCTCTGCACTGCATCTCTCTGTCTCCTTCTGTATACTGCTTCTGGCTCAGTTTTCTTTCTCCTTTTGGGGGTCTTCATAGCTGTGACAGTAGCGGTGGGCTGCGCACTCCGCAGCGCTATTTAAGGGAACAGTACATCATTTTTTTGCACTGTAATTTTTTTTTTTTTTTCTTGTCTTGAGCCATGGATTCTCAGGAAAGCAAGTTTCCTCCAGCTTTAGTGGGGGGCCCCAGTTCTCCTGTGGCTCCGCTGTGACCTGATCTGGCTGCTGTGGTTGCGACTTTAGTGGTAAATATGGAAATGCTGATGTCTGAACAGGCTGAGAGAAAACGGCCCAGGCTGTCTCTCTCTTCTGATTCAGATGGGGATATGGCTGCTGCTGCTGCAAGCGTGCCCTTTTCAGGGTCCCGCTCATCCTTGGACCCCCCGGGGTCTGAGGGGGAGGCTGAAATTGAGGGTGTTTGACACATCCTCCCCTGGGTCACCTGAAGAACGGGCGACCATGGATGAGTTGATTGTTTCTGTTAAGGAAACCCTGCATTTGGAGGATGAGCCCAATCCTCCGGGCGTTGTGTCCTCTTTTGGGACGCACAGGACCCGCAAGTCTGCGCAGGTTTTTCCCTGCCCAGCTGAATTTCATTACACTGTTAATGAACTGTGGTGCACGTTAAAACGTCCGTTCGTGGTGCCTAGTCTGTTCAAATTGCTTTATCCTTTTGCGCCGGCTACAGAATCACGATGGTGTGTGCCTCCACAGGTAGATCACACTGTGGCCGTGCTGAACAAGGCTACCTTGGTTCCTACTGAGGATACTCCAGTTTTCCGGGATCCCACGGACCGGCGGTTGGAGTCTCTAGCCCGCCATTCCTATACGGTGGCGGGTTCGTTGCTCAAACCCGTTTTCGCGTCCGTTATGGTGGCTCAGGCGGTAGCTGATTGGATCAAGGTGCTTAGAAGCAACCTTGTGTCTGATGACGTGCCGCCTGCCCGACTGGAAATGGTGGATCAGATCCACCAAGGAGTCATGTATTTGTGTGATGCAGCCTTAAATGAGGCCCCCTTGGTGGCGCGCCTCTCGAGTGTCGCGGTGCTTAACCGGTGACTGATATGGCTGAAGAGCTGGTCTGCCGACCAGTCCTCACGGAAGACAGTTGCTGATTTTCCCTATGCTGGCTCTCGCCTTTTTGGCGAGGCGTTGGATACCCTGGTGAAAGGCGTCACGGGGGGCAAGAGCACTATGCTGCCCCAGAACCCGAAGAACAAGTCTTTCCGAGGCAAGCGGGGTTCTGCGCCTAGATCCAGTCAGGGGTCCTTTTGTGCCTTTCGGAACCAATCCAAGGGCAAGCCCTTCAAGGCCCAGAGCAACCAGAAGAAGCCCGTTTCAGGGGTGGGGGGACGTTTGCGCGGTTTCCTCCAGCCTTGGCTGCTCCGGATTTCGGACAGGTGGGTCCAGGAAATCGTTCGATCGGGATACAAGATCGAATTCCTTTCCAGGCCGGCGGACAGATTCTTTCCCTCCAATTTCCATCTGCCTCCGGGGCGTCTGCAGGATTTGCATCGGGCGGTGCAGGACCTGCTTGCTCAGGGAGTGATTGTCCCGGTGCCTCATCGGGACAGGTTTCGGGGGTTTTATTCAAATCTGTTCACTGTGCCCAGGAAGGAGGGCAAAGTGCGTCCTATTCTGGACCTGAAAGCGCTGAACCGCTTTGTGCGTGTTCGAAAGTTTCGGATGGAGTCTCTCCGTTCGGTTGTGGCCTCCTTGAGTCCTGGAGAATTCCTGGCGTCGATAGATCTGAAGGATGCGTACCTGCACATCCCCATTTTCGAGGGTCATCAGCGGTACCTTCGGTTTGCTATCGCAGAGGAACACTACCAGTTTGTGGCGTTACCTTTCGGTCTCGCTTCGGCACCAAGGGTCTTCACCAAGGTGTTGGCACCGGTCCTGGGCCTGCTACGGGCCCAGGGCATTGCGGTCCTGGGGTACCTGGACGATCTGCTTCTTAGATCGAGGGCCAGCCAGGACCTTGTGCGCGACCTGTCCATCACGGTACAGACGCTCCAGGAGTTCGGATGGACCATCAACGTTCAGAAGTCAGCGTTGTCTCCGTCGCTTCGCCTTCCCTACCTGGAAATGGTTCTGGACTCTGCTCAGGCAAAGGTGTTCTTGCCAGAGGACAAGCTCCGGACTTTGCGGGACGAACTCAGGTCCCTCAGGGACAATCCGTCCTCGTCACTCAGGACCTGCATGCGGGGCCTGGGGTTGATGGTGTCGCCCTTCGAGGCGATTCCCTTTGCCCAATTCCACCCGCGGGCTCTCCAGATGGAGATCTTGGCCAGGTGGGACAGACTTCCTCAGTCCTTGGATCTGGATGTCTCCTTGAGTCGCCAGACCAGATTGGCTCTTCTGTGGTGGATCCAGTCCCCGGCGGTGGCGGAAGGCAAGTCCTTCCGCCCGGTGGTATGGACAGTGGTCACCACGGACGCCAGCCTGTCGGGCTGGGGTGGAGTCCTGGGCAACCTGTCTGCCCAGGGCACTTGGTCGGAGGAGGAATCCTCCCTTCCGATAAATGTGCTGGGACTAAGAGCAATAAAACTCTGTCTCTTCCAGTGGTCGGACCGTCTCCAGGGTCTGCCTGTTCGCGTACAGACGGACAATGCTACCGCGGTGGCTTACATCAACCACCAGGGGGGCACCAGGAGTGCTCGAGCGGCCCGGGAGGTGACCGATATTCTGTCTTTGGCCGAGACTCATGTCCCGGCGATCTTGGCAGTTCACATTCCGGGTGTGGAGAATTGGCAGGCCGACTATCTGAGCCGCCAGACCCTGGACCAGGGGGAATGGTCTCTTCACCCGGAGGTTTTTCAGATGTTGTGTGCGAAGTGGGGATCCCCAGATGTGGATCTGTTCGCATCCCGGCTAAACCGAAAGGTGGAAAGCTTCATGGCAAGAACGCGCGATCCATTGGCGGACGCCTCGGATGCGTTGGTGGCCCCTTGGCGTCGGTATCGTCTGATGTACGCCTTTCCTCCGATTCAGTTACTTTCCCGGTTCCTTCGCAGGTTGGCCTCGGAACCGCACATGGTGATTCTGGTGGCACCGGACTGGCCTCGCCGGTCCTGGTACGCCGACGTTGTTCACCTGGCAGTGGCACCTTCGTGGCGCCTACCTCTGCGAGAAGATCTTCTGTCTCAAGGTCCGATCTTCCATCCTGCTTTACAGTCGCTGGCTTTAACGGCCTGGCTGTTGAGACCCAGGTCTTGAAGGACAAGGGTCTATCTCCTGAGGTTATTCCTACCCTGATCAAGGCTAGGAAATCTTCCTCTGGGAAGATCTATTACCGTACCTGGAAAGCCTACTTCACCTGGTGTGAGTCCAGGGGGTTTTCCCCTCGTTCTTACTCGGTGTCGAGAATCTTGGCTTTCCTCCAGTCTGGAGTGGATCAGCGCCTGGCGCTGGCCACTATAAAGGGCCAGGTGTCAGCACTGGCGTCCTTTTCCAACGCCCTGTGGCGTCTCATTCCTTGGTGCGCACATTCATTCAGGGTGTGCGACATTTGGCTCCTCCCAGAAAGGAGCCTCTACCTCCATGGGACTTGAACTTGGTCCTGTCCGCATTGCAGCGTGCTCCCTTTGAGAATATCAGGGAGATATCATTGCCTCTGCTGTCGAAGAAGGTTGCTTTTCTTGTGCCGATCACTTCAGCTCGCAGAGTGTCGGAGCTGGCGGCGTTGTCTTGCCGCTCCCCTTACTTGATAATTCACCGGGATAAGGTGGTTTTGCGACCACCTCCCCCCTTCCTTCCCAAGGTGATCTCTGATTATCACCTTAATGAGGACATTGTCCTGCCTTCGCTTTGTACGAAGCCTAAACATCCAAAGGAGATTGCCTTGCATTCTTTGGATGTTGTCAGGGCGATCAGGGTTTACCTGAAGTCTACGGAATCCTTTCGGAAGACGGATTCCCTCTTTGTCCTTCCTGAGGGACCTCGGAAGGGCATGGCTGCGTCCGCAGCGACTATTGCCAAATGGATCAGACAGACCATTGAGCAGGCTTACGCCTTGAAGGACCGGGTTCCGCCCTTCCCTGTTAAGGCGCACTCTACCAGGTCTTTGAGTACTTCCTGGGCCTATTGGCATCGGGCCTCGGTGGCCCAGGTGTGCAAGGCGGTGACTTGGTCGTCGGTGCACACTTTTTCCAAGTTCTACAAAGTAGACGTTCTGGCATCAGCTGATGCTTCTTTTGGCCGCAAAGTTCTCAGTGCGGCTGTTCCATGATGGACCCTTGGATTTTTTTCTGGGTCCCTGGCTGTTGGCATTTGCTTTCCTGGGCTGTTGCTCCTGTTGAGCATTGTTTTTTTCTGTTGCCCGGTTGGTTCTTACGGTGCGTGTAAGATTCCTTTCTCTGATGTGGGTACTGCATTGCCTTTTCTACGGTTGCGTCTCCCACCCCTCATGTCTATACTGCTTTGGGACATCCCAATTGTGATGACTTAGAGGAGGCGGCGACTGTCGGAGGACGTAAGAGAAAACTGAATTTTTGTAAAATCTTACCTGTAAAATTCCTTTCTCTGAGTCCTCCGACAGTCGCCGCCCCCGCCCCTCTTTTGGGGTTCTTATTACCTACTGCTATGCTACCAAACTGAGTTGGGAGTGGTGATGCAGGGGGGGTATTGACCAGATGGGACAGCCCCCGTGGGTGTGTACATGCTAATGTCTTTTGACTAAGTCTATATGCCTAGCTATTCCTACGGATAGGTGGACAATACCCAATTGTGATGACTTAGAGGAGGCGGCGACTGTCGGAGGACTCAGAGAAAGGAATTCTACAGGGGAAGATTTTACAAAAATTCAGTTTTTTGGCAACAATGCAAAACGTTATGTTTGGCGTAAAATCAACACAGCTCATCACCCTAAACACACCATCCCCACTGTCAAACATGGTGGTGGCAGCATCATGGTTTGGGCCTGCTTTTCTTTAGCAGGGACAGGGAAGATAGTTAAAACTGATGGGAAGATGGATGGAGCCAAATACAGGACCATTCTGGAAGAAAACCTGACGGAGTCTGCAAAAGACCTGAGACTGGGACGGAGATTTGTCTTCCAACAAGACAATGATCCAAAACATAAAGAAAAATCTACAATGGAATGGTTCACAAATAAACATATCCAGGTGTTAGAATGGCCAAGTCAAAGTCCAGACCTGAATCCAATCGAGAATCTGTGGAAAGAACTGAAAACTGCTGTTCACAAATGCTCTCCATCCAACCTCACTGAGCTTGAGCTGTTTTGCAAGGAGGAATGGGCAAAAATGTCAGTCTCTTGATGTGCAAAACCGATAGAGACATACCCCAAGCGACTTACAGCTGTAATTGCAGCAAAAGCTGGCGCTACAAAGTACATTTAAAAACCATTTCCTGCGTTTGTTTTTACAAAGGTTTAACATTGAGAATGGAGCTTTACAGTAGTAACCAGTGACATTCTCCTCAACTCTGACCATTTTCCCGCACTCACACATTTCAGGACTTCTCTCATGCCTTTCTTCCATCAAAGTTCCCTCATGCTTACTGTTTTGCCCTTTCTCTCCAACCCTACAAATTTGCAAGTACATGGTCAAAACTCACCTTAAACAAGAGACCATTTTTATTTGGCTGGTTACCCACTGGTTCACCAGGAACAGGCCAACATTTGGTCAGTGTGTACAGCTGTCTTAACAATCTAGTCTAAAGACAAGCTTTTGTCAAGGGGACATGCTGAAAACCAGCATCCGTTCAGAGCTTGCAGCCAATGTCTGCGAGCTTTGATCACTGTGTTCTGGTGGGGGCAGTCCCCCTGTTGTAACACAAAGGCACAACAGGAAAGATTGCCCAACTAACATTGCTTAGTACGGTGACCTCTCCTTTTTGGTTAGGCCGGCTGGGTTAAGTGAAAAAGCTTTGTGGGTACCCAGCCTTGCTAGGCACAAGCTGTCAATATATTCTATATTCAATAAATATATAATATATTGTTTGCTCACTTCCCATACTTCTTATGATTGTTCGCTCATACATGTAAAGTTCTTTTATTATGGTGTTGCTGCATTTTTTGTTTAAAGACAATTTGAACTAGTTGTCTTAACAATTTGTGCATGTTGTACACAGCACCATGGGAAATAGACTATCGTTATAAACTATTTCCCTCTAAATTTCACAGCCTCATGTCCTTAACCGCAGTCTTGTTGATGAGGTTATGGGTTTTTGGCCAAAATGTTAACACCTAGGTTTACTATGACTTTAAATGGTTTGTTTGGGCCAAGCTGACCCAAATAAACAGTTTCCTTTAACAGATATGCCTGTTAGTAGCGTTGGATAAACTGCATTTAGCTTTAGGTAATACAGTATAGTTTTCTGGCAGCCAGACAGGGATTTTCCATTCCTGGAACAAAATTGAGTCCAGCTGAGTGCTGCTAAACCATTCTCATAGGAAACCTTGCATTTTATAAGTTAATACAATACTTCCCTTATTGGCTGAGGCGGAGAGAGAGGATGTTGTCACAATCTTTACCTCTTTTGCCAATCGGTGGAACCCTTGTATTAAAAAACTAGAAGGGTTCTTTTAAATGTCTGAGTAGTGCTCAGCCCGACACAATTTCAAATGGGTCTGCATGGCTGTCGTCCCAGGAGGAAGCCTCTTCTAAAGATGATGCACAAGAAAGCCCACAAACAGTTTGCTGAAGACAAGCAGACTAAGGGCATGGATTACTGCAAACATGTCCTATAGTCTGATGAGACTAAGATAAACTTATTTGGTTCAGATGGTGTCCAAGTGTGTGTGGCGGCAACCAGGTGAGGAGTACAAAGACAAGTGTGTCTTGCCTACAGTCAAGCATGATGGTGAGGGTGTCATGGTCTGGGGCTTCATGAATGCTGCTGGCCCTGGGGAGCTACAGTTCAGTTAGGGAACCATGAATGCAAACCTGTACTGTGACATACTGAAGCAGAGCATGATCCCCTCCCTTCGGAGACTGGGCCGCAGGGCAGTATTCCAACATAACGACCCCAAACACACCTCCAAGAGCACCACTGCCTTGCTAAAGAAGCAGAGGGTAAAGGTGATGGACTGGCCAAGCATATCTCCAGGCCTAAACCTTATTGAGTATCTGTGAGGCATCCTCAAATGGAAGGTGGAGGAGCGCAAGGTCTCTTAATATCCGCCAGCTCCGTGATGTCGTGGAAGAGGACTCCAGTGGCAACCTGTGAAGCTCTGATAAACTCCATGCCCAAAAGTGCTGGGAAATGATGGCAGCCACACAGGGATTTTCCATTCCTGGAACAGAAGGTTTAGACATTAATGGCTGTGTTTTTATTTTTATTTTATTTATTTCAGGTACTGCGCTGTCAATTTACGCAGCGCTTTTACATATACATTGTATATTCACATCAGTCCCTGCCCTCAAGGAGCTTACAATCTAAGGCCCCTAACTCGCATACATACACAGTAGGGCCAATTTTTTTATACAGGATCCAATTCACCTACCAGTTTGTCTTTGGAGTGTGGGAGGAAACCGGAGTACCCGGAGGAAACCCACGCAGGCACAGGGAGAACATGCAAACTCCAGGCAGGTAGTGTCATGGTTTTTAGGGGACAGCAAATTTACACTGTTATACAAGCTGTACACTGACTTCATTTCACAGAGCAGGTAAGTATAAACCTGTTCTATACAAAATTGTTTGCAATCCATTTAAAAGGCCTTAGTTGTGGGTTTAATCTCTCTCTCTCATATGAAGTTTCCTGTGTCTGAGTATGCAAAATTATTTTAATTAAATTAAATATTTAACATTAGCTTTTTCTTTCCTTTTTTTTTTTTTTATAGTATTTCAACCATATCAGTATTGAAGATTCACGAGTGTATGAGTTGACCAATAAAGCTGGACTTTTGTCACCACATCAGATTCTACTTGAGTGCCTTAAAAGGTAGATTTCTTGTGCAGACCAGTAGACTTGTATTGTTAAAAGTAAAGCACAGCCATTTTGTAGCAACGCAAAGCAGAACATGTGCGATAAAAACAGCAAATATGGCTGCCACATATACTTAATTACAAACTATACAGTGCCTTGAAAAAGTATTCATACCCCTTGAAATTTCCCACATTTTGTCATGTTGCAACCCAAAACCTAAATGTATTTTATGTGATAAGCCAATACAAAGTGGCTCATAATTGTGAAGTAGAAGGAAAATTGTATATCTGAAAAGTGTGGCGTGCATTTGTATTCAGCTCCCCTGAGTCAATACTTTGTAGAACCACCATCTGTGCAAGTACAGCTGCAAGTCTTTTTGGGTATGTCTCTACCAGCTTTGCACATCTAGAGAGTGACATTTTTGCCCATTTTTTGCAAAATCGCTCAAGCTCTGTTAGATTGGATGAAGAGCGTCTGTGAACAGCAACTTTCAAGTCTTGCCACAGATTCTCAATTTGATTTATGTCTGTACTTTGATTGGGCCATTCTGACACATGAATATGCTTTGATATAAGCCAAGGGACTGGGAAGCTGGTCAGAGTTGATTGGAAGATGAAAAGAGCCAAATACATGGAAATCTTAGAAGAAAACCTGTTAGAGTTTGCAAAAGACTTGAGACTGGGGCAGAAGTTCACCTTCCAGTAGGACAATTACCCTAAACAAACAGCCAAAGCTCCAATGGAATGGTTGTAGATCAATGCATATTCATGTGTTAGAACAGCCCAGTCAAAGTCCAGACCTAAATCCAATTGAGAATCTGTGGCACAGAACATCCCAATAAAATACATATACATTTTGGGTTGTAACATGACAAAATGTGGAAAAAATGTAATTCAATTATTTGTAATTTAAAAATTGTAAATATTTGTTATGAACTCGATGCAGGTTAAGCTTTTTTGTTTAGCAGGAATTTTGTAAAATTTGCTTTGTTTATATCTGCTAAAAATGATTTTAGATCATTTTTAGCGATTAATATTATTTTGATAAACCTTTGTACAAATATCGCAGGGCTTTAAAATCAATCGCACCTTCTTATTATTCTATACAGATCATGTGCTTTCATAAAATACATGGTTAAACTCTGAAAGCTGTAAGGGAACAATGAAAACCTCTAGATTTTTACAGAAATTTGGATTTTTTCTATTTTTGTGTGTTTTTTGTTTGATTTTTACCAATTTCACAAAAAAGGAGCAATCTAAAATTAACAAATAGTGGTTATTTATTAACTCAATGCAGGTTAGCTTTTATATTTAGTAGGAATTTTATAAAATGGCCTGCGTTTTTATCTGCCAATAATGATTTTAGTGTATTTTTAGCAAATATATTGTTTTGATAAACATTTGCGCAAATATTGTTTTGCCTTTAAAAATCAGTGGCACCTTATTTGTATTCTACTGGTCATGTGCTTTCAGAAAATATATGGTTTTGGGGGGTCTTTAACAAAGGGAAAAATAAAAAACAATGGAAAAATTGCAAAAATGGCCTGGCCAGCTAGGTTTCAAACTGGAGCACAGGGCCTGGCAGCGAAAGGGTAAATACAGTAATAAATTATGTTGGAAACCTTAAAGGTAACCTAACCCCTAATAGTGTGAGCCTTAGCCTAAAATGTACCGTATTTTCCGGGGTATAAGACGACTTTTTACCCCAGGAAAATCTTCTCAAAAGTCGGGGGTCGTCTTATACGCCGAGTATATCATTTTCAAGGTACCTTCAAGAGAGGAGATTGGAGCAATGCAGGGACTTTTTCTTCTATTTCGGGCGCGTGTACATTATCGGCGCCGCGTCGCATGTTCAGGAAGTTCTGTCTGGCGGCGGAGTGATCTGACTGTCATGCACTCGGTATACTCGGACTACGGTATGTGAGGTGACTCGCAGGGAGCGGGAGATTTAAAACTAATCCTGATGGCGGCGGGTAGCATGGCACTGGCAGCACACAGTGAGTAGGGACTAAATGGATATTGTAATGTCTAATGTCTTAAGTACCGCACTGTAGAATCCTCAGTGCCTTACGATGATTAGCATTAGGACACAGAGCACTAGCTGTTGCATTACTCTGTCAGTGTGCTACATGGCTTTTGGGTGCTAACTTTGTTAATTTATAGCTGTACTGAATGATAGACTATAACACAGTTTAGCAATAAAAAAATCGGTACCCAAAAGCTATGTGGCACACTGTGACAGAGCCATGCAGCACCTACTGTGTTGTTTGAATGGTTATCTCACTTTCTTACAGTACCTTGGAGACCTACAAGAGAAAATTACATCTGAGAAAATGTTTTTCAATGGTGTTGCCTTGCTTCGGAAGGGGGGTAGTCTCATATGGCGAGTATATCCCAAAAGCAATATTTTAACTTGAAAAGTTGGGGGTCGTCTTATACGCCCAGTCGTCTTATACGCCGGCAAATACGGTAATCCCTAAAAACCCACTTTTATCTTTTTATCAATTAAAACCTACGCTTGCGGGATAAAGGCTTCCTCTCCTTGCTTGTTCTTCCCAAATGATTGCTGCTTACTGCCAGGTTGCAAAAAGATCTCGGTACAGAAAATAAAAGATTCAGGAATAGCAAGTAATGGCAATGTAAAATGAAGCATGAAAGCCACCTTACTGACTGTTTTTACAGTTATTAGGTATTAGACTCTTCTAATCCCATGCACTCATGCTGGGAGAGGGAGGGGCAGTATCAAGTCGAATTCAAGTACTTTACACTAGTTAAAAAAATGCACCACTGTTTAGGCAATAATACTAAGGCCTCATGCACTCTGGACGTTATCAAAAACGTCAGTAGAAAGCTGTAGCCGTAGAAGGAGTTTTTCAGTTTTTTTGCAGTAGCATTTTTTAGCGGTAGCGTTTTTTTTTGGCAAAATTATACTCCCACAAAAGCCTATAGCTCAAAAACGCTGACAAACTCAGAATATATAAAACCAGATTAACACAGCGCTTCCATACAAAAAATCAATTATAAGTGAAGTAAAAATACAAATGTGACCCAAAAAAATATAGAATAGCTGCATTTTTTGGCATTTTTACAGCTCAAAAACTCCTCTCAAAAACTAGTTCTGGGGTTTATTTTCCCAGCCTGAAAATGCCACTGCCAAAAACTAACCGCCTATGTGTGCGTTGGACACATAGGATAACATGCTGAGGAGGAAAAACAAAACGCCTAAAACAGCTGTAAAAACGGCCAGTGGGCATGAGGCCTAAAAGTCAGCCTGTTGAGACAAGGTTGCAACCCCCCAAAAATGAAACTGACTATGCTTGACTGTTTTATGCTTGTTTGCAGAAACCATGGAATGGGTGATACATCCATAAAGTTTGAAGTGATTCCTGGCAAGAACCAGAAGAGTGAATATGTTATGACTTGTGGAAAGCATACTGTGAAGGGCTGGTGTGAGTGCAGAGTTCTTTTATTTCATCAGCCATTTGGATTTCTGTAATTTTGTAATAACTTATGATAGTCCATTTCTTAATATGGATTCTTCTGTCTTGTCTTCTAGGCAAAAATAAGAGGGTTGGAAAACAGTTAGCATCACAGAAAATCCTGCAGCTCCTTCATCCTCATGTGAAAAACTGGGGATCCCTATTACGTATGTATGGGAGAGAGAGCACCAAGATGGTGAAACAGGTTAGTTATAGCAATGTTCGTGCAGCAATAATAAAAGTAGGATGTAAATTAACTTTTTGGCACTTATATACTTTCAACTTACAATGAAGCTGACCAGGTATGAGCTTGAGCATGTTCGAGTTTGTACATGCCCAATCCCGCCAGGAAGCCCACAGTGCACTGCGCTAATCAGACGTTTCCCGATCCGCAGCTGCACAAATCTGAATGTCTCACTGCCTGTGATTAGTGGAGTGCAGTGTCGACTTCCTGGCAGGATCGGGCACGTAGCAACTCGAACACTTCTGAGCTCATCTCTAAAGCTGACCATTGTGTTGCCTTTTTTTCACCAACCCTAACTTAGTTTGTGTGTGTTGTAAAGTTCTTGATTTGGTTTTGGTCTTTTTTTTTTTTTTCAATCAGGAAAACTCAGATAAAAGTGTAATAGAACTACATCAGTATGCTAAAAAGAATAGGCCAAATCTTCATATTCTGAATAAGCTGCAGGAGGAGATGAGAAAGCTTGCAGAGGAGAGGGTAAGTGGTAATCTTAAATCCTGAACTTGCTACCTCTGAGAATTATTGTCTGTTTTGCTTTATGTCAGTAATGAGACTTTGTGAGTTCCGTAAAGGTCACCTGAGTCATGAAACTCCACTCCAGGTAGAACATTTTTGATAAAGTATGTAAGGGTTACAGCCTCTGTCACCTTCCTATTGTCATGTTTATCATATTTGGAAGATTTAGTCTCCCTTCTGTTTGACAGATGTAGGACAGAACCCCAATTTAGAGTCAAAATATCCCTACTTTCTGCCTGTGTGATATTGGGAACAGGAAGTGTCCCCCCCTCCCATATCAAATATCTATTTGTCCTACTCTGGGAAAACAAATGCCTTCAAATTCCAAAACTTTGCATGGAATCTCCAAGGTCTGTAAATACCTCCTTGTCCTGAGGCAGGGGGAATACCTGGCATTCGTAGACATCCAAGATGCCTATCCCCATATTACCATTTCCACCACATGGGCAATTGCTTTGCCGCGACAGCCATTTTCAGTTTCTCGCACTTCCCTTAGGCCTAATTTCTGCTCCCAGAGTATCCACCTAAATCTTTTCTTCCTTATCACTGGAAAATATGAACAGATGCCAGTCTTTCTGACCAGAAAGGAGTGTTTCGTCTCTTGCGGTCCAGGAAGCATGGTCACTTGTGGAAGCCAAGCTTCCCCATCAACATCCTGGAAACCATGCAACACGCCTTTCTATGAGGACACCCAGTCAGGGTTCAGTCAGACAATGCCATGGCTGTGGCCTACATCAACCATTAAGGGGGCACCAGTAGTCATGCAGCCTTTGAAGAAAGCAAGCCAAATTAATATAGATGGAAACTCGCTGTGTAGTGATCTCTGCAGTCCACATCCCAGGAGTATACCAGTGAAGAGTAGACTGATTCAGCCGCGACTGCCTTGATTATGTTACCCATCACTTGATCCTCTTATCCTTCTGGTAGATCCAATGCCTGTTTTTCTGACTAATTCACATTCATTACATGGGTCTTCTGTTTCGTTACGTTTTTATTATTTCTTAAATAGGACCGATACAAACCATCATGCAAACGTTTGTTCATATCTGAGGTCAATTAGGAGACAAGCTGCCATAAGTTGGAAGCCTTGAGCCACATACAATACATGCATGTATGGCATACACATTCATCCTCGCTCCAAAGTACTTGGACTCCGCTAGGGCCTGTAACAGCCTAGCTTCCAGGAGCATAAATTCATGAACAAGTGATCAATATTCACAAAAGGCATAGCATCCATAATATAACCTTTTACTTTTCAAGTGTATAAAAATTTGGGACTTGTAAAGAAAAATAAACATCAGGAGGGGATAGAAAGAAGAGGGAAAAAGATAAAAGAATGACCAAGAGAAACAAGAGTGCGAAGAATATAGATAATTGCCTCCTTTGGTCGGGATCCCATCCCTGCCCTGAATCTATGCAGTGGATTGTGGGAATTTAACCAGGAATTACAAACCTTTCAAATCTATTTTTTTGTCTCAAAGAATATTAAACAACTTTTCGTGTAACATTATCTATGCATTTTTGTTCTCCCTTGCAGCAGTATTATTTCAAGCGATTGCCATGCCTTTGCGATAGTCATTTTGTTCGCCAGAAAAATATGAGCGACTGGGTGGGTGGAAGGAGATCTGCTCCTTAAGGATTTCTCATTATTAATTTGTGGCTTCTCTAGCTTGAAATTCTGTGACTGTATGCAGTCCTCATTTCAGAAAACCCTGCACTAACGAGAGAGATTTTTTCGATGTGTGTTTTCCAGAGACGAGTACAGTCACTGGAATGCAGGGGAGGGGAAGCACAGCTCAGTAAAGCTAGCTATACACTAGACTTCACATGAACATTCATGTGAATATTTGTAATAGAATGAGATGAAAAATCATTGTCCATTTCATGACTGGATGGCATTTTTTAAAGTAATTTAAAATTTTATAAAAGTAAACTATTTCTCAGCCTTAGGCCTAAACTGTGAAATAATCTCCGCGCTCCAGGATGCACCAGCACACAGCTGGTAAAAGATTTAAACCAATAGAGCAGCTACTTAAACAAATATAGGATATATTTGATGACACAGTGAACAGAGAATGATAGTAGCGCTTGAAACAATATTTAAAAAGTCTCTTAAAATAAACCATAGAGATCCCCCAAAATGCCAGTCTGGTTAGTGACAAACTCCTCCCAGCATTTGGAAAATAGTCCCACAAGCTTATTAAATGATGGTAAATATGAACATCAGTCCCTTTAGACTCCAAAGCTTCAACAATTCACAAAACGCAAATCATTCGTGTAGTCCAACAGGGTCACCGCTATTCCACCACCAAGTGCAGGGGGATAGTAGGAAATGGCCACTCACCAGATCACGATGCTCACTTACTCTCATAAATGAGCACACCTCGCATGTGTATAATAGATGCCCACGTAAAGTAGATATCAGCAAGGATAAATTCCAAGATCGGTTCAGTGACTCTCTTCCTCTCAAACTCCCATGTATGTGGAAAACACAAAAAACATTCTCCACTAGTGCAATACGTCTGATACAAATTTATTGGAATAAAAGCACAGCATACATCGCACTCACTTGTGGCCAGACGACGCACCCAATCGTGGATCACTGCAGCGGAGGACTTCCGGGACTACCCGATCTGGCGTGGAGCCAAATCAGAGTAGGAGTGGAGGACCCGAACCTGCCATTTATACGAGATAAGCTTTTACTATTTTTATCACAAGTGAGTGCAATGTATGCTGTGCTTTTATTTCAATAAATTGGTATCAGACGTATTGCACTAGTGGAGAATGTTTTTGTGTTTTCCACGTACATGGGAGTTTGAGAGGAAGAGAGTCACTGAACCGATCTTGGAATTTATCCTTGCTGATATCTACTTTATGTGGGCATCTATTATACACATGCGAGGTGTGCTCATTTATGAGAGGAAGTGAGCATCGTGATCTGGTGAGTGGCCATTTCCTACTATCCCCCTGCACTTGGTGGTGGAATAGCGGTGACCCTGTTGGACTACACGAATGATTTGCGTTTTGTGAATTGTTGAAGCTTTGGAGTCTAAAGGGACTGATGTTCATATTTACCATCATTTAATAAGCTTGTGGGACTATTTTCCAAATGCTGGGAGGAGTTTGTCACTAACCAGACTGGCATTTTGGGGGATCTCTATGGTTTATTTTAAGAGACTTTTTAAATATTGTTTCAAGCGCTACTATCATTCTCTGTTTAATTTAAAATTTTGTTTGCTTTCAACGTTTGATTTTGGAACGAATGTAACTTCCTTAATGAAAACCACATACACTGTAAGAAATTTGTTCACTTAAGTTTTCCATCCTGCTCCTTCAAGTTTTCCCCCTACAGTGGTTAAAACTAATGATTAGAAAAATGTAACAAACTTTTCTTAAAACTGCCCAGAGTGGTTCCACATTAAATTAATAAAAGGTACAGTAAAAACTTGGATTGCGAGCATAATTCGTTCTGGAAACATGCTTGTAATCCAAAGCACTCTTGTATCAAAGCGAATTTCCCCATAAGAAATAATGGAAACTCAAATGATTCGTTCCACAAATCCTTCAGTTTATAGTCTATATACAAAGATTATAGCAATGTGATAGGTTGTGTAACCATAAAATGTCCATCCACAATATGCAGCCTTCCCAAGGGGATTAGAAGCAAAATCTAGCAGAGCTACAGAATATAAGAGATGAGAATGTAGCAATATGGTTACATTTAATGAAGGTTCAACATTTAGCAACTCACATAGGTGTGCCTATTTTAATTATCAACCAAGTATGCAGGCATCCAGGGTAAAGCTGTCCACATAGACCATCTTCTGAACCACCGACTCTCACCACTGTCAGTCTGCAATCCTGACCGGGAAGAATAGCCTGCAGTAGAGTGATCTGAAAGTGAGGCTTTGAATCACTCGTGGAGTGCAGCGGGGAAGGGATGATGAAGATGGCTGTGCAGAGGATGGTCTATGTGGACAGCTTTACCCCAGATGCCTGCATACTTAGATGGGCCTATTTTAATCATCAACCATGCGAGTTGCTAAATATTGAACCTTCATTAAATGTAACCATCATGCTACACTTTAGAGGCTCCTCTCTTCTTTTTTATACATGACGCTACTTGTATATCAAGACATCGCTTGTATATCAAGTCAAAATTTATTTAAAAAATGTGCTTGTCTTGCAAAGCGCTCTCAAACCAAGTTACTCTCAAACCAAGGTTTTACTGTATTTGAAAAAAACCTTTTTGTAGCATAGTGAAAGTTAATTTTTAATCATACTAGATATGAGTTTCCACCGCTTGTACAACATCGTTTTGTCACCCTGTCTCCTTTTTTCCCCTACTATTGAAGATATTGAGATCAAATATTTACATTTGTTTCTTAAATACAGTTTATACAGTTTATCTTCTTATTTTTAGGAGGAGACAAGGAAAAAGCCGAAGATGACAATTGTTGAATCTGCACAGCCTGGAAATGAACCCCTGTGCACAGTAGACGTTTGACTACTGTACTGATGGAGCAATAAGAAACTTGGGAGGCTTGCTTTAATAAACTGTTCAAAGGATGCTGAAGATGATTGTGATATGCAAACAGGGCTGCTTCCTTATGCATAGTCAGTTTTTCTTCGTCTGCACAACACTGCAGAGATATTACCTCCCTTATGAAATTGTGTGCCATTTCACCTTGTTTGATTTCTGTATGTGGTCCAAAAGAGCATTGCTGAGATGTGCACATCTAATAGGCTTATACATTATGTTTAGGACATCAAGCACTTTCCCCTTTCAAGGGACAAATCTGGTAGCCATTGATTGGCCTTGTAATATGAAACTTCAATCAATTTGTTACAACATTTGAAGGACCGCTTCATGCTTAAGTAACCACTGCAATATTTTTCATTGTGGTTACTGCACACACAATGGATACACAATAAATATTTGAACCATGATGTAAGATCCTTGCACATAAGTGTGACTGAATTAAGTGAGACAGAGAGCACAATATTCAGCACATACTTGGCTATCTGGTATTAGTGCTTTGCACACATCTCAGCTGCTTGTTCCATCCTAAACAAAATGTTGCTCTGTCGCATCTACTGCACTGAATGCTTTGTGCTGCAGATGTGCCTTCTATTTATTGGCAAGTTCATTGTAATACACTGCTGTTTTTTCATGTAAAGAATACTTGCTCACTGGACGTTTTTGAAAGCACATCCCGTATGCAAATGGTATGCCATTGTCCTATGCCCTTTAATGGCTGCATCAGTCTGCAATGCAAATACTACTCTGTCACTGTAAGGGGCCTGTGCAGTCACACTGCCTTGAATTGTAGAAGTCACATGAGCAGGAAGATACATTAAGGGTGCTCAAGCTGTCTGATTATGTTCACTTTTTAAGCACACAAAAGGGGACAAGCTCTTTCAGAATTACAAAGGTAACCCTATCTGAAACCTCTGTTTAGTTCTGTTGAGCATCAATATGTTTTTAGAAAGCAATTTAATATTCCTCAATAACCGAGGCTTTAAGTATTAGTTTTAAAGACAGATGTGCTTGTATTTAATGCATTTTTTCTACTTGTATTCCTAGTTCAATATTGCAAGCTGCTTATGTTGTCTTTGTTCAGTTCTATTTAACAAATATGTCTGACCAGATTTGAATGATAGCCAGTAAGTGTTAGTGGATTCCTGTCACTATTACAAATATGAATGTTGGTGAACTTGTCGTGCATTGTACGCTTTTCTTTACTGTGACCTTTTTTTTTTTTTTTTTTGCAGTGTGTTTAGTAAGGCCTTATGTGAACCAAAGGCAATAGAGGCTGTCAGGCCATGTTCATTCTACTCTTTTGCTTCTTTTAAAAATGCAGGGTAACAAGATACTACCGTTGTTTTCTTTTTCTTTTTTCTGCATTATACAATAGGGGAGAATCCTCAAGAAGCTATTAAAATGTAATTGATTTTGTGCCTATCCAGTAAAGATTCAGTGAATGTTATGTAGCTGTCAGTTCTATGTACACGTATTGTGGAATGTATAGGAAGTTTCACTAGCCCACAGAGTTGCTGCCATTTCTTTTGACAAGCTCTCCAAACATTTTATGTTCAGCATAGTGGCAAGCAATGCTTTGTGATGGGCAGTGAGGTCCTGGTGGTTTATGAACCTCTTGAGGCATGCCAGATCTGCTCACCATTTATGTGGGTAAGGTTTTTGCTGTACCTCGTGCTTCCCAATTGTAGAGACACTGGGAAAACAACAGATTCTGGATCTCTGTGCCATTTTCTCTATGCCCATATGTTTATGCTTTAAAGAAAAAAAAATGTGATGGATGGGAATATTATGGAATCTTTTCGCCTTTTTATTTCAAAACTGTTGTGAATTTGGACTATTTTTAATCCATTTAGGCACAAAGCATATTAACTAGGTCATAATTCACCTCTGCTGAAGGTGATTTTTTTTTTTTTTTTTTTTTTTTGCGATTTTTGTGGAAACCATACAAAAAATGTGATAAGCCCCAAAAAAAGGTGTGAAATGGACCCCTATTGAATGCTGTGAATGTGTCACAAGTAATTCATTCTTTGGTTACCTTCATCGGTTTGTGAGATGTTTCACAACTTAGGCTAGCCATATATTATACAATTTTCTTATTCAATTTCCTTTAGATTTACCTTCAACTATGTTTTGAAAAGGCCTGCCTGATTGCATATGAATTGAAAGTGTTAGGTTTCACCTCCTATTATATGGTTGTGGTAAATCTAAACAAAAACTATAGAAGGAAATTATATAATGTAGTACCAGCCTTAGTAGAAATTGTCATGCGACTGAGGGGTCCATTTAGTGGCACAGAGCGTATTGTGTTTTTTACTCCATTGACCTGTTCAGATAATGACACAGGACAACTTTTTTGCTGAATTTCTAATCTCCCATTTCTGGGTAACATAATATTGCTGTTCAGTGTTTACTTTGCTGTAAAAGAACCACAAGATACAACTTACCTTACATGAAGTAGTTAGTGATTACATTGTGAACTGTGAAGGCTATGACCAGCTTTGATACAAACCAGCAATGGAAATGCTATGGTAATAATGGCATTGTTTCATTTACATTTTTTATTTGGTTTTAATATTTTAAACCATTTAAATAACTTTTATATACACATAACGTTTTTGAATCTGTTCATTAAATGAGAAATTAGGAGCGTGTTAACTTCTGATATTGGAATGACAATAATTCTTTCAATTACTTAGCCAGCAGTCTCTAGTAATAGCAGCCTTAACAGGACTAAAGCCTGCACCTATCTTCATTGTGTGTGTAAATAATATCTCTAAAGTTCTGTACTGATATGATTACATTTTAGTTTGTATAAAACCAGTGATGTGTTAAAGCATCACATTTAAAGGATAAGTGTAAAGCCAGCTATGATCAAAATTTGGCCGTTTCAGTAGAGACCAGCCGAATTTCGATCCATGTTTGGGTACCCTGTCAGGTGTTTCACAAACGTTCAGTGCTGCCAGCTATAGTCGGCAGCACTGATCGTTGTGTTCTGATGTTGGGAAAGGCTCCCTACCGTCACAACACAGTGAAAGTGAATGGCATTTTTTTTTTTCGTATTCAACCTACTGGATGAATGACAAAAACAATGTTTAAATATATGGCCTTCCTAAGTATACTTTTGAAAAGAAAAATACTGAACTAAATAACCAATAGCTGCAAATTAGTAAATAAAGTATTGCCGTTTTTCAGTTTAGAAAAAGCACTTGAAACTACCTGGCCTGCACAAACAAATGCATTTTTTCTTCCCAATAGCTTACTGCCACCATAAAGTTTGATGCAAGATGTAAACTCTGCTCTGGTGCCAGATGGTCTCTTTGAAGACAGTTGGCCATGCTTACTGACCTCCTAAGACCTTGTTCACTCATGAAGGGTGTTTTGTGAAGACACTCCTATTCATGTCCATTAGGATGCAGCAGCCACATGGACACAGTTGCTGCGCTCAATCTGACATCCCCGAACACATCCGCACAGATGTCAGATTGGAAGCAGCAGCTTTTCTCTATCGTCCATCGACACACGCAGCCTCATCTCCATGAGCTGAGTGGGTTTATGCTCCTCCCATCAGGAGTATTCTAGGCAGTAAGATTTGAATACACACGCCCAGGGGTCTGACCCTTTAGGCATAAACCCCCACTGCACAATCCAGCACATCAGTTTGTTTCTGCCTAGAGAAGGAATAGGATCTGTTTGCGTCCGGCCTCAACAGGAAAGTTGAGAGGTTTGTGGCCAGGTCTCGGGATCCTCTAGCCGACCCCACAGACACTCTGGTGGCCCCTGGGGGTCGGTATCGCCTGTTATATGCCTTCTCTCCGCTTGTTCTCCTGCCGAGGTTTCTTTGCCGGGTGGCGATGGAAGGCGTTCCGGTCATTCTGGTGGCTCCAGACTGGCCTCGGCGATCTTGGTACGCAGAACTGGTAATAATGGTCGTGGATCCTCCATGGCGTCTTCCTCTGTGGGAAGATCTTCTATCTCAAGGACCGATCTTCCATCCTGCTTTACGGTTGCTGGCTTTAACGGCTTGGCTGTTGAAAGCAAGGTATTGAGGGATAGAGGTCTTTCATATTCAGTGATTCCTACCCTTTTGAAGGCCAGGAAATCAACCTCTATGAAGATCTATCATTGTACGTGGAAGTTGTACTTTTCAGGATGTGAATCGCTGCAGCTGCACACTCGCTCTTTTTTGATAGCTAGGGTTCTGGCCTTTTTGCAAAAAGGGGTTGAGCAGCGCTTGGCGTTGGGGACTTTCAAGGGCCAGGTGTCGGCCTTGGCTATTTACTTCCAATGTCCATTGGCTACTCATAGTTTGATTCGCACCTTCATTCAGGGGGTGTGTCATTTGGCCCCTCTGAGGAGATCCCCGTTGCCTCCGTGGGATCTAAATCTAGTTTTGTCTGTTCTTCAAAATCCTCCTTTTGAGAATATTAGGGAGATTTCTCTGGTTTCTTTGTCGCATAAGATTGCCTTCCTAGTGACTATCACTTCTGCCTGCAGAGTCTCTGAATTGGCAGTGTTGTCCTGTCCTTATTTGGTGGGCCACTGGGATAATGTGGTCCTCTGACCTTATCCGTCTTTTCTTCTTAAGGTGGTGTCGGATTTTCATCTGAATGAAGACATTGTGTTGCCTTCCTTATGTCCTAAGCCTAAACATCACAAAGAAGTTGCCTCGCACTCTCTGGAAGTGGTTTTGGCGATAAGAGTTTATCTGGCGGTTACCGAGTCCTTCAGGAAGTCGGACTCTTTGTCCTTCCGGACGATCCTTGCAAAGGTTTGGCTGCGTCCGCTACGACCATTTCGAGATGGGTCAGGCAGACGGAGGTTCAGGCTTATTTAATCGAGGGTCAGGTTCTTCCTTTCTCTGTGAAGGTGCATTCTACTAGAGCGCTGAGTGCCTCTTGGGCTTTCCGCCATCAGGCCTCTGTTGTACAAGTTTGTAAGGCAGCGACTTGGTCGTCTGTGCACACCTTTACCAAATTTTACAAGGTGGATTTGTTGGCATCTTCGGATGCCTCTTTTGGCCACGAAGTTTTGCAGGCTGCTGTTTCATAAGAGAATGTATGTTTGTACTTTGTCGGGGTCTTTTTTTCTGGATGAGCTCCTGTTGTTTGGTTGAGCTCCATGTTGCCTGGTTGTTTAAGTTTTTAGCCTTTTGGAGTTGACGTTACTATCTGGTTGTGTTTTTCCCACCCCTCATACCTACACTGCTTTGGGACATCCAACTCGGCTCATAGGGAGATGAGGCTGTGTCTGTCAACGGACGAAAGAGAAAATAAGATTTTTGTAAGATCTTACCATAAAATCTTTCTCTGATTTCCGTCGACAGATCTTGCACCCGCCCCTCTGTTTGGGGTTGGTTCTTTTGTCTTCACTGCTTTTAAACTAAACTGATGTGCTGTATTGTGCAGTGGGGGTTTATGCCTAGAGGGTCAGCCCCCTGGGCGTGTGTATTAAATTTTACTGCCTAGACGACTACTGATGGGAGGAGCATAAACCCACTCAGCTCATGGAGTCGAGGCTGCGTCTGTCGACGGACATCAGAGAAAAAGATTTTACTGTAAAATCTTACAAAATCTTATTTTTCTGGGCAGCCACTTCATCCCAACTGACATCAATAGGACTGCCTGCATGGAACACCTGTGCATCCCCATGTTGGATCAACACTGCTCTCCCCCCAGGTGTACACTTTAGTAATTCCCATGAGAATGAGACCTGGCAGGTGTTCTCTAGGTGCTACTGCCTTCCCATGACACCTGTTGTGTTTTTTTTTTTTTTTTTTGCAGGTTTTTTCCCATTTTTTTAAAAAATAGTTGAATGGAAATTTTTACATTGTTAGACTGCACAGCAACCCTATTGATCTCAAAGGGAGAATTTTGATAGGTGGGGTCACCTGTCAAACTCTGCAGCCCAAAATGAAAATGTTGCAGTTGCAGCATGTGTACGGCTTTGTCAAGCTGTAATGTTAGCATTCCCGGGGTTGGGAAAACTGTGGGCTTACATGCCTTTTTTTTTTTTCTTTTTTTTTTTTTGTTTTTTTTTTTTTTTTTTTTTACTGCCATGTGCTGCTACCTAGGGTTTCTCCCCCCACATTCGTTAACTATTATATCATTTGAAAACTGGTTTACTTTTCAGTTTTCTAATAACATTTACTGGAAAATTTGGATGTGTACAGATTTAGAGTGATTATATCTTATTTTATGCCTTTAAACCGTTCTAAATCGCTATAGATGATTGTAGTTGCCCTGCACTCACAACAGTTGTTTCCTAAACAACTGTCTGCAGAGAACTAGAAAACCAATTCTCTTCTGTGATCATTTTTTTTGCAATTGTTGGTCTGAAAAATAGCAAAACACGGGTAGTTTTGACATGTCACCACCTTCTTAGGGGGACATAGGATGACACATAAACTTTTCCAGGAAAACAAAGACTCTATGCCATTTGAACTTGCCCTTGGCTGGTGAAATCTAACATAGGGTAAACAAGACAATATTTTTTCAATCCGGAAATTTGCTTCATGTCTATCCAACATTCCTAAACATTTATACACACTGGTGACAATAGGGGATGACTGCTTGTATTTAAATTACTGCCAAGCACGCTCCAGACATTGGGCTGTGTGTATATGTGTATATATATATATATATATATATATATATATATATATATATATATATATGCCCTTGTTATGTCATATATATTAGCCCTTGTTATGTTCTACTGACAAGACCTGTGCCTGAGGCCTGCACCAGGAGTTTATACATCTATAATTTCTGTGCTAGCCTTCAGGGAGAAGTCTGACAGGCTTGATGCCAAAGATTTCCAAACATGAATGACAGGTTGCACATAAAATTTGGTGCAGATGTGCATAGTAATGGATTAGCTTCAAGCTTCAGTTTATTCAGTTAGGCTTTGCATGTAAAACCTAGAAGCTAAACTGGCTACTATGGACAGTTGCACCAGTTTTAGTAAGTCAGCCCCTTTTGTGTTTTGCACAATGGAGTTAAAAAACAGTGCTTTCAGTGTGTTCCTCCCATAGTATTCATTCCATATAGTCTACCCACTATGGTTCAGTTCACTGCATTTGTGGAATGTGACACGGTATCCAATTCCTTCTGTGCAGAAAACCAGTGATGAATACTACAGGCAGGGACATTTTATTAATGTTCCTAATAAAGGTCACTTAGAATGAATGGGGAGATAGGCTGTGTGTTTCTAATATGCACTGGAAGGAAGTAACAAAATAGCAACTGCTGTAGATATGATACAATGTCTGCATATTCTTTGTCTTACAGCTATGAAAGATAGAAAGCAAGCATCAAATCAGAAAGATAAAGACTTAAATTTTTATTATAATGTAGGAAGATCTGTTTTGATGAATAAAAGAACAATAGAAAGCAAAAATAAAGTTTCAAAGACTGCTAGAAAGGACAGACTACAGGGACTGGGAATATCTTTGCGCATAAAAATGAGTGGTTTAGGCTGACTTAACATATCATGAGATCAGCACCTAAACTGATTTGCTGCTTTTCTGCTGAGCAGCATCTTCTTTTTTTGGTAATGCTGGTTGCCAAGCTACCTATATCTTATGCAACAGCAAACTGACTGTATAATACTTGAATCCTACTTTTTGTGTATATTTTCTCTAACGGGGCTAAATGTGGCAAGAATATATATATTTTCATGTGTAAAAGAGAAGGTTGAACTATGCTAGCCGGCGTTTTTTTCTGATGTTTACTGAAGAGTCGATTGGTATTCATCAGCACCAAGTCCTTGGCGGTTGCCCTGGATCTGTAACAGAAGCCATTTCCTGCAGACAATCAGAGGCAGCAGATGTGACCATGGTCGTCTTTCATTTCAGTACAAAATGGCTGCCTCCTTTCAGGAAGCATGAAGACTGCAGGAGTGATTACAGTATGGGACCCATACAAGAGAAGCTTTCAGTTATTTGGGGTCTTTGTTATAGGTCAGAAAGTGCCATACTTTATTATGTATAATATTCATTTTGTGGACATAAAATATATTTATTCCATATAAGCTCTTTGATACTTTGCATTAATTAATAGTCGGAGTCAAATCTTTAAACTTTGTATATACTATACTGCTATGAACTTTATATAAAAGTTGTTGTCAGGCCAGTCAAAGCTTTAACGGAGTGTGAACTATTTTTGTGTATGACCGTGGAGAGGTGTATGCAGTTTGTGCAGTTGTAGAGTAATGCAATAACTATATTCTCTAGTGTGCTTATATAATGTCTTCTAAATATACGACTACAGGCAGGTTCATTGTCTGAAACCTCAATCTACTCTAGACCATTGTCATTTTTTCCATGGCTTTGTTGGACTTTCATTATCAACTTAGGCCCCTTTCACACTAGTGGGTCGATCAGGTCTCCCTGTCATTTCTTAAGGCAGACCCAGTCGGACCCTCTATTGTCCTCTATGGAGTGGCAGGTGTAAATAGGCATGTGTCCGTTCACAGCCACCGACCTCCAATCTGATCTTCTAAAAACGGACGGATGGGTATTAATTCCCCATCCATCTAGCGGATCAGATGGCAGTCAATTGTCAACATTCTGACCACCCATAGAGGAGAGTGGGCTGCGTCCACTCTGCATAAGCGGAGTGAACAGGGACCAGCTATTCTCCTGCTCGGCAGGGATCAGCGGACAGATTCCCTGCTGAGCTGGCGGAGTCCTCCCCATATGGATGGTGCCTAAATAATTGTGCCTTTTGGTTGTATTTCCCCCTTGGCATCCTGCTCCTTTTTCCCCACAAAGCAGTCTGGTGAGATGTCACCTTAAACTGGTCAGTAGCCAACTCATAATTTCTTTTTAATTTCTTATGCCCACATATATTGTGCAATGTATTTTTCAGCAGACTGTTTGTGGACACTACGTGCAGCCCTAAATGAGGGGCTTGGCAGTCTATAGCAGATAGAGTGTAAACAGTTTAACTTTGTGATGACAATTGACTTTTAAGATACCCCTTAGTTCCCTGAAGCAAGCACGCAAATAATGCCTAGCATGTGCTAATGTACTGTGAATTTATGTATCCGATTTTTAAAAAAAAAATTAAAAAACCATAAGTGCAGTCTTTTTTTTTTTCTTCTACTGTCATGACTGTATGTACTAACTGTCTGAAAAGCCAGTCAGAGCTTTTCCTTGTGTATGATAGTCACTGGAGCCAATTCTAGAGAAACAGAATAAACCAACAACTTTTAAGTGCCTGTCATTGACCAGGATTATTTGGTTGCATTGTAGAGAAATCCTGAGGCTTGGTACTACCAGTGGGGTAATCCCATAGTTTGGGAAGCGCTGATCTGATGGGTATGGGCACTAATATACTGAGAATTTTTATGTACCTTTTCAGTATCAAAGCCAATGGAACATCACTTCATAATTAGTTTTACTGTATTTTTATTGTGCTGATGAAAAAAAAAAAAAAATTGTCCATAAAATCTGAGACAGGAAATTAGGCTTGACATATTAATGCAGCCTATTTGCAATCATGCTTTACTACGTAGGGAGACACTGACTTAGGGTGGACTTTCAACAAGTGAAATCAGGACTCCAAGCCATGTATACTTTTCTGTCTAACTTTCAAAATACTTAAAACAAGACGAGGAATAACAAGTTGCATGGCAGCTTTTATATATAATTTTTTTTTTTTTTTTAATCCTGACCAGTTTCCTTCAACTGCTGTAATGATCTTCCATGCTAGTCCTGCTGCCACACATAGTGAAATTCCTAGTGTAAGTTTACTTAATGGTCTTAGCAGGATGACCTAGTGTGTTTTTTTTTTTTCTCAGAAATTTGAGCACCGAATTTATTCACTGGTACAAAATGTTAAGGAATGTCTGTCTTTTATGTCAACTCGTTGCACAAAGTTTGACCTGCAAATCAATGTCTGTTGCTTATTTGTTGATAATCTTTAATGCAATATTGAGACCTCTAATGCATGAAGTTTTTTTTTTTTTTTTTTTTCTTTAATGCTTCTTAATTGAATGAATTTGAGTGCAAAAATGCTCCAGCATCTGTGCCCCTTATTTTTAGTATTACAAATGGCAGTTGTATGGTCAATTTGTCTGCATTTTGTTAAAATTTATTATATGAAAACGACAGTTATATGGTAAAAATGAAGGTGTCATTTTAACATGTTTGGTACACATGACATACTTAGCTCTGTGGAATATTAAGTGTTTACAGTAAGCTATGGTACTGCCTGCATACATGTAAGACATTGGTGGCTTTTTTTTTTTTTTTGTAAATTATTATGGAGTGTGTACTGCGTTGGTTTACATTGTAACCTTGCTGTTACCCTTTGATGTATGTAATCCCTAATGTCCGGGGTTTAAACTAATAATAAACTAAATGGCAGTTTGGATGTTAACATTCAGAGCACTGTTCCAAAAAATGTGTAGCCACTGGTAAAATCAAAGCAGTGCTTTTGCTCCCAGTATAAAACTCCGTAACCAGTGTAAGTATTGTCTGAAAACTTGTGGGCTAACTATTTTTTGGTTGCTGTATGAATTGAGTGACTGTCAGATGCTTGTGATTTTGTCATGTCTGTCACCTGTTTCAAAAAGGGACTTTGCTTTCAATGCAGATGTAAAAGTTGTGCATTTAATCTTACATATTGTGTTTTTAAACCTTTTTTTCGGTTTAATAGTTTTAAGCAATAAAATTTGATATTACAAACTGTTTTTTGTTGGCTTCTTTCCTCCCCAGCTGGGTTTTGGGAAATCTATAGGCTAGCAGCCTGATCAAAACAATTCCTTAATCACACAGGATGAGTATTCAGGTATATACACTTATGCTGATGATGTCAGTGTACCTTTTAACCTTTCTTGATCTTTAAGGATAGTCTACTGATGGGTATGGTGCCAGCTGATTGGAAAAAAGCCAACGTGGTACCAATATTCAAAAAAGGGCCGAGCTATATCCCGGGTAACTATAGGCCGGTCAGCCTAACATCAGTAGTCTGCAAGATTTCGGAGGGGATGTTAAGAGACTATATACAAGACTTAAGTAATGAAAACGGTATTATTAGTAGTAATCAGCATGGATTCATGAAAAATCGTTCTTGCCAAACCAATCTATTAACCTTCTACGATGAAGTGAGCAGCCACCTAGATAAAGGTAAGCCTGTGGATGTAGTGTATCTGGACTTTGCAAAGGCCTTTGACACCGTTCCCCACAAACGCTTACTGTACAAACTAAGGAATGTAGGTATGGACCATAGGGTGAGTACCTGGATAGAGAACTGGCTCCAGGGGAGAGTCCAGAGGGTGGTGATTAATGTGGAGTACTCTGATTGGGCGGGTGTGGAAAGTGGGGTCCCCCAAGGTTCTGTCCTGGGACCAATCCTGTTTAATTTATTCATAAATGATCTAGAGTATATCTAGTACAATCTCAGTATTTGCGGATGATACTAAACTAAGCATGCCTATATCTTCTATACAGGATGTGGAAACCTTACAAGCGGACCCGAACAAAATAATGGGATGGGCAACTACATGGCAGATGAGGTTTAATGTTGAGAAATGTAAAGTAATGCACTTGGGCGCCAGAAACACAAAAGCAAGCTACTCACTGGGGGGGGGGGGAGGGGACCTCTGGGTGAATCTAAGATAGAAAAGGACCTGGGGGTACTGGTGGACAACAGGGTTGGCAGTGGCATGCAATTCCAAGCCACTGCAAGCAAAGCCAACAGAATACTGGCATGTATAAAAAAGGGGATTCACTCCAGAAATAAAGAAATTATTCTACCACTATACAAGACGCTGATTTTGGTGTCCTACAAGAAGAATTGGCTAAAGTATACAACAATTTAGGGAAATAAATCATTTGGCTGTGCTTCTTCTGTGGCTCACAGCAATGCAGTTGACTTGTTATCAGCAGATCGAGGCCTGGGCCATATGATCGGGATGCCTGGAGCAGCACCCAGCTCAGCCTCTCAAGGAGCCGCTGAAAGCATGAGCTAGCTGCTCCCTCCACAGCCCAGCGCTCCAGTGAGCATGGGGGGGAGGGCAGAGCAGAGAGCAAATCGATCAGCCATGTTTGATCGTTTGGTTCTCAGTCTTAGCCCACGTTCACATTGGTTCAATTCGACATGTAAAATCGCATGTCAAAATGGAGGCAATTGCCAGAAATGGCACTGTCTGAATCGGTACAACGCTGTCTTTGCGGCACCGCACGGATTCCCAAAAGTAGTTTTTTGTTCGACAGACGCAGCTCCTTATCTTCATCACTCATAGGCTCACTAGGCAGGAAAAAAACTTAACCACGCCTATGGGGGCTGTCCCTGCAGGCATAACCCCCCTCAGACTCTGCTATCATCAAACAGTTTGTTCTGCCGCGTGTTAGGAATAGGACCTAGCTCCCTGCTGGGATTTGGGTCTTAGCTGTAAGAGGGAAAGTTTGTATTTTTTTTATTTTTTAACTAGATAGTTCCTGAGGACCAAGATCCAGAGGAACTTCAAGCAACAGCCGACTGCGGTTTCGCACTGGATAATCTAGATCCTTAAGCCCCGGAAGACTTTACCCCCTTCCTGACCAGGCCCTATTTTGCGATTCGGCACTGCGTGACTTTAACGGACAATTGCGCGGTCGTGCGACTCTGTACCCAAATGAAATTGACGTCCTTTTTTTCCCCACAAACAGAACCTTCTTTTGGTGGTATTTGATCCCCTGTGTGATTTTTGCTTTTTGCGCTATAAACAAAAAAAATAACATTATTTTTCACTTTTTTTTTATATGAAATTCCCCAAAAAAATGTAAAAATCAAAATTTTTTTTAACATTTTTGGCCAATTTGTTTTCTGCTACATATGTTTGGTAAAAAAAATCGCAATAAGCATATTTTGATTGGTTTGCGCAAAAGTTATTGCGTTTACTAACTAAGGGAAAGATTTCTGTAATTTTTGGTGTTTTTTAACGCCGAGTAATGGCGGCGATCTGCGATTTTTTTTTTTTTTTTTTTTTTTTCTTTTTTTGCAGGACTGCGACATTGCGGCGGACAGATCGGACCCTTGACTGACACTTTTGGGGGTACCAGTGACATTACTACAGTATCAGTGCTATACATATACACTGTTACTGTAAAAATGACACTGGCAGGAAAGGGGTTAATTTTATTTGTATAATATGGGGGAGAAAGAGTTGGAAATGGCGCTACCCAGAGTATGTATAGCGAATACACAAAATAAGTGGGTGTAATTTTGAGGAAAAAAGTGCTCAGTGCAAATTACATACAATAAACTTGGTGCCCATATAGCAATGTGTAAATGTTATACATGTACCAAATATAAATATAATGCTTAAAAACAATGGGCAAAATGTGGATAAATATTTAAAAATGTGGCAAGGTATGGTATGATGTCCGAATAAATAAATAAATAAATAAATATTGGATAAAATGTGATATATGCAATGAATAAATTAGTGGGATAATAGTGAAGGAAATGGCTTAATGTGAGAAAAAACTCCAAATAAGACCACTAGAGGTCGCACTTACCCCACATCAAGATACTTCTCATATACTTAGTATAGGGTGTAAAAAAATTCTCAGACCTGTCCCCAAAAAGGTCCTTACGGACCGATGGATCTCATCTGGGTATAAGGGAGAAAAAGGACCTCCTTAGTGTGGCATATGATATGGAGTTTCAAAGGGTTAGTAATAACTCACACTTGGGTATTATGTGCAGCAGATCGTGTCAGACAAGGTGCAGGCAGCGCCGGCGAAGCTTCCGCGTTCCACCTTACTAACCCTTTGAAACTCCATATCATATGCCACACTAAGAGGTCCTTTTTCTCCCTTATACCCAGATGAGATCCATCGGTCCGTAAGGACCTTTTTGGGGACAGGTCTGAGAATTTTTTTACACCCTATACTAAGTATATGAGAAGTATCTTGATGTGGGGTAAGTGCGACCTCTAGTGGTCTTATTTGGAGTTTTTTCTCACATTAAGCCATTTCCTTCACTATTATCCCACTAATTTATTCATTGCATATATCACATTTTATCCAATATTTATTTATTTATTCGGACATCATACCATACCTTGCCACATTTTTAAATATTTATCCACATTTTGCCCATTGTTTTTAAGCATTCTATTTATATTTGGTACATGTATAACATTTACACATTGCTATATGGGCACCAAGTTTATTGTATGTAATTTGCACTGAGCACTTTTTTCCTCAAAATTACACCCACTTATTTTGTGTATTCGCTATACATACTCTGGGTAGCGCCATTTCCAACTCTTTCTCCCCCATATTATACTCTAACCCCTATATTTTTAGGGGCTGGTTGGTGGCTGCAACCTAAATTACTTTCAGAGGCTCAGAAGTTCACATCCATAGCGCTGGTTTCTTCCTCTCTATCTATTGCAATTTTATTTGTGATGCAGGGGTTAAGTGTGTCCATAGGGGCATGCTTTTAACTGTAAAGGGGTGTGGCTAGTGATGTAACCACAGAGACGTATGATCTCTGCAGTTAGATAAGGGAGAATGACAGGCGGCTTTATTTACATTAGCCGCCTGCCTTTCTCCCTCTCCACGGGGAGATCACGAGTGACCGGCGAACCCGATCACATGCGCGGACTTGTTAGGGAACGAGTGGGGGCGGGAGCGCGCCTCCGTCGGCACGCGCTCGCCCCCTAGAGGCTCACAGGCTAGCGACGTAGTCCTACGTCACTTTGCCTGTACGGGGCTGACCGCCGCAGTAAATAGTCGTACGGCGGTCGGCAAGCGGTTAAGGTCTCCCAGCCTGGTCAGTGATGCAAGTGTGAGCAGGTTCTAGTCTAGTGCAACGTACACACGCATCGATTTTCGGCCAACGTCCGATCGGCCGATTTTCGGCTTGTTACTATGATGTTTTCGACAACCGACAACCGAATCTGGTGTGCAGGCTATAAAACTTTTGTTGGCCAACGCAACGGCTGATTTTTTTTTCCATCAGTCAGTACAGATTTCGCCAGACAAAAATCTGATGAGCAAGACTTGGCATGCTCAGAGATGAAAAAACACACGGAAATTAAACCATCACATGACATCACTTCTGAAGTAGATTTTTGTTGGCCAAGAAAATTCGTGTGCAGTCTAGAGCACATTTCAACCAACACAACAACACTGGACAAAAGTCGAACGATCAGTCGGCCGATAATCATTGCGTGTGTACGAGGCATTGAACTAAACCTCGCCATGACAGTGCCCCGATGGATGGGGACAAGCCTGCGAGTGGACAGTCTCGCTGGGACGCATCGACCTGGAACGCCCTGAGTAGCAGCTTCCCCTTGGCTGACAGCACCCCCATCCTGGGAGGGAAGTGATCTGTTTGAGTAACACCCACCTTGTACCATGGTATGGTGACTAAAATAATCCCCCCAATCATCCTTGGCAGGCAGGCGTGGGCCCCTCCCTGGAATGGTCAGACCTTAGGGGTTCCCTGGAGGACTAATCTTGTGTACCCCTTGGCATTCCCCTACCCTTAGCAGGTTTTACCTTGGGCGGGGTTTAATGTGGCCGTTACTGTGCTTATTTGAGGGGGGTGGCTTGTCCTTCCTGGCTAGGGACCTTTTTAGATGCCTATTGTTCTGGGACCCCTTTGGATGGTCTTGGAGACTGCATGGCGTGCCATGGGGGCTGCCATTTTGCTGTGGTTCATGATCTGTGTTCCCATTAGTTTGCATGGGCAGCCCTTTTGTATACTTCCGCCCCCTTAAGGATGTATGAGCAGCCATTTTCTTGAGGTCCATGGGATGGACAAGCATGAGGCATGGCTTGTAATGATAGAGGCAGAGCTTCTTCCTCTTTCTGTGCAGACAGTGTTAGCTTTGTTTTTACACTGATCAGGCTTGATGCTTCTCTGTGGTCTGGTAAAGTTTCTGGGTTTCCCTGTGGGTTTTTTTCTCTTCTGCTCTGCTATTACATAATAATCAGGGATTGTGAATCTGCAGCAATAGTGGTGGGACTGCGTTTTCCGCGGTCTTAAAGGGACATTACACTAAATTTTATTATTATTTTTTAGTTCAATCTTAGTTTATTGAAAAAGAAGGGTTTTACAGAATATGGGGAGAAGCATGGGGGTAAGAAACAGAAAACACAAAAATTCCAGGCATGACAGATATTGATTGTAGTATGCACTTCCTAAAAGTTCACTAAAGGCCCGTACACACGTACCGATCGTCGGCATACAAACGTCGGCAGACGAAAGATCTGCCGATTGTACGCTTGTTAGTATGGTGCCTCCGACAGCCGTCTGCGCACATTCTGCCGACAAGAGTCTGTCTTGCAAGCATTAAAATTTTTGTATGCCGACACCAGAGCGGCCGATTGTTCGCCAGTCAGTACAGAATTCGGACGACAGACCGCAGATTTGCAAGACTGGGCATGCTCAGAAAAGAAAAAACACAGGGAAAGTTAACCATTACATGACATCACTTCTGCAGTCGGCTGTAGTCGGCGGACAAAATTCTTGTGCTGTCTTTGCACTTTTCAACAGACACCGACAGCCCAGGGACAAAAGACGGCCGATCGTTCGCTGACGATCGGTACGTGTGTACGGGCCTTTACAAGTGCAGATAAGAAACGTAAACCTCCAGGTCCGTTGGATCCCGGTTGCATCGCAGCTTAACAAACAGCAACTTGGTGTAACATAGGAAAAAGAAAAGACAAATAAAAGCCGACACTGCTGTAGCTGGCGTTGCATTAGAAGATTGTATGCAGTGTGGAAGGCATATGTAAATATCCAGGCCTCCTGCTGAGAAGCGCCTAAAAACAACAAATAAGCACAAAAAGGATTGCCTTATGGTGCCTGTGGTATGACAATAGAGGGGGATAGAGAGAAGGAAGGTGGGATAAAGCAGGAGCATGTAGACAGAGGTAAGCCAAGGGGGTGAAGAAGGTAAAGGAAATCAGGAGAGGCTACCCGCGACCCACTACTGGCCCCCAGCACCCAGCAACACAGATGTTTTGAGCCAAGACTTCCGAACACCGAAACATGTCCCAGGACATCCACGCAGCAGAGAACCGTTCCTCCCTGCCCCCCTCCCACGCCAGTAGGTTTTCCACATCTCTAAGTCTGTCTAGTTCCAGAGCCCACTCAAGTTTAGAGGGCACATGCTTGGTCTTCCAGTGCCTGGTTATCACCATCCTAACAGCCGCCAAGAAGAACCACAGAACGTCTCTTTTGATCGACTGGAAAGAGCTGGGTAACAAAGACAACAGGGCCAATTACAGTGTCGCTGTTGTGGTTGCCTGGAGCTTGCAGTAGAGAGCAATAATGTCATTCCACAATTCATGGATCTGTGGACATTTTCACCAGATATGAATAAGCGTTCCCCTAGATGATGCGCACCGCCAACATTGGTCCGACTGAAGTGGATCAATATAGTTAGCCGAGGAAGGGCACCTGTACCATCTGCTCAAGAGTTTGAACCCCTTCTCTTGAACTTGTGTAGCAGGAGACTGCACAAAGAATTTGTACCAGTTAGATGAAAGGGCCCATCCCAGGTCCCTGTCCCAGACAGCAGTATATGTCAGCAGGTCAGGGCGGAGGGTACGCAGGAGTAAGGAATATAAGAGAGATACCGTGTGCGTGGGGGGAACATCCTGAAGTAGGATAGAGTCAAACTCCGAAGGATCTCCCCTAACATCAGTCAGCGAGGACTGGGTGCGTATATAGGAGAGTGCCTGGCGGCGCTGCAGCCAGCTCACAAGATCACTTTCAGAAGTGGTGGAAGCAGGAGTCATCAACAAGGACGGGTCAGTTCAGAGAATTTGGGACACCTGTCGATTTCGCAGTCCAGGGTCAAAATCTAGATCAATCGGCTGGGGGGAACGATGGGGTGCCAAAGAAGGGCGTCATGGGACCCTGAGGACCTGAGAGACAGCCCGATTTATTCAGGCAATCCCAGGCCTGCAGGATCTGATGTGTTAAAGCGCTGAAAGAGGAAGCGTGGCCACGAAGATGTACCGGGGTCCAGGGGATTGCCCTGAGATCAAAGGGGGGGCAAGAAGACGTTCAATTTGCACCCACAGTTTAGTGGAGGCATTGTGAAACCAATCCACCAAGCGCGTCAGGGTCGCTGCTCGGTGGTAGAAAGCGAAGTCTGGGATACCGGTGCCCCCTCTGGACTTTGGAAGTGTGAGAGTCGCATACTTTAGACAGGGTGGGCTATGGAGCCATACGAATCTCAAAAGCGCTCTGCGCAGCTTGTCAAAGAAGAAGGCAGGTATGTGGACAGGAAGCACTTGAAAGGGGTATAAAAAAACGAGGTAGAACGTCCATCTTCAGAACATTGATCCTCCCAAACCAGGACAAGCGTTTCGAGGAGTAGGTAGACAGGTCAAACAGTTTTAGTTAAGAGTGGAACATAATTGTCAGTGAAGAGGTGCGTCGGGTCCGAAGGCAGATTGATGCCCAGGTAGCGAACGGAGGAGGATCCCGTCTTAAAGGGATATCTGTCCGAGATACACTTAAGGGTCGATTTAGGCAGGGAGACATACAATATCTCCGATTTAGAGTGATTAACTTTAAAGTTGATCAAACATAGAAGAAAGTGACCGCACTCTGAAAATTCAAATCAAAAAGGAGTAATTTTATTCTTCATCACAGGCATCAAAAATAAGACTGGTGAGACATGGGACAATAAAAGGTTGACACGTTTCACGACACAAGGGGTCGCTTACTCATAACCACAGGTTATGAGTGGTCAGGCTGCAGACGTTGGGGTTGTGGCGAAGAGCAACAGCCAGATGTTCCATTACAAGGACCTAGAGGATCGGAGATAGGGGGCAACCCTGGTGCGTGCCATTGTGTATGCTGAAGGCAGGAGACAAGGAGCCGTTAATCACCTAGCAGAGGGCGACTTATAGAAGGCCAGTATTCTAGCTAGCATCAGCAGGCCGAGACCGATTTGCTCTAGGGTAAGACGCAAAAAATGCCAGTCCATGCGGTCAAAGGCCTTCTCGGCGTCCACCGTCAGCAGGCACAACGGTATTGGGAGCGGGCGTAGTCAGTAAGCAGGAGGGTCTTCAGGGTGTTGTCCCTGGCTTCCCGGCTTTGGACAAAGCCCACTTGGTCCATATGAATAAGGTCCGGCAATAACGGTTTCAGTCGGGTCACTAGGATCTTAGCATAGAGTTTAAGGTCAACTCCAATCAAAGAGATAGGTCTGTAATTGGCACACAATGCGGGGTCTTTCCCCGATTTCGGAAATTAGAGATATGTGGGCCTCCAACGTCTGAGGGGGAAAGGCTGAGCCATCCGTAATCGAGTTAAAGACCCGGGCCAGAAAAGGGGCCAGTAGAGGGCTGCTCGTCTTATAAAATTTGGCAGTAAAGCCGTCGGGGCCAGGACTCTTGCCGGTAGGGGTAGATGCAATAGCCGCCACAACCTCGTCAGCCAAAATCGGCGTTTCCAGGTCCGAGACGGTCTCAGCAAGCAGGCACAGGAGGGCGGTTGCCGACACATACGAGGCCTTGTCGTCAAGGGAGGCCCCTGGCGGGTATAGAGCGCCAGCCAATGGGCGACCACATTTATCCTGAAACTTGTACCTGTGTAGTGCCAGCTTCTGGTCATATGTGCGAGCGGAGACGACGTATAGGTCTCTTAGTTGGGATCGGGCTGTAGAGAGGTCAGCCAGGATGGCATCAGAGGGGGTCTGGCTATGCTTCGTTTCTAGTTCGCGAAGCTTAAGAGTTGCAGCCGTAATAGAGGCCGATCTGTCCTTTTTAAGACTGGTACCTATCTGAATGAAGGTACCCCGTAGCACTGCCTTGAGTGCTTCCCATTGATGGGGGGGAGTGACGTAGGGTCGTCAGTGTGGTCGGAAAAGAACGTGTTAATGACAGTGGAGATCGTGTCCATGCAGCCCGGAGTCGCCAGTATAGAGTCATTAAGCCTCCAGGTCCACTCTCTCAGCGGAGTATCCGGGGGGGGGGGGGGGGGGAGCGTGAGAAAAATCGGGGAGTGGTCGGACCAAACCAACGTCCTCCTCGGGGGACCAGTCAAGACAAGCATGGTCCACGAAAAAATAGTCTATCCTGCTGTACGACTGATGGGCCAACGAAAAGTGAGTGTATGTCCGAGAGGTTGGGTGGAGGATTCTCCATATATCAACTAGGTGCATGTCATGAAGGGTATGCTTCAGGGCGCGCAACTTTGTATAGGAGAGAGATGAACGGGAGGAGGAGCCAGGGCTGCTGTTAGACATAGCGGGGCCCCGTACAGACTACCTGGCAGGGCCCCCCCCCCAAGAAAATATTAAAGATATATTTAGCTAAAATTACAATTAGCAGACACAAATATAACATAACTCACAGAATTCCTGCTAAATCAAAAAAAAAAAACTATGTTAAATAAAAAAGATGAGATGAGAAATATATAGAGGCTGGGGGCAGTTGGAGCTCAGTGATCAGAGAGACAGAAACAGAGTTACAATTTACAAATAAACTCCTGAGCAGAGATAAGTGCTGGGATGGGGGCCCACACAAGGGAGGGGGATTAGTGAGGGACAACTGTCTCTCAACAGATAAAAGCTGATAGCAGGGAGAGGGACAGATCAGATTCAGGTGCTGGAGGAAGATTTCTGTATTTGTTGTCCATCACTAATCCCCCTCTCTGTGTGGACCCCCTGTGTGCTCGGGCCCCCTACAAGAGGGCTGATAGCTCCTCCCAGGGCCGCTGATAGGGGGGGGGGGGACCACCTAGTGTCGGGTCCAAAGGCAGATTGAAGTCTCCGCCCAGGATGACCCTCCCCTCTGCGAACACCGCGAGTAGCTCAAGGTACTGCAAGGCCCAGGCAACCTGATTAGTATTGGGCAATTAAAAGTTGGCGACTGTGTACGTTGTCCCTCAGAGGGAAAACTTAACCAGCACGTACCTCCCATGTGGGTCTGCAACATGGTCAATAATGATGACAGGCAGGGACTTATGAAAAGCCACAGACACCCCTTTGGACTTCTGAAGCGAATTAGAACTGTGTATCCATCGGTTGTAGTAGCTGTTGGAACAAGAAGGGACAGAATCTGAGAAAAAATGAGTCTCCTGGAGCAGCAAGATATTGACATGGCGCTTGTGCATATGATATAGAACTTGGCCCCTCTTGGAAGCAACATTGAGGCCCTGTACATTATAGGAGCCCAGGGTCAATCGGGGGCGAGTACTTACCGCGTGGGCCATAGCGGGACGTGAGCGGGTATGCAGGGGATAGTAGGTCATCAGGGGAATGGAAGCCATGACCGGAAAGGAAGGGCCGGGGCGCAGAAAGAAAAGAGAGTAATAGACAGGAACAAAGAATATAGAAAAAGAGTAGAGGAGGAAATAGAGGGGAAGACTAATGCCCCGTACACACGTGCAGATTATCTGAAGACTTTTGTCTTCAGATTTACCTTTTCTATGTAGTGCAAGGGCCTGCCGGATTGCATACAAATTGAAAGTGTTTAGGTTTGACCTCATATTATATGGTTTTGGTAAGTCTACAGACAAAAGTCTTCAGATACTCTGCACGTGTGTACGGGGCATAAGTGGTACACTGATTAGTAGACGGGGGACTCCAGGAGAGGAGCCAAGGGAACTATGGTGCCTGAGTACAGGACACCGCGCGTAACACACGATACGGGCACAGAACCGTGCTCAACCTACAGGGGGGGGGGGGGTGGAAGAGGGAGTTAGAATCACATGAGCAGGCCCGGCAACACAGCAGATCTAAAAGAATCAGTTATGAGTACACCAAAAAAAAAAAACAACAGCATTAGAGCTCAATTCAGGAATAATGGAAGGGGTGCAAAAATGCGACCATCGAGGGAGAAAGCAACAAGATCAGAAAATATGTAAGATCAACAACATAAGAGCAATTTAAACACTAAGCGGTGGGCCAAGATCCAACAGACTCATGTGGCGTCAGGCGCCCCCCCCCCCTAAACCCCAGCTGGACATGACAGCAAGGGGCAGGAGTAAGGTCAGCCTGAGATAGTAAGTACATGAAGCCGTGGGGCGATGAGCATTAAATAAGAAATTGTCACCAACTAGAGGAAGCATTAACATTGTATAGCAAGTAATACCAACAACATGAAACATAAAAAACCAGAGCTGCTGGACCAGGAATCTTCAGTGGTGACGGTCACTTTTCGACCTCCCCAAACCCCAGCCATTTATAGTAATAGCAAAGGGCAGAAGCAAGGTCAGTCCGAAACGGATAAGGCTGGTAGCTATGGAGAGAAACACGGTAGAGCAAGAGAGGGGGAAATGAGGGGTCAACAAATAAGGTCCGGTCACACCAGAACAGTCAGTGTAGAATGCGGTACATGTAGTCATCAAGCTTCCGGAGACTGAGGATGGCGAGCCCCACGCTGGGGTAAGGCAGATCTTGAGCGGGAGCGCTGTCTTCTCTGAGGGAGAGGACCAGATGCCTGTGGTCGCATCCGTTCATCTGGAGGATCCAGCCAATTCGGAATGTCCACCGGAGCATGACCCAGTAAGGAGAAGAAGTCTGGTAGTTGATCAGGATCCGCAAGCACGAACTTCCAGGAGTTGAAAGTCACTTTGATGATGAAGAGGTGCCCCCATGTGTAAGTGGCCCCAATTTGGCATAGTAAGGGTAAGGGACGGACCACTCTTCGCATGTGTAAGGTGATTCACTCCAGAAATAAAGAGATTATTCTCCCTCTCTACAAGACTCTGGTCCGGCCACATCTGGAGTATGCTGTCCAGTTCTGGGCACTGGTTCTCAGGAAGGATGTGCTGGAACTGGAGAGAGTCCAGAGAAGGGCAACAAAAATAATTAGGGGAATGGAGGACATCAGCTATGAGGAAAGACTACAAGCACTGAATTTATTCTCTCTGGAGAAGAGACGATTGAGGGGGGATATGATATCCATGTACAAATACTGTACTGGCGACCCTAGCATAAGGAACAAACTATTCAGAGAAAGGGAATACAAAAAGACACGTGGCCACTCACTAAAACTAGAGGAAAGGCGGTTTAAGCTTAAAATACGTAGGGGGTTCTTCACTGTAAGAGCAGTAAGGATATGGAATTCTCTTCCGCAAATAGTTGTATCAGCAGGGAGCATCGAAAGTTTCAAAAAACTATTAGATGGGCACCTTAAAGACCACAACATACAGCGTTATACAATGTATGGTTAAAAGCAAACACACACACATCATAGGTTGAACTGGATAGACTGATGTCTTTTTTCAACCTCACTAACTATGTGTTGCGGGATAGGTCGGGGTAGAGGTGAATGGAGGAGCCATCAAAGTCAATAGATCCCAGTTGCCAAGCCTTCCTCATAATTTCTTCCTTTAGGGTATAGTAGTGAACCCTACATAACACATCACGGGGGCGACCGTCACCCCCACCTCCCGAACCCCCCACTCTGTGCACCCTGTCCAGTTAGATGGCTGTGGTAGGAGCTCTACTGTGAACCTGATTGAGAATGGCAGTCACAGTGGGTTTAAGATCCGTATCAGAGGTGGCCTCAGGGAGGCCCTGAATCCTAATGTTGTCTCTGCGACTCCTGTTTTCGCCGTCATCTATGCAGAGTTGTTGCTGGCGCAGGCAGCGGAGGTGGTCATGGGAAGCAGCCTCCAGTGCCGAAATGCGGGACTCATGGGCTTCTTGAGTAGCGGTGACGGCGGAAACAGTGGAGTCAGTAGTGGAGATCTGCTGACGGATCGCATTCAGTTCAGCGTGTAATGAGAGTTCCATTTTGGAGGCTCAGGAGTCTAAATCCGACCGGACGGCCGAGAGAAGGGAGGCCGCCTCCGACCTGAGGGGTCCCCCACAATCCCGAAAATCAGGGCCCCCATTTAGTGAAGAAGAGCTAGGCAGGAGAGGTGAGGAAGAGGGCGTTGCTGGAGAAGGAGGCCGTTCCGCGCAGCCCGTGTCCTCATCAGGGGGAGCGGGCAGAGATGGTGGAGGGGGAGGCTTGGTTTTACCTACTGGGTGCCATCCTATCAGGTCTGGGAGAGCGGGGTTCCGGTGGCGCAGTGCAGAGCAGGTAACGTTGTATGGAGCTCTGTTAAAGGTCTGTAGGGTCGGCGGGTGGGAATTGCCCGCCGACATGCGTATGGTAAGTGTAGCTAGACTAAAAAGTAACTGCAGAAGCCGGACCGTCGCGTGGCTCAGCACCGCATGACCAGTGTCTTCAAATCAGTTGCAATAAGATCCACACGGGCATGAAGTCACGGGCAGAGAGTGCAAGTCCGTTAATGTAGAAAACAATTGATCATAGCAACCCACAGCAAAAAAGGAGCAATCCCCACTGGCATGGGGATTGCAAGATAGTCAGTGGGGGCCTAGTGCAATACTCTGCAGAGCTGCGATTATGCAGCTGAAAGACTTCACAGCTGCAGACAGTCACTTGTCAATCTGAGGGATACTCTGCAGGGGCTGTGAGATGGCAGACAGGCAAGGATGGCAATTTAAAGGGGTCAGTATACAGGCCTCAGGACCCCCTCCCTCCAGAGTCTGTAGGGCAGTAAAATCCAGAGGGGCTTCGTCTAGGTTGCAGCCTCCCTCAGCACTGGAAGCCTGGAGATGGGGTGGGATGTAGGTGGACGGCTGTGGGGTAGCCCAGGGGGATTGGAGGAAAGTCAGGACAAGCTGGAGCTTACCGGGTCCTGCCGCAGGAAAGACCGTGGCTTCAGCAGGTAGCTAGGCCTCAGGCCGGAGCTCCACTAATCGGGGTCTCCCATACAAAATAGCGGTGGATGCCTAGCCCTGGGGAGTGGGGGGAGTCTTCTGGTGGTGGTATTGAGCCCAGAGAGGTGGCAGAAAAGGAGGATGGAGGCCGATTTTGTGTTGTAGCAGCAGCCGCGGTAGGCCCGAGTAGGCCGCGGGTTTCACTGCAGGTCAATCCGGCCTGCTGCACTAGAACTACGGCTATCATAAGGTGCTCCGAGGGATGCTCTGTCTGTGGGGATGTTTTTTGATAGATATCCCAGCTCTGGCTGCGCTGATGGCGCTGGATAAAGGCCCTGTAGCCTGGAGCGCAGATACAAGCGCCCGGCGCGGCTGATGTCCCTATTATTATTTTTTTGGAGTCTCAGGATAAAAATGTACCTGTAGACCCCCTGGAAGTGACTGTGGGACCCACCGGTTCACAGTGGCAGCCAGAAATTGCAGTTTTTTTTTTGCAAAGCCTGATGTCAAAAGTGGATTTTGTCATTCCGGTGCTGCCAGCCGCAAACGCCCTACGCTATCACCTCCATCGGCAGGGTCTTCTGAGACAGATATGGTCACCGCAGACGCAGACCACCTTGAGGGGGTCGATGTCTTCACATTCTGACGGTGAAGAGGACCGGTCCTCATCAGCCGCCGTGCGGGAATGCGTATTGGTGGAAACCCTGATAGCTTCTGTGTGGGAAACTAAAATTGGCTGATGAACCTACAGCATCAGATAGGCAGGTGTCTTGGCTCCCATAAATCGGGCAAATTTTTCCTTTGTCCAGAATTGTTTCATACTATTGTGGATGAACAATGGCGATGCATTAAGCACATGTTGGTGGTGCCTAAGCGTTTTGCCCGCCGTTATCCTTTTTGCGGAGGCAGTGTATAATAGGTGGACTGTACCACCGAAAGTGGATTCTCCTCCAGTGGCCAGGTTGAATAAAGCGACTTTGGTACTAGCAGAAGAGTATCCAACCTTTCCAGACCCCGTGGAAAGATGGGTGGAATCATTGTCCCGCCATTTACATGTGGTAGCAGGTCAGTTAACCACTTGCCGACCGCCGCAAGTACATTTACTGCGGCAGTCTGGCGCTCCTGGGCAAACCGACGTAGTACTACGTCGCTCGCCCAGGAACCTGTAGGGGGTGAGCGTGCGCCGCCGGAGGCGCGCTCCTGCCTCAGCTCCTTCCCTGACATCCCCGCACGAGTGACCGGCGGCTCCGATGTCCACCGGCCACTCGCGATATCCCGCTGGAGTGGGAGAAAGGCAGACAGCTGATGTAAACAAAGCCGTCTGTCATTCTCCCTGATGTAACTGCAGAGACTATACGATCCTGCTATGTAGGATCGTATGTCTCTGTGGCTACATCACAAGCCACAGTTAGAATCACACCCCTAGGGATACATTTAACCCACTGATCACCAATATTTATAGCACTGATTACTGTAGTAATGTCACTGGTACTCCCAAAAGTGTCAAAAATGTCAGTTGGGTCCGATCTGTCCGCGGCAATGTCGCAGTCCCGCAAAAAAAAAAAAAAATCACAGATCGCCGCCATTACTCGTTAAAAAAAAAAACAAAAACAATAAAAATGACATAAATCTTTCCTGTAGTTATTAAACGCAATAACTTTTGCACAAACCAATCAAAATACGCATATTGCGATTTTTCTTTTTTTTTTACCAAAAATATGTAGCAGAAAACAAATTGGCCTAAAATGTTAAAAAATTTTGATTTTTAAATTTTTTTTTGAGAATTTCATATAAAAAAAAATGTGAAAAATTTTATCTTTTTAAAATTGTCGCTCTTTTTTTGTTCAACCACTTAAGCCCCGGAAGATTTTACCCCCTTCCTGACCAGGGGGTATTTTGCGATTCGGCACTGCGTGACTTTAACGGACAATTGTGCGGTCGTGCGATGCTGTACCTAAACAAATTTGACGTCCTTTTTTTCCCACAAACAGAGCTTTCTTTTGGTGGTATTTGATCACCTGTGCGATTTTTTGATCACGGGCTATAAACAAAAAAAGAGCGTCAATTTTGCAAAAATAACAATATTTTTCACATTTTTTTATATGAAATTCCCCAAAAAAAAAAGTAAAAATCAAAATTTTTTAACATTTTCGGCCAATTTGTTTTATGCTACCTATGTTTGGTAAAAAAAAAATCGCAAAAAGCGTATTTTGATTGGTTTGCGCAAAATTTATTGCGTTTACTAACAAAGGGAAAGATTTTTGTCATTTTTGTTGGTTTTTTTTAACGCGTAATGGCGGCGATCTGCGATTTTCTTTTTTTTGCTGTACTGCGACATTGCGGCGGACAGATCGGACCCTTGACTGACATTTTTGACACTTTTGGGGTTACCAGTGACATTTCTACAGTAATCAGTGCTATATATATGCACTGTTACTGTAAAAATACACTGGCAGTGAAGGGGTTAACTTTATTTGAGAGGAAGGGGCTGTGTGTGTCCCTAAGGGCGTGATTCTAACTGTGATTGGCTGTCTGTTGAGCTGTAGTTACACTGATCAACGGTCCTACATAGTAGAACCGTATCCTACATAGTAGAACCGTATGATCGGTGTCTCTACACAGGGGAGAATGACAGGCAGCTTGTTTACACAAGCTGCCTGACTTTCTCCGTCTCCCCCGCCGATCGCAGAGTGAGCGATGGACATCGGGTCCGTTGGTCACACGCGCGGGGGGGTCTGTGACTGCACGGGAGCGCGCGCTCGCTCCCCAGAGCCTCACAGGCTAGTGACGTTTATTTACGTCACTTTGCCTGTGAGGGACTGACCGCCGCAGTAAATCTATTTGCGGCGGTCGGCAAGTGGTTAAAGCGCAAAAAATAAAAATCACACAGGTGATCAAATACCACCAAAAGAAAGCTCTGTTTGTGGGAAAAAAGGACGTCAATTACGTTTAGGTATAGCGTCGCACGACCGCGCAATTGTCCTTTAAAGTAACGCAGTGCCAAATCGCAAAATAGGCTCTGGTCTTTGAGCAGCCAAATCCTCCGGGGGCTAAAGTGGTTAAAAGGATACCTTTGTGAATGTTTCTCCTCTCACCTTCCAGGACGGCAACACATGAATGAGAGATGAGAGGCTCCCCCCTACAGGAAACCCAATCAGTTCACAGCTGTTAAAAGGCCCCACCCTTCCCCTTGTCCCTCACTATTGATTGTGTTTCTCCTACAGCATAACATAAATTTTTTTTCTCTGACCAGAAGACCTAGAGAGTCGGATGGTACTCCTGTGAGGCAGGTTTAGGAACGCCGGTGAGGGCCGCACTCTACCTGCATGCCTTTTGGGCTTCTCACAGGTTGACTCTTGTGGCACAGGCAAGTTGAACACAGCGTGGTGATCCCTTCGCTTGTTGCCCCATTCAGCAGCTCGAGTCTCCTCCAGTCCTCCCCTGCAAACAGTGGGCGCCATGCTGTAAAAAGGCCAGCCACATAACATCAGCAGTGATGAGGGGAGGACCCAGTACACGCCAAGCCGCGTTCTGAAACCAGAACTTCCCGTCTGAACAGGGAAGACGCCGAGCACGCACAGCGCGACCCCAGGAGTGGGTGTAAGGCGCAGAGGAGACGCCGGACCGGCATAGCGGCACAAAAGTAACAGGCTCCTCTGCTACTAAGAGTAAGAAAGCCGCTAAGTGTGAACCCCGTCTGGATCCACCTCATGGAGGAGGAGGGAAAGACGGCACAGTTGGCTGCAGGCAAAGCAAATCAGGGCCAAGTAAGTGCCTTTTCTGAGGCGAGTCCAGAAAATGGCAAAATGCCTTAGGACAGCAGAAGAGGCTAAAGGCTGTCTGATAGCGCGCCCCCAACCCCCTTTTCAAATAAGGTAGGATACCAGAAAGTGTATATGCTGCTGCAGCAGTGTGAAGCACACAGCCTAACTTTGCAGTTCCCCAGTCGGGATAGCATCTTTTGAAGGGGTGATTTTTTGCTGCTATCCTCCTCATGTGATCATGAGGACAGAAAAGAAAGGCCTGTGGCTGTGGTAAAAGGGGGAAAAAACAGTGGTGTGTACTTCCCTTTGCCTTGGGAGCTTAGCAGCAATATATCCCTTATAGCAGCCAGGTGGTTTCTTGGGCTTTGTCATAGTACTCCCTCCCTTAATGAGGGTACTACTATCCTTTTCCTTAGGCCTGGGAGGTAACCCAGAAGCTTCAGTTACACCAATGTCCACAGTTTCCTTTTAACTCTCGAGAGGCTGTGGTTATTGCAACATTAACCACTTTACAACCAGCCGCTGCGGATGTACTGCGGCAGTCTGGCTTGTACAGGCAAAGCCCCGTACATGTACGGTGCTTGCCTGGGAGGAGCGGGGGAGCCAGTGCGGGTGTCAGGCGGCTCCACCCGCGATCTCCTGCCGCTGAAAGAGAAGGACAGACGGCTGATGTAAACACAGCTGTCCGTACTTCTCCCTGAAGTGATCACAGATGTCAGGTGATCCTGCTATATAGATCACATATCTCTGTGAAGACTTCACAAGCCACGCCCCCCCCTCACAGTTAGAATCACTCCCCTAGGGTCACATTTAACCCCTTGATTACCAATACTGTCAACCCCTTCCCTGCCAGTGTCATTATTACAGTAACAGTGCATATTTTTAGCACTGATTACTGTAGTAATGTCACTGGTCCCCCCAAAAGTGTCAGTTAGGGGTCCGATCTGTCGGCCGCAATGTCGCAGTCCCGTAAAAAATTGCAGGTCGTCACCATTACTAGTAAAAAATAAAAATTACATTAATCTTTCTCGTAGTTAGTAAACGCAATAACTTTTGCGCAAACCAATCAAAATACGCTTATTGCGATTTTTTTTTTTTTTTTACCAAAAATATGTAGCAGAAAACAAATTGGCCTAAAATGTTTTTTTTTTTTGAGAATTGTCGCTCTTTTTTTGTTTATAGCGCAAAAAATAAAAATCGCACAGGTGATCAAATACCACCAAAAGAAAACTCTATTTGTGGGAAAAAAAGGACATCAATTTAATTTGGGTACAGCATCGCACGATCACGAAATTGTCCGTTAAAATCACGCAGTGCCGAATCGCAAAATAGGGCCTGGTCATTGAGCAGCCAAATCCTCCGGTCTGAAAGTGGTTAAGTTGTCAGTGTCTTCCTATAAACCAGGCATGTCCAACCTGCGGCCCAGAACCTCAGGCAATGCGGCCCACTGCCCCATGACAATTTTTGCTGGGGAGGAAAGAAGTCAGGTCGGGGGCACTGCCACAGCAGCTTCCAACTAACGGTAGGCAGAGGCTGCCTCAGAGGGGGGAGGGGGGGGGGGAGCATGTGCAGTGTTTCTGACTCCTACCATCATGACCACTTCAAATCACTGAAGTGGTCATGGTGGTTAGAGTGTCCCTTTATTATCGCTCAGAAGAAGTAAACCTCTGTATACTGATTCAATTTCATTAGATCATCCTCTAGTTGTGTTAAATTAGTGCGGGGGCCGCGGTGGCGCGGGAAGGGTGCGGTGGCATTTTATTACTTATATACCTTAACTATAGTATATATTTTATATGCGGCCCGAGAAAATTTCTCTACACTCAATGTGGCCCAGCGAAGCCAAAAGGTTGGACACCCATGCTATAAACCCTTTTGTACATCAATAAGGGTAAATCTAGTAAAGGGGTGACACCTGTTAGACACAGAGTATTTTACCGGTTATTTCTGCTACTGAAAGTCAGACATTCCTAAATGGTTAACCACTTCAGCCCCGGAAGGTTTTACCCCCCTTAATGACCAGAGCACTTTTTTCAACTTGGCACTGCCTGACTTTAACTGACAATTGTGCAGTCATGTAATGCTGTACCCAAACAAAATTTCCGTCCTTTTTTTTTTTTTACAAACAGAGCTTTCTTTTGGTGGTATTTGATCACCTCTACGCTTTTTATTTTTTGCGATATTAATTAAAAAAAAAAAGCAAAAATTTTGCGAGAAATTTGACATTTTCTACTTTGTCTTTTTAAAAATATCCAATATATTCAATTTTTGTCATATATTTAGGCCAAAATGTATTTAGATGTCTTTGACAAAAAAATCTCAATAAGTGTATTTTTATTGGTTTGCGAAAAAGTTATAGCGTCTACAAACTATGGTGTAAATACTGGAATTTACGCAGCTTTTACTTTCTGACTGCCTATCTCAATTTTTGAAGTGCTAAAATGGCAGGGAAGTACAACCCCTCCCCTCCCCCCCCCCCCCCCCCCAATTACCACTTTTTAGCAAGTAGACATCCTAAGGAATGTCCTGAGAGGCATGTTGAGCTCATTGAATATTTAATTTTTTGTCACAGGTGTTTGAAATATGACTAAAAAAAAAAAGTATTTTTTACAAAATGATGATATATTGCTCATGCATGCCATGGGTATATGTGTAATTACACCCCAAAATATATTCTGCTGCTTCTCCTGAGTACAGGGATACCACATGTGTGAGACTTTTTGGGAGCCTAGCTGTGTGCGGGACCCCGAAAACTAATCACCACCTTCAGAATTTCAAAGGGCGTAAATTTCTCATTGTACTTCCTCACTACCTATCACGGTAGTGTCTACTTTGCAAAATGGGGTCATGGGGGGGGGGGGGTTTGTGCTATCTTGAAATTTCAGAGCCTCCGAAACTGGGACAGGTAGTTATGCTCAATCTTAGCCACACATCACCCACTCTTCTAACCACTTGAAAACCTAGCCCTTTTCTGTGACTTTTTGTTTACATGAAAACGTTTTTTTTTTTTTTTTTACTAGAAAATTACTTTGATGTATGTATCATATAATTGTAGGTCCTTTCTTGGCTTTGCTGCACTGGGACATATTGCCCATGTATTTTTGTTTGTTTGTTGAAGTATAGTTTTGTATTGTAGTTATGTTTTCTATCAATAAAAGAAGAAAAAAGAGTTTTCAAAAAAAGAAAATTACTTTGAACCCCCCAAACATTATATATTGTTTTAAAGCAGAGGCCCTACAAAACAAAATGGTGGATGTTGCAATTTTTTTTGTCACACGGTTTTTGCGCACAGATTTTCCAAACGCAATTTTTGCAGAAAAAATTAATTTTTCTTACAATTTAATGCACAAATACACTATATATTTCCTAATTGTTTGGTAAAATGTAAAAGATGATCTTAGGCCGAGTACATAGATACGAAACATGACATACTTTAAAATTGCGCACGCCTGTGCAGTGGAAACAAACTACGTACATTTTTAAAAACCTTTAAAAGTCTTTACAGCTTACCACTTTGGACTTACAGAGGAGATCTACTGCAAGAATTACTGCCCTCGACCTGGCTTTTGTGGCGATACCTCACATGCATGCTGCAATTGCGGTTTACATATGACACTAGACCAACGCTTGCGTGCGCCTTTGCGCGCAAGCACAAAGGAACAGGAGGGGCTTTTTGCTTTATGTTATTTTGACACCTTTCCTTTCATTTTTTTTTTTTATCAGTTTTATTGTTCTCACAGTGAATTTAAATATCCCCTATGATAGCAATCTGTAGTGACAGGTACTCTTTTTTTAAAAAAAATTGGGGTCTTTTAGACTCTAGATCTCTCCTCTGACCTTAAAGCATCTGACCACACCAAGATTGGTGTGATAAGATGCTTTCCCAATTTCCCAAAGGCGCTGTTTATTTCTGATCGAAACAGAAGTTATGAAATGCTTGTAGCTTCCGGTATCTTAGGCCATAGAGATGATTGGAGCCATTCTCGGCTCCAATCAGCTCTATGGTCAGATAATGGAACCACTGGCTGCACTCACGGGTTAACCGGTGGGACTGCAAAGCCCAAGAAAAACCGTGGGGGGGGGGACCCTCCCAACCCTCCCAACCCTCCCACTGCTTGTGAAAGCAGTCTAGTGGCTAATTATCCGCTAGGATCGCTTTTACATGTAAGCCGACAGCTGGCTGTAAAAAACGATACCAAGATGATGCCTAAATCTGCAGGCATCATCCTGGTATAACCACTCAAAGTCCAGCAAAATACCAGTATGGTCCTTGTTTGCCATATATTGTAGGTTTTTTTTCATGCATCCTGTGGGCTGAACGAAAAAAAGAGAACCTAACAGATTCCTTCATCCACATCGATCGATGTGGATGAAGAAATCTCCACCAGAAAATGTGTAGTATACCCATCATTAGCCATCCAAAACATCCAACCCACTTTCTAATGATGGGTATACGTGACCAACGCCATGTATACCCTTTTTTTTTTTTACTTTTTAACTGTGGTGGTGAAATCACCTCCTATAGCGCTGCCATCAGAGATTTCCATATATGCTGAGTGCAAATGCTGTTTGTGTCAGAATATATATAAATCGGTGTGGCAGCTGATGAGTGTACCTGCAAGGCAAACTGAACAGTAAAAATGGTTACCAATGAAAAACAGTAAAAGTAGGAAAAGAAGTAGAAGAGCAGAGTAAGAACAGAAAAATAACTCAAACAACAACTATTTTTGGCTTTTTAATTTTATGTTTTTTTTTTTACACTTTTTTTTTTCTTTAACTGCAACGTTCGAGCTTAGGGTCTCTCAAAATGACTATAGCCATCGAACATCTTTCGAGACCCTGTGTAAGTGTGCCCTAGACTGTGCCATGCTGTACCCTACTCTAATAATCCACTAGTATGTGGTAGCGTTGGAAACATTACCCGATGCAGAGACCAGGTTGGTTAGGACAGAAGGGACAATAAGTGCGAGTGTCACGCCTAAATTTGCGCTTAATACAGACACAACATCTTTTTTGGGGGTTTCTTTTGGCAGGGGTACTCGGGAGGACATGTGGAAAATGCCTCTCATGCAGCCGGCTCACTGCATCAGGTAGGGGAAGTTGGGCAGGAGCACCTCCTGAATACAGGTAGGCTCCGTTGATCTCTTCCTGGAATTCTAGAAAGGATCCAGTTCGTCCTGACGCTTTATATAGCACAAAAGCGTTCAGCAAAGCCAATTGGAATAAATAAACAGACGATGACTGCACTCCTGGGGTGTGGCTCAGTAATAATGCAGTAAGGGTGTGTTCCTCGGGAGCTCTGTGATCCACAGCAGTGCTCCGGCCTCATGCAGCCAGCGAACCTGACCCTGCCTTGAACCTCTGCACATGTCAGTCTCTGATAACCTGGCGAAGCCTTTGGAGACCGGTAGGAGACCGGACATTGCGACATACTTCCTCCGGCGTCCCGCAGCTCAGTGTGTCTCCTCTCCAGCTGAGATGGCGCCGCCACGTCCACTCAACACCGGCCATACCTCGCTGAAAAAGCTTTCTAAACCGCGACAGGGCCATTCAAAGGATACCACTGCTTCCCCTCGAGGCTCCCCACAGCCGACCTCCATAATGGACAAACCACGGGCAGACACAATGGATGATCATCCACCCCCTGGTCAATTGGAAAACCCTCAGCCTTCAGAATGGAGAGAACTGCTCTTACTAATACTGACAAAGCAGGATATAAATGAGATGGCAGCATCGTTTGTGTAAATTGCTGTTTTATGGCATTAATTTCAAGAGAAAGATTACTCACAAATAGATAACAAAGTAGCAGCTGTGGGGATGGCCCAATCTATATTGGAAACCAGAGTTAATGCTATAGAAAACGCACAGGCCCATAGACAGAATCAACTAACCATTTTGCAACTCCAACAGGATGACAGTGCAAATCGCAGCTGGAGAAATATTAGGCTGCGGGGGGTCCCAGAAACAGTTCTGGGCCCCGAATTAAAGACAGCAGCTTTGGGGATATTTAACAAATTGTTGGAGCGCCCTCCTACAGAGGAGATCGAAATAGACAGAGTACATAGAGTACAGGCACCCCGCAGCGTAGGAGAAGACCATCCATGTGATGTATTGGTCAGAATACATTTCTACTCCCTTAAGGAAGATATTATGCAACGTGCATGGAATCAAGGTCCTATAGACTTTAAAGGAGCCCCAATACGGCTCCTTGCAGACCTCTCACGCTGCACTCTGCGGATGAGGGCCATATTAAAACCATTGCTAGCTAAAAATTCGAAAGGCGGGCGCTACATATCATTGGGGTCACCCATTTCATTTGGTGGTTTCACGAAATGGAAACTCATTTGCTTTGAGATGGCATGAACAGATACCAGAGCTATTCTCTTTCTTGGAGACCCCTCTAATATCAATTCCCAACTGGCTCAGCAATCCGTGGAGCCGGATCTCATGGGGATCCCCCATGTCACGGTTTAGACATCCCCGGAGAGAGGGTCCCGGTCCATTAGAAGAAGAGACTCTTGCGGAGGACATGGCCCCTAACAACGTTTAAAAATTACATGGAAAATTTTCATATTCTCTTACTTTTCCACTATATCTCTAGATATATTATCCTGGACTTTGTTGGAGACCCCTGTCCTGCCCCTTCCCCCCTTCCCCTTGGTGCTGATCCCCCGTCGCCCGGATGAGTAATGTCCTCTGCCTGGTTGGGGGTCACGCATTGAGGATATGAGGTTCGGTAGTGTGAGTCCCATACACTATCCAATCTGTGAGGAAGATTTACCGACTCGAGATGGTCTACGGACTCCACAATGGTTTTTTCCCTTTTTTTTTATTTTTAATTCCTGGGAAATACAAGGTGGGGATGTTGCCTTTGGGGGTGGGGATGAGGGTAAGGGAGGGGGACATAACGGTCAATTCAGATTGTTTAAAAATTAAGTATTGAATGTGTGTGCAGGGGGGTTGTAGCTCAAAAATGAGTAAGATGCTTTGTAGGCCGACACCCTATGGTCACATCCCCTTATTATCTTTTCTTTTTTTTCTCTTTTCTCATTTATTTTTTCAATTTTTTTTTGCTTGCCGGTGAACACCTTTTATCTTACGGCGTTTTGCTGATCACTTCTCCCACATTAGGAAGCGCCTGGTTGCGCTCGGTTACGGTATAACCAATTTTAGTAATACCAGTATTGGTATATAGCTGGGGGGAGGGGGGGTTTCTTTAAAAAAATATATTTTTTTTTTGTTTTGGGCCTCCAGGGTAACCATGTTACCTAGCCCTGCACGAGCGGTCCCAGGATATAAGGTAACCACCCTTAATGTAAGAGGTTTAGCCACCCCAGAGAAACGGTCACGTCTTCTATCAGATTTAAAACACAGTCATTCACATATGGCATTTTTACAGGAAACGTATTATCGGAAAGATGCCATCCCCAGGCTATATAATAGGGATTTCCCCTGGGTGTATCATGCTCCCTCCCCAATACCCAAATACAAAGGAGTGAGTATCCTCATATCGAAATTTTTGCCCTGGGTGTTTAAAGAGGAGCTGATCCTGACCCAGGTGGAAGATTTTTGTTGATTAAGGGAAGGGTTGGTCAGACAACGGTAACTTTATTAAATGTTTATCTGCCTAACTCAGATCATATATCTTTCTTACAAAATAGTGCAGCGCTATCACACATATGATGTGAACCATACAAATGTAAAATCAACAATAAGGTGTAAATAGCACTAAGTGAACAAAAAAGTCCATAAGTTGATATTCATGACTTCCAAATCAAAAAAAGTCCCAGAAAGGTGATGTTAAAGCGGAAGGCTTGAATCCCAAGGAGAGATAGGAATACATCCGTGGTATATATGTCAAAGTGGCCGCTTACCAGAGGTTAAGGCTTCCAACCTAATGGAATGGCCATGCACACTTTAGATGTTAAACCAGATAGATTGTATCCTTCATAGTCTAGGGAAACCAGATATATTCCACTATATGTACCAACTGAGTCGCCCCTAGTCACCTCCCTGTCGATGAGAGGGATGAATAGACTGGACGCCTTTGTGTCCCATTCATCCTTTTCTTCTTTAAATCAGCAGAAATAGGCAGGGCTGTTAAGACAGGAGTGCTTGGGACTGAAGGGCTGAAATGTAATTTTCTGTTCACTATCTTGCTTGCTATAACTTTACCGAATACAGAAAACTAATCCGCGTCAGTCTCATATGCACTGAGAAGGTTCAGTCAATAGATCTCAGAAATGGATAACCTTTACCATTTCTGAGATCTATTGACTGAACCTTCACCAATTTCTCACTCACATCATTCATTCAATTACTCAATTTTTAGCGCAGGATCTTTTTTGATTTTATTTTTTGATTTTATTCATATATCTTTCTTACAGCAATTGATTCTGGTAGTTTTGGGGTTTTGAGAAGGGCACCTCGTGATGGGTGGAGACTTTAATTTTATACCTGAACCCCTCCTGGATTCTTTCAGGGAAAGTTCATGTATTTCCCATACCCGGTTACGCCGACTGCAGCGGGAACTGTCTCTCCTTGACCTGACTGACCCTTGGCGACTGATGCACCCAGGTGAGCGGGATTATACCTACTACTCTCCGACCCACAATGTCTACACTCGAATAGATCACATTTTACTCCCTCAAAGTGATTTCCCCGTGGTTATCTCCTTGCATATCGATTAATTTTCTATATCAGACCACGCTCCTGTCCACGTAGTTATTGCATGGGAATCTGGACATATAAAATCATGTACTTGGAGGCTCAATGAGTCATTACTCCAGGTCCCAGAAGTCAGGGTGGAGATAGAGTCTACGATTTCTAATTATTTTAAAGATAATATGGATGACTCACTATCCCCATCTGTAATCTGGGAGGCGCATAAATGCGTAATTCGTGGGGTCCTTATGCGAATAGGTGCTCAACGTAAAAGGGAACAGGAAAGTAGATTGACAGCCCTCTTCTCACGGATAGAATCTCTTAGTAAACAACACAAGCAATCCCTAGCTGTGGAAAAACTTGTCCCCTTAACTCAAGCCAGAGAATAATTAAATTGCCTCCTGTTTCAGAAGACGATTAGAGGTATGGCATGGGCTAGGAGACACTACTATGAATTTTCAAATAAACCAGGTGCGATGCTTGCACAGGCTTTAAGGGGCCCGAGAAAGATAACACATATATCTCATATACAAACGCCTGGTGGACAAGAGGTTCATATCTCATCTGCTATTTCAGACGAGTTCTATTAATTTTATCATTCTCTTTATAACATAACAACCCCTGAGAGAATAACTTCCCCTAGCGAGGAGAGGGAATTATCAGAGATCTACCTCTGAGAATCAGGAATGCCCACCCTTACAGCGGAGCAGGCATCTACCTTGGAAGGGGCAATTACTATTGAGGAATTATCATCTGTCCTCTCACAATCTAAACCCCATAAGGCCCCTGGACCAGATGGGCTTTCTTTGCCATATTACCAGCAATTTCTGGCATTTTTAGGTAAACCCCTCCTGGAGCATTTTAATAATGTAGGAGAGGGTGCCATGTTTCCTATTGACTCTTTGAGGGCTTATATAGCCCTTATTCATAGAGGGGAAAGACCCTCAGCTCTGCGGCAGCTATAGGCCTATTTCCCTTTTAAATTGCGATACCAAATTGTTTGCAAAGATCCTTGCGAATCGTCTAGTGCCACACATCCCCCGGCTGGTGCATTTTGACCAGGTGGGGTTTGTGCTGCATCGCGAGGCAAGAGATAACACTATAAGGGCTATTGATCTGGTACATGAAGCACGGCTTTCACATACTCCGATGGTATTATTATCTACGGACGCGGAGAAGGCTTTTGACAGGGTGGCCTGGAGCTTTATTCGAGCCACCCTGTCATATATAGGCCTGGGAGCATGGATGCAGCAATGCATCCAGGCCCTATACTCAGACCATCGGCAGCCGTACGAGTAAACGAATGGTGCTCGGATTACTTTCCAATCTCGAATGGCACCCTGCAGGGATGCCCACTATCACCTCTTATATTTTAACGTTGGAACCCTTTTTGTGCTCAATACGTTGATCTAACGATATTTCAGGCATTCGGGTTGCTGGCGATCAGCACAAGGTGGCCGCTTTCGAGGACGACCTTGTGTTTTTCGTCACCAACCCGATAATAACTCTTCCAAACATCTTAGCTGCTATTAACAAATATGGCATCCTCTCTAATTACAAGATTAATCTCACGAAATCGGCAGTACTCAATGTATCAATATCATTTCAGGAGGAACATGCTTTACGAGTCTCATTCCCATTTCATTGGGCTGAGGGATCGTTAGCTTACCTGGGGATCCAGATTACAGCTGATCCAGCTGATTTATTTAGGAAGAATCATATCCCTATGTTGGGGATTGTGAAGAGAGACCTTCATATATGGCAATCATTAACCCTGACATGGTTTGGACGCTGTAGCGCGCTTAAGAGGAACATCTTGCCCAGATTACTGTATTTATTGCAGGCATTACCGATTGCTGTCCCTATGTCTTTTTTTCAACAGATCCAGAAAATGTTTTGCGCTTTTATATGAGCCTCCAGATCCCCTAGGATCAGGCTTCAAGTCCTGTCCCTTCCAAAATCAAAGGGGGGAGTAGGCCTTCCGGACATGCTCCGATATTACTGCGCCTCGCTCCTCGTCTGTGTCTTGGACTGGCATTGTAATTTGGCCTCTAAGAGATGGGTGGGTCTGAAGATAGGTGCAGCTGGCCAGTTGACCCCCCTGGCCCCTTGGTCCTCTTTTTCGCCTATGGACCCTATCTTATCACACCCTACGATAGGTGCCACTCTACGAGAATCTCGGAGATTCCAACAACATCCAAAGATAGCTCCTGCGCCTTCCCCTCTTATCTCTATACTTGGCAACCCGGATTTCCCCCCGGGATGTACAAGTGCTAAGATACGCGGACTAGCCCAATTTGGAAAGATATGATTACTTGAAGTATGGCAGCAGGGCCCTGTGCCCACCCATGGGGAGATCGCTGCATGGCCCGGATTAGATCTGGACCACTTGAGTATCTATCAATTACGACATTTCCTCCTTTCTGTTGGACAAAGGGGCTATATACCAAGGGCTTTAACTCCTTTTAAATCTTTATGTAGAGCAGGGGATCCCCTCAAGCATACTCTATCCCTATTCTATTCAATCTTGGAGGAGGAACAGGAGGAACAACAGCTGTTGTTTCTATCTCAATGGGAGCAGGAACTTGCAATTACTTTGACGAAAACACAAAAGAATAAGATCCTAACACTGGTGCATAAATCTTCTATGGACTGCAAATATCAGGAGGTGGGTTATAAAAAATATAAATTTTTTTATTAATATAAAATATTAACTAGGTGGTACAGAGTCCCCGTGCTGATGCATAGGATGGGAGCAGATTGCTCAGACAGGTGTTGGCGTTGCGGGTCGGAGGCGGGTTCAATGCTCCACATTTTTTGGACTTGCCCCTTACTGCGACCCTTTTGGATTAAAGTTGCGGCAGTCATTAAGCAACTGACTGCAGTCGAGGTGGGAGACAATCCAGCATATTGTCTATGAGTGCCTTTCTAACTCGGATGACGATGATAGGAGACTTATTATGGGAAAATTCTCTCTCCCTTTTTTTTTTCTCTCTCTCTCTCTCTTCAATGATTTCTCACACCGCAATCAAATAAGGTTTTTTGTTCACTTAGGGAGTTTGTATTCTTATCACATTGTATTAAGTTTGAATTTGCATTTTAATATTTTTTGACACGAGGAGGAAATCACAATGTGTATCATACGGTTTGAACACCCCTTTCTTTTTTTTTTTCCTTATCACGATGTTTAATATTCACTTTTTTTTCACTGATCATGATGTGGGTTTTTATCCACATTTCTCCCTGATAAGCACAACTGTAGCACAACATTTAAAATATTGTAGGCAAACACTTATGGTGTAAAATTTTTTTTTTTTTCCTCTTGATTTGTTTGTCTCCTTTTTCATGATCACTTCTGTATAAAGGGTAACTTTTCCATGGAAAATGTATATTTTGTTTTTTCTTATATTTTGATTGAAAAATAAATAAAAATGATTACATTTAAAAAAAAAACAAGATTTTTTTGTACCAGCGTCTGGCTTTGCAGGTAATTAAGTACGGCGACAAAAGCTGGTCGTTGAGGTCCACCCCACCCATATTAATGGAGGACAGAACGAAAACAATTTGTGTATCCCTCCACTTCACTGCAAGCAATTTGTCAGTTTTCAAGCAGGCTCTCGCCACCCTCCCCCCCCCCCGACTAAGATGGGAATCTACAAGCCGTTGGGGGAAGCCCCTGCGATTAGGTCGCACAATGCCACATGCGCCAATTTGAGATTCGAGCAGGTGACTAAAAAGTGGCACGCTTGAATAAAAATTGTCCATGTACAAATGGTACCCCTTTCTGAATAAGGGTGACACCACGTTCCAAACTACCTTACCGCTGCTCCCTATGTAATCTTGGCAGTTGGGGGGCTTCGCAGTGCTATCTTTACCCTCTGAAACACGGAAACTAACTGTATAGCCTGTGGCCCTGTCACACAGCTTATACAGCTTGACCCCATATCTGGCACGCTTGCTGGGGAGATACTGCTCGATAGCAAGGCGGCCAGAAAACTTAATCAGGGACTCCTCAACGCAGACAACTTGTTGGGGGGTAAACAAGGCTGCAAACCGCTGATTGAAGTGGTTTACAAGGAGCCGAATTTTGTGGAGCCGGTCATTTCTAGGGTCTCCCCGAGGACGACAGAGTTCATTTTCACTGAAGTGCATGAACCGCAGAATTTGCTCGTATCTCGCCCTGGCCATGCAAGCAGGGAACACGCACATATGGGGAACTGGGTTAGTGGACCAATATAGCCGCAACTCACTCTTTTTAGTAATGACCATGTTAAGGGATAGTCCCAGAAAAGTTTTAAACTCGGAAAACGTTATAGGTTTCCAGCCGAATGGTCTGGCAAGGGGTGAATTTGGATTGGCGGCGATGAATTAACCAGCATATAAATGGCTTTGGTCCACAATAGATCTGTAAAGATCTTCTGTGAAAAATTAAGGGGAGTAAAATTGGCTGTTTCCACCTGAATTCCGCGTTGGGCAGTGAATGGGGGAAGTACAGGCGCTGTAGAATCTGGGGGCTGCCAATTAGGATATGCCAGCGCATCAGGGAGGGCACTATGGGCCTGTCTTTGAATTCTCGGTGGCTGCGGGCCACTACTCGTGCAAGCCACTGCACCAGCTTCAACTGCACTTATAGGACTCGCCACATCACCAATTCTTACTGCAGTGCTGGTTTGTCTATGACAAGGGTGTACTAGACCGCTGGTGCTTGCCAGTTCACCAGAAGTTTGAGCGGCACTAGTACTGGCACTCTGCTGCATACGAGCATACTGCGATCCCTGCACCTCAGCAACCAAAGAAAAAAGACATGGAAATATAAGTATAACATTATACAATACACTGGTATGAGATCCATCATCCAACGTGATTCGAGGCAGAAAAGCTCCTTCATCAGGGGTATAACGGGAGATGACATCCTATAGCAGTAGGTGGTGTATAAACAAAATCAATGTCGTAATTAAAAACAATACATAAACAACAAAACCAATACATCCCACTCATCAGATGTAATAAGACTGTAAGGGAACACTGGAATGTACAGAAAGGCTATAATATTGCCAGCCACATTGTCTTGAATGCTGGGGTCTAAGAAGAGCGTGGACACAAAAGGTGTAATCCAGCATAGACAAGCTTCCTGCTGCCCATGGAGACTACCAGTTTGTCTATGCTGGATTACACTTTTTGGGTCCGAACCAGCCAGAGTGTTTTACACACTTTTTGTGGGGTCCCCCTGGTGACTCATGGAGTCCTTGGAGCACATCTCCCCACCTGATACCCTCTCTGAGGCTGCGGGGCCCAACTATACATCCATGCACTAACGGCGGTCCTGGAATCATTTGTGTCCCAGGTGGAGGTGGTCTGCAACCATGCACCTGGAATCCTCTGATAGTGAGGATGATTCTGCAACCCTACATGAAAAGGCGCTGGTGGAAGCACTGATTGTATCTGTGCGTGAGACCTTGAAGATGGAAGATGCAACAGCAACAGAGGCACAGGTTTCCTTTGGGACTCACAGACCATCCAGAGCAGCAAAGGTGTTTCCTTTCCACGCCTATTTTGACAGCATTGTTGTTAAAGAGTGGGGACGAACAAAGCGTCCCCGTGGGGTCCCTAAGTGCTTTACTAGGCATTACTCCTATGAGGAGTACCTTCTCAAGCAGTGGACTGTTCCACCGGTTGTGGATCCTCTGGTTTCCAGGTTGAACAAGGCAACCATGATTCCAGTTGAAGAGGCCCCGGCCTTTCTACGGCTGACAGGAAGGCAGAGGTTGTGGCCCACAATATGTACGCTCTGGCTGGTTCGGCACTGAGGCCGATATTCACCATTGCCCTGGTGTCGCAAACTCTGACTGAGTGAGCTAAGATTTTACGCCGAAACCTGGAGGGAGAACAGCCCCCCCCTGCCTTTGCTGAGCTGGCGGATCAGCTGGTTCAGGGGCTGCAGTTTATCTGTGATGCCTCTTTGGATAGGGCTCCCCTAGTGGCTCAGCTCTCTGTTTTGGCAGTGGCCCTTGGGCGTGTCTTTTGGCTCAAATGCTGGTCTGCGGACGAGACTTCTAAAAAGGCCTGGACTGATCTTCCCTTTCAAGGAGATCGCCTGTTTGGAGCTACCTTGGATGACATCATAAAAGGTCCCAGAGTGGAAGAGTAGCTTTCTTCTGCAGGCTACTAAGGGCAAGGAACCTCGTCATAGACGTGGGGCTTCCTTTTTGGCTCATAAGAAGTTTTTTCATCCCTCGGGGTCGACTGACAACGGCTCGAAGCCTTTCAGGGCCTTCTCTGGAGGATCCAAATGAACCTGGTCTGGCAAGCCGAGAGCGGGCTTCTCCAGACCCACGAACAAGGCTCCTTCAGCATGAAGGTTCGCCCTCACCCGTAGCAGGGGCGGGGGGATGTCTTCGCTGGTTTCCGGACCCGTGGACTTCCCTGGTGCAAGACAATTGGGTCCACAAAGTCATTCTGTCCAGCTACAAGATCAAGTTCCGCTCTTGTCCCCCGGCAAGGTTCTTTCCTTCCAACCTGCGCCTATTCCCGGACCGCTTACAGGGTCTGTTTGGGGCGGTACACGACCTGTTACATCAAGGGGTGATTGCCTTCCTTCCTGGGAACTGTAAACCGTTTTGAGTAAAAACCAGTGGCGGCTGGTGCTCAAAATTTTTGGGGGGGCGCAAACAGAAAAATGTAATAGGCATTGCTTTGCGCCAAAAAACGCTGTAAAAAATTGCGTGACTTTGAGGTCACAAAAGTGTGAAAGTGGCCTTCGGTAATTAAGTTATAGCGTGCCCCCTTTCAATGCAGAGAGACCAGCGTGCCCCCTTCAATGCAGAGATCACTGTGCCCCCTTACAATGCAGAGATGCCAGCGTGCCCCCTTTAATGCAGAGATGCCTGCGTGCCCCCTTTCAATGCAGAGATACCAGCGTGCCCCCTTTCAATGCAGAGATGCCAGCGTGCCCCCTTTCAATGCAGAGATGCCCGCGTGCCCCCTTTCAATGCAGAGACCAGCATGCCCCCTTTCAATGCACAGAGACCAGTGTGGTTCTCTGCAGGTTCCACTATAACCTTAGACTTGTGATCTCCCCCAGAAGGGTGCACACAGGGGGGCAGGTACACTTCATAGAAGGACAGATACTGATGATGGGTATTATAGACAGGACAGGTGCTCTACATAGAAGGACAGATACTGGTGATGGGTATTTTACGCAGGACAGGTACTCTGCATAGGACAGATAACTGGCTGTGATTGGTAATATAGACAGGGCAGGTAAGAGGACAGGCATTGTAGATAAGACATGTACTGAAGACAGGTATTTTAGATAGGAGCACTGTACTGTAGTTAGGACAGATGCTGAGGACAGGTATTTTAAATAGAAGGACAGATACTGAGGATGGGTATTATAGACAGGACAGGTACTTTACATAGGAGGAAAGATATTAAGGATAGGTAGATAAGACATGTACTGAAGACAGGCATTTTAGATAGGAGCACTGTACTGTAGATAGGACGACAGATGCTGGGGAGGTCCATAAGTTTAGGTAGTCACCTTTTGACAGTGAAATGACAGGAAGACAGAAATTACAGATGAATTGGTCTGCATTAGTGCTAAAGAGAGACAGGTGAGCAGATACTGTTGGTCGGCATATACTGTACAAAAGACACCCAGCTAGATATAATGCACGCAATTCAGAAAGGTAGCTCTAGATACACAGGTAAGTGATGTGTATATATAGTACTTACAGTACATGCTAGAGGATAGTTTTAGATAGATAGATAGAGATAAATAGAAATATATATGTATTACATCTATTCCCCAGACAGGTCTCCATCCGATCTATAGAGCTGGGATTAAATAATGTCATGTCTGGGGTGATAATAAGGGAATATTCTATAGAATAGTGATCTGTGTTTTCCTGCACTTCTCTGACCATCGGAGAGGAGTTGGTCATGAATGAATGGGCCATGCAGTACATTGTATGGGGAGATGTGGTCTCTGGGCGGTCATTGAGGAGGAGGATGAAGATGATGAGAAGTGTCATCTCAGGCTGGCTGCCCAGTACAGGTAAATGTGACATGATGTGTGTTTACCGGAGAGAGGAAAGTGAAATAAACAGATAACAGAAGAGATAGAGCACAGCACAGTGAAGGGCGAGCTGTGGGCTCTGATTCGCTTGAAGTGAAATTAATTTCTTATGACCTGATGCCATCCAGTTGAGCATGTGGTGATCCCTGGTTTGCGTCAGCTTGTGCAAACAGATGACAGTCATGGTGACTATAAAAGCGACAGTCTGGGCAATAGGCGCAGAGTACCTCCTGAGCACTGCTCTCTCCTGCCTGCCTCTAGGAAAGCACATCCTGCCTGAAAGGTAAGCAGCTTCTTCTCTCATCACTCCACATGTGCTTCTACCCTAACTTCTCACAACGACCCGATCCATCCAGGCTGCCAGTTAGACAGACTAGTCCTGGGAAAGGTAAAGTGAGGAGTGATTGACGTACTCTGACTCTGGACTCATTCTTTACAGCAAGGTACTTTACAAAAGCACACATCTGATCACACAGAGACTGACACAGGACAGGGATGACAGATCCAGACTGTGTTTAGTCCTTGCTTCCCTTGATGATGCTGAGGACAGACACTCTGAAGCTCATCAGAGGCGGCTGCTTCATTCATTCTTCACTTACCTGCTCTTGGGCTGGCTCGGGCTGACTCACTCCTCCTTGACCGCACCGACTGCTGCTGTGTGCTGCTGAAGCAAAAATAAAAGATAGGCTGGCGCTCTAGTGCATTGAGATACGGTTAATGTGAAGGTAAAATAATGGGTCAGAACATGACTGGGTAAATAAATGGGTTACCTATATAACAATAGGCAGGGGTGAAGTCCGTACGGTGGATGGACTGGAAGGATGATGATCAGTAAAATTGAAGTCTGCACGAAGGCCGGCTCTGCTGCACAGGAAGTCAATCTGTGGATGGAGTGAAGCAAAAGACAAGCGGAGTGCCTCTAAGTGCAATACGTTTATTGGATTAAAGCATACAGTAAATGGTAACTCACTAGAGATAAGATGAATGTAGGCTCAAATGCGAAGTCATGAGGTCAAACTGTCCATGATGCTGCTGCCAAGAGGAAGGATAGGATGGTAATCCTATCCGGTAGATGAATAGCGGGGAGATGCCGGCTCTCTCTTCCGAGACGATCTTAAACCCACGTCCTATAGTCACCTATCGGAGAGCACCAACGTTGAAGAACAAGATTGCTCCAAGTAAATTACCCGAGAATCGTACAGCCATACCATTGCATCTGTAGCTGCGTTTCTAGACTTTGTTTTTAATGTGGTATGTGTCCAACTTTGCGTGCAAGCATTCAACATTGAAAGACTGTAGCTGCGTTTTTAGACTTTGTTTTTAATGCGGTATGTGTATTTGTTTATCCAGCTGTATACTGGTGCTGCTATATGCTTTCTTACCTTAAATTTATAACCATTAGAGCCTTTAACCTTTAGAGGTATCCCCCGGTTATCTGTAGATCTTTCTGAAGTGAAACCCAGTGCTAGTGAAGCAGCCCTAATTTATCAATTCCTGATTGTTTAATTGGATAAGCCCCCACCCCAGGTCTAAGAGTATATAAGTGCAGCATCACTTGGGGACAGCACATTTGCAAGGGGGCACATTTGCTTTTGGGGGGGCTCTCTTCTCTAAGTGGGGGACGATTTCTACAAGTGGCATGCACTTCTGATTCTGCACTTCAGAGAATGCACAAAGTGAAGGAACACAGGAAAGGCTGAGATATACACCACTGAAACTGTAGGTGATGTCTTTTTTTTTTTTCCTTTTTTTCACCCCTTCAACTCTCTCCTTGAAAAATGCACTCTCTGCCACTTCTTCTGACAGCCCTGTCCTCTATCCTTAAATTCTCTCTACTTCACCCCTCTTCTCCACCCCACAGCTTATATATATCACCCTCACTTCTGTCCTCACCTTATTACTGCACTCACCATCTCCCGCTATTCCTAAATCCACATGCACACAAATCCTCAAGGACACTGGGGCATGTCCCTTCATATAAATCACACTCTCATATTACCACCCTCACCATTCTGCTTCTCCTGGCCTCTGGAGACATATCCCCAAACCCTGGGCCTCCATCTACCCATGCTCAATACACCACCTACCCTACAACCTCTGGCTGCAGTCGCAGTCAGCACAATCTAGTTCAAATCTCTCTTCTTCCCAAGACCAGACTCCCTTTCTCTTGCGCCCTTTGGAACGCTCGCTCTGTCTGTAATAAACTCACCTCTATCCATGACCTTTTCATCGCTAACTCATTTAATCTACTTGCCATCACCGAAACCTGGCTGCACGAATCAGACACTGCGTCTTCTGCTGCCCTATCCCAAGGTGGTCTTCTATGGACTCACTCCCCTAGACCCAACGGACGCAAGGGAGGGGGTGTCGGGATCCTTCTAGCCCCACATAGCTCCTTTCAGGTACTTCAGCCGCCTCCCTCTCTGTCACTCTCCTCATTTGAGGTACACTGCATTCGTCTTTTCTCCCCTCTCTCTCTAAGGGTAGCTGTGATCTACCGCCCACCTGGACCAGTATCAACCTTTCTTGATGACTTCTCCACCTGGCTACCCTACTTTCTCTCTTCTGAAATCCCCACAATCATTCTCGGCGACTTCAACATCCCTATTAATACTAACACTCCTACCACTTCCAAACTTCTCAATCTAACCTCCTCCTTTGACCTGAAGCAATGGATACATGCTTCTACTCACTCTCAAGGCAATATCCTTGACCTTGTTTTCTCCCACCTATGCACCCCGCACAACCTTTTTCAACAATCCTTTCCCTCTCTCTGATCACTACCTTATTAGTTTCACTCTCTCCCTCTCCTCCACCTCCTCTCCCTCCAGCTACCATACAGTTACCCGCAGAAACCTACGCCATCTCAACCCTTCTCTTCTCTACTCCGCTACCGACCATCTCTATGACAAAATTGCACCCCTGTCCTGCGCCAACCTAGCCACTTCTGTCTACAACACTTCACTCTTAGCCTCCCTGGACACACTGGCCCCCCTCACCACACACCGAATCAGGCCCCGACCCCTTCAACCTTGGCAAACCAATGATACTAGAAGTCTGAAAAAGCAGAGCCGTGCTCTTGAGCGCCTATGGCGTAAGACTCGGTCTCAGAAGGATTTCAAACAATATAAATCTGCCCTCCAAAAATACAATTCCATTCTCCACACTGCCAAACAGACCTATTTTATCACTCTCATTAACAGCCTGTCATCACGCCCCCGGCAACTCTTCGCTACCTTTAACTCTACTCCGTCCTCCACTGCCCCCTCCCACCGACTCAATCACTGCCCAGGAGATTGGCAACCACATCAAACAGAAGATTGACACAATTCGTAAGGAGATCGTTGCTGTTCAGATACCTTCCTCCATACCTTACGCTTCACGCCCACAAGTGCGATCATTACTTCCCTCATTCAACCCCGCCACTACAGACGAGGTTGCTAAACTACTTGCTAACGTCCACTTAACAACCTGCCCTCTGGATCCTGTTCCCTCGCAAATGCTATGGTCACCTTCTGGCCCTATTCTACACTCTCTAACCCACATCTTCAATCTCTCCCTCTCTTCTGGCATCTTCCCCAACTCTCTAAAACATGCAATAGTCAGCCCCATACTTAAAAAGCCCTCACTGGATCCAACCGATCTGAACAACCAAATCTTGCCGCCTAAGCCTCCGCAACATCTCCAAAATACGCCCCTTTCTAACCAAAGACACAACAAAACTCCTAGCTCACTCCCTGGTCATCTCGCGCCTCGACTACTGCAATTCCATTTTCATTGGCTTACCTCTACACAGGTTATCCCCCCTTCAATCCATCATGAATGCTGCCGCCAGACTCATCCACCTCACCAATCGCTCAGTGTCCGCTGCTCCTCTCTGTCAAGCCCTCCACTGGCTTCCGCTCACCCAACGAATTAAATTCAAAATACTTACAACATCTTACAAAGCAAGCCACAGCCTAGCCCCCAGCTACATCACCAGCCTCATCTCAAAATACCAACCTAATCGCTCTCTTCGTTCCTCTCAAAACCTCCTGCTCTCTAGCTCACTCATCACCTCCTCCCATGCTCGCCTCCAGGACTTTTCCAGAGCCTCTCCAATCCTCTGGAACTCCTTACCCTTATCTGTCCGATCATCTCCCACTCTATTAGCTTTTAGGCGATCTCTGAAAACCCTCCTTTTCAGAGAAGCCTATCCTACCCACACCTAACAAATATACCTCCATTTTCTCCATCAACCCATTCCCCACGGTTATTGCCTTTTGTTTCACTTGACCCTCCCTTCTAGATTGTAAGCTCTAACGAGCAGGGCCCTCTAGTTCCTCCTGTTTTGAACTGTATTGTAACTGTATTGTCTTCCTTCACATTGTAAAGCGCTGCGCAAACTGTTGGCGCTATATAAATCCTGTATAATAATAATAATAATAATCTCATTCCCCTCAAGGGAATGTATCTGTGTAGGAAAAAACTATGCAAAACATGTAATTTTATAACTTATGGACAAAAATCCTTCTCCCATGATGGCCACACATACTCGTTGGACAATGTTTATAACTGTTCCACAGATCATGTGGTATATTGTTTGACTTGCCCATGTAAGTTGTTATATGTGGGCCGTACCATATGTCCCCTGCGCCAACGTTTTGGCAAACACCGTTGGCTTATTGAGGAAGGATCCGACAAACACAGTGTCCCTAGACACTTCTTAGAATATCACAACAAATCCACTGAGAGGTTAAGAGTTTGGATTATTGAGGCCATATCCAATAAATTACCAGAGGCCCAGCGGTTCTCTAGACTGTGAACGTGAGACATTTTGGATTTTTTCTTTGAACACATTAAAGCCTCACGGTTTAAACGAGGAACTTGAAATCAGCACTATTTTATAATTATTATATTTTTTATCAGAGGTTTCTATAGCGGTTTTTTATATCAGCTATGTGCACTATTATATGTGTCTTGACATTTTAACATACTACTTTGTCCCTAATTATATTGCTAATCATTTTTAATCCTTTTCCTTACATATACATCTTTTTTAATATATTTTTAATATATATCTTATAATATTTTTAAAATATCCCTTATATACATATCTATATCATTGATATATTTTATATCTTTTTTAGCTATTCCTCTCATTTTATTATTTTTAACTTCCCCTATTTTTTGGTTAGGCATAGTCCTTGTGAGACCATATCTTCATGAATATCTCCATCTGCCCTCCTTATCCTTACATATATACATATATATTTTTATACATGTACATTTATTTATTATCCAATTTTAAATGGTTAAATCTATTATACCATTTATTATACATCTTTATAGTTCATTGAGAGATCAGTGCTGGGGCTATGTTTATACTGTAGTTCTTTGGTCTATATCTTTTTACACATTGCCATGTTTCATTTCCATATCATAAGTATATATTATGTTTATAAATTACTTCGCAATCTTGTATGGGTTGTGTCTCCTAATATGGCCGCCATGTCACTCCATTGGTTGTTCGGTCTTTGTATACTCCCATTCACAAATTGCGTGCATATAAATCTTCTGGCTCTAAGTGGTCCCTGCATTTACACTTGAGAAAAGAGCGCGCATGCTCCCCATGAGCTTGGCGCACGCTCTGAAACGCGTCGTGTGCACTTTGACCCTGCCTACGTCACGCGGTCGACGCTGAGTCCCAGCCTGCCTCGAGAGTTCGGTCTCGGAAGAGAGAGCCGGCATCTCCCCGCTATTCATCTACCGGATAGGATTACCATCATATCCTTCCTCTCGGCAGCAGCATCATGGACAGTTTGACCTCATGACTTCGCATTTGAGCCTACATTCATCTTATCTCTACTGAGTTACCATTTACTGTATGCTTTAATCCAATAAACGTATTGCACTTAGAGGCGCTCCGCTTGTCTTTTGCTTCGCTTGTGTGCTGCTGAAGCGTCCGACCACGCCGCTGCTCCTCTTCGCTCTGACGGTGGGTGGGAAGGTGACGGACGAGGACTCGGTGAGAGTGACCCGACGCACACATCGCGACGTCATCCAGGATGTCCTGCATGATTGGTCCAGGCTGGAGTCTGGACCAATCACTGCCAGGACAGGACTAGTGGGGGAGTGTTGGGGCGCATTGCTCTGCGCCCGATGACCCCCAGAAGGCCGCCAATCAGCACCTCTGCCCGCCGCACGTGGGGTGGAAAACCCCACCCCCCCCCATAACCACCACTAGGTCCGGCGCCCCTAGTGGGCTAAAAATTGAATTTTTTTTAATCTTTTTTTTTCTTCTTTTTTTAGGGGGGCTGCGCCCCCTATGGACAGGCAGCCACTGGTTAAAACCCTGAAAATGTTCTGAAGTCGAAACCGGAACAAAGTGCATTCAATCTTGGACCTCAGGGCACTGAACCTGCTTTGTGGGGGTGTAGAAGTTTAGAATGGAGTCCATTCGCACGGTGGTGGCATCCCTGCTTCAGGGGAATTTCCTTGCCTCCATCGACATCAAGGATGCTTACCTTTACATTCCAATATGTGCCAGTCACCAGCACTTCCTCAGCTTTGCCGTGACAGAGGAGCATTATCAGCTTGTGCTGTTACCCTTCGGTCTCGCTTCTGCTCTTCGGGTCTTCACAAAAGTGTTAGCCCCAGTGCTAGCTCTGCTACGCCAATGAAGGATTGCAGGACTGGGCTACTTGGACGATCTCCTGAGAGCGGAATCTCCTTCTGCTCTGGTGGAAATCCTGGAGATCACAATACGAACTCTGCGGAAGTTTGGTTGGATTCTGGATTTTTCAGAAGTCTGCCCTGGTTCTGTCCACAAAGCTGGACTATCTGGGCCTGACTCTGGACTCGGCCTTAGCCAGAGTGCTCCTTCCTCTAGACAAACTCCAGAAACTGCAGGCTGCAGTTCATCTCCTGCTGTCCAACAGATGATCATCCCTCTGGACTTGCATGCAGGTGCTGGGCCTGATGGTGTCCACCTTCGAGGCGGTTCCGTTTGCACAGTTCCATACAAGGTCCTTGCAAAGGGAGATTTTGACCAAATGGGACAAGACACAGCAGTCTCTGTGCAATCGGCGAACGAAAGAGTCCCTGATATGGTGGCTTGGTTCTCCGGAGCTTCTGCTGGGCAAATCCTTTCTCCTCTTGGATTGGACAATGGTCACCACGGATGCCAGCCTGTCTGGCTGGGGAGGCATCCTCGGCAAGCATTCTGCTCAGGGGATCTGGATGCTGGAGTAGTCCAGACTACCGATCAATTTCTTGGAACTCCAAGAGATCAGACTGTGTCTGGACCATTGGCTGTATCATGTTCAGGGTTTTCCAGTGCGCATTCAATCGGACAATGCCAGTGCCGTGGCTTGTCAATCACCAAAGGGGCACAAGAAGTGTCCTGGCAGGTCTTGAAGTAGCCAGCATTCTAAAGTGAGCAGAATGGATCGTTCCAGCCCTCTCCGCCGTACACATTCACGGGGTGGAAACTGGCAGGCGGATTACCTCAGTCGTCAGACCAAGGGGAGTGGTCCTTTCATCTGGATGTGTTTCATCAGCTGTGTCTCAAGGTGGATCTGTTGGCGTCTCGGCTCAACAGAAAGGTGCAGAGGGTTTGTGGCTCGGTCAAGGGATCCTCTGGTTGATGCCAAAGATGTGCTGGTGGTCCCATGGGGCCAGTATTGTCTGATTTGCGCCTTCCCTCCTCTTAAGCTTCTGCCAAGACTTCTACGCATGAGCGAGGCATAAGGAATTCTGGTAATCTTAGTGGCTCCCGACTGGCCTCGCCAGGCTTGGTACGCCGAGCTGGTGTGGCTGGTTGCCGATGTTTCTTGGACGCTTCCTCTCAGAAAGGATCTGCTGTCCCAAGGACCGATTTTTCATCCGGCTTTATAGTCTCTGGCTTTGACGGCTTGGCTATTGAACGCCACGTGCTGAAGGATAGAGATTTATCTGAGTCTGTGATTCCTACACTGTTGAAAGCTAGGAAATCCACTTCTGGGAAGATCTACCCTCGTACGTGGAAGAGGTACATTGCGTGGTGTGAGTCTCTTGGAGTTCATCCTCGCTCCTTCTCGGTGGCTCGGATCTTGACCTTTCTTCAACTGGGGTTGAACAGAATTTGGCCTGGGGTACCATCAAGCGCCAGTTGTCAACTCCACAGAGGGGTGGGTGCTGTGTCCATCAATGATCAGAGAAATGGAAGTCAAAAATCCCATTTTGCTTTTGTTCATTGACGGGCACAGCTCCATATCTTCTTGACCTTTAGGTTTATGCTTTTCTCTAGAGGAGTAGTTTTTTTTTTTTAGTAGAAATGTTTTGCTTTTATTTTCATGTTTCTGTGAACTGGATATTCTAGATTCTTACGGTCTCCTCAGTCTGGCCAGCGAGCACGATCCGACCTGAGCTCCGCGCTAGGTCAGCTGTGACATAGCCCCACTGGAGGGGGGCTGGCCGGCGAGTAAATGCCACGCGAGGACGTATAGCCCTGGTCACAACCTGAGTCGCAGCGTGGCTCTGCCCTGCAGCAACCCCATTCCAAGATGGTGGGGTGGTCTGCCTAAAGTGGTGCCCATCCAGTTCCAAGGTGTAGTAAGTAGTGTCCCTCCTCTCCCTTGGTGGTCTTTTGGGTTGACGTGAAACTCTCCCTGGGATGGTCAGACCCCCCGGGTTCCTCTCCATTCCCCCCAGCCTCTCGGAACAGTCACTGTGGGTCTTTTGGCCCCCAACCTCCTCCCACTTTGCCACATGCTACAGAAGGGGGGGGAGGGTTGGATGTGTTTGCTGCTGACTGGGTTGCACATTGAGCAGGGTCCCTGCCTCCTGGGGTTTAGTGACTGGGGCAGGGATGTCCTTTGGGCTCCCTGCGGCAGTGGTTGGGCTGGGGGTGCGGATGTTTTATCATCCGCTGGAACGCGCCTCACACGGTCAAATCAGACCAATAATTGAGGCCGTGGCTTTGCGTCCTACTCGCGGCTGATGGACCAAGCTATCCGAGCTACTGACCAAGCTGGGGAGCGGAAGTTTTCATCATCCACGGGTACACGCCTCACATGGCTGGATCAGGCCAAAAATTTAGGCCAGGGCTGATGGATCAAGCTGTCCAAGCTGCTGGAACTGACTGAGCTGCTAACGGGCATCCGCCTCCCTTCCTATCACTGCCCTGGGTGGTCGGCTCCGCAGCGGCTCACGTCCTGGCTGGGCGCCTTTTAAATTTAGGCAGCGGCCTACTGGGACACGTGGCCACTTTGGGTGCTACCTCAGTACATTTAGCTGAAGCCCTCAACTCTGTCCTTGGCATCTGTCGGACTGTGAATCCAGGCAAATGTGGCTGGGCCTTCACTGAAATTTAGCCTGCGACCTGCTGGGCCATATGGTCATCCTGGCGCCTCCCTTAATCCGGGAGGAACCTCATTTTTAGTGACAGTGTAGCAGCCATTATTGTGTGGGTGAGGGTACTCTGCCTGCGTGTCTGCATCATGGCATGTGCCCCCCCCTTAAGGGGGCTATGTACTATTATGTCCTCCATGGAGGGTGACCCTGTTGCTGGGTTTAATAGGTGGTCTTTTTGTGGACCTTTGGCCGGCATCTCCTTGCGAGACTGAGGCCCCCGGCCTCCCCTGCTTGTTATGTTTTCAGGGTGAGCTTAGTATATAGTGACCCTACTGGGTCTGCGTCCACGCACTTCGAGTGCTCTGATAGTGAGGATGAGTCCTTTTTTACCGCATATGCACATTAAAGGCACTGGTTGATGCACTGATTGTATCAGTGCGGGAAATTTTAAAACATGGGGGGATGCAGCTACGTCAGAGACGCTGGTCCCCTTGGTCAGGGCCGCTGATAGGGCAGTACAACCAGCCCTGTTGTACCGGGCCTCATCAGCAAGACAGGGGGGCCCGGGCAGCTTTATGGTTCATTCCTGCCTATAATAATAAATTGATTTCCATAGCTCACACTCCTGCTTCTACTTACTACCCAGGGTTAAATTAAGTTTCCCTGGGCCCCATCAGGTCAAATGAGGGTCCCAGGAGGCTGGAGCAGAGCAGGAACTTTTTTTCCATTTTCGGGTGTAGGTAGCTGAAGTGCAGTCGCATGCTTGGCTGCACATTATAGTTCCGGCCTGCCATCCGCCTGCCCACTGCCTATGCTATGCCCTCCCTGGCGGAGTGATTCTTTGTACCGCCTCTCCCTCAGCAGGTGCCGTGGAGTGAGGGAGAGGCTTCTGTGAGGTGGCTGAGAGGGCGCAGAATCAGCAATCCCAGCGGTGAGTGGCGGTGCACAGGCAAGTGACACACTGACAGGCAGTATGCCTGAAGGTGGGCAATTGGGAGCAGGCAGGAGCAGCACCAGGTGGGTGCTTCAACACCTCCAGAATTTCTCCTACCACCCCCATCTGCAGCCCATAAATGAAAAGTGATGCTGGAGTGTGGAGCAGCCCTTTGATTTCACGTACTGTCCTTTGTGTTACTTATCTTGTGGGATGTCTGCTGTCCATGTCCCCGGCTCAGCCACGCCCCCTCCCTGTGTGTAGAAGAGAATGCAGAGCATGCACTGAAATTTACAAGGTCTGTTTTCCTGTTTTGTCATGCGGATGCCTAAAGTGAAGGGGATGAGGGGTGGCTGTATAGAATTGTTCGGGGAAGCTGTAGTGATATGGTGTCTGCATAGGGGAAAACATTACTATTGTGTGACAATGTGAACCCTTACATTGCCAGCTTTATGTCTACTAAGAGCAGATAGATCTTATGGGGGATTTAAGGGCTTCAAGATCTGCTAGTCACTGAACTTTATTTTAAGCAAGGACTACTGTCCAAACTCACTGCAAACCTCCAGCATTCTGTGCACACGGCCTGTAAGCATGCAATGTTTTCTAAATGAGAATTCCCCCTGGTAAAGATGCATATAATTTCAGTAAGAAGAGGATACAGAGTTTTTTACCTGGCTGTTTTAGATTGTAGGGTATTTGTCCAGCACTTAGGCATGGTTCACACTAGTGTGATGTGTGTTGTGGCGATTTGAGTTACGACTTGTGGGCATTTTTGATGCGATTTTACTTCTGTGCCATTTTGGTGCGATTTTATTCTTAGTAGTCAAGGCACTGCTGCTTTGCCTTGAAAGAGTTGAGGGTTAAACAACTCAACAGGTCTGGAGAAAAAGAGATTATGTTTCCAAATACAGAAAGGCTTCTTCACAGTAACAGCTGTGAAAATGTGGAATAGACTGCCTCCATATGTCATTATTTGTATTTTAGTTTAAAAAAAAAAAAAAAACGAGCTGCTCAGTCTAAAATGCCAAGTCCAGGCCTGTCTGTCAGTGTCACATGGCTGTTGGGCACTGACTTTGTTATGGCTGTACAGTGTTAGTCAAACACCTAGTAGCCTTAAAGTCAGTACCCAACAGCCATGTGACACTGACACAGAGCCAAAGAGCACCTGCTGTGCTGTGATCATTATAACAAGGTTTATCATTAGCAGGATATTCTAGTTTACACTTGTGTTGGGGGGGGGAGGGGGGTAAGTAAAGACATGGCTGAGCTGCATCTTTACTAACACTAACTTTACTAACACTCCACTCATGGATCCCCTGCTGAGCAGAGTTGCTCAGTATGGGAGGGCCCTTATAATGCAAGGGCAGTGGAGGATGTATGCCGCAAACACTATGTTGTCTGTGCAGCAAAAAATTATCCCTACTGTCACCACCCACAATTTTGCCTGCTGAGCACAATCCCATTGAACTCATATCAGGGTTTTTAGGTGGTTATACCGGGTGGTGAGGAGATGATGCAACACCTCGCTACCTGCCAAATATTCTCTGTAGAGCAACCCAGGTGCAGATTACTCTTCAGAGAGCAATAGTATGAACTAACCCATAAAGACTGGGTCGGGGAGCAGCAGTAGCCTGGGGGTGCTGATGTGTAGGTGGGGATTTGGGGACAGGGGCCCCATTAGGAAGACTGTATGGGGCCCCGTGATTTCTAACAACAGCCCTGCCCTTGGTGCTCGCAGATTCTCTGAAGCAGCAAAGATTTTACTGCCTACTGTGACCAGAATTGGACGGACCTTGCCTTACACCCTGTTCCAAATTATTATGCAAATGATATTTTTCTCATTTACCTAAATAATTGATGTAAATATTGGTTGATAACGTGAATTATGCTGACTGTTAAGAGTACAAATCAAATTTTATTGAACAATCCTCTTAACAGTATTTTTTTTTTTTTTAAACATAAAAATCTTACAATGCACTGTTCCAAATTATTACATACAGTAAGTTTCAAAACACTTTATAGATCGTAAAGAACTGAAAATTGTAATTTGTTGTGTTTGCCACATATAAGTTTGATTGAAATAGCTTTTGATTTCAGTAAATAACAACATTTTAACTTTTTAAACATTTTAACACAGGACCCCTTATTTGATAGCAGCTTCACAAGTCTTGCATCCATTGAACTTGTGAGTTTTTGGACAGTTTCTGCGTGAATTTGTTTGCAAAATGTCAGAATAGCCTCCCAGAGCTGGTGTTTGGATGTAAACTGCCTCCCACCCTCATAGATCTTTTGCTTGAGGATGCTCCAAAGGTTCTCAATAGGATAGAGGTCAGGGGACGATGGAGGCCACACCATGACTTTCTCTCCTTTTATCCCCATAGCAGCCATTGATGCAGGAGGTATTCTTTACAACATGAGATGGTGCAGTCATGCATCAAGATTATTTTATTACAGACAGCATAGTTTTTCCTTCTGTACCAGGGAAGAAAGTGGTCAATCAGAAACTCCACATAATTTGCAGAGGTCATCTTTACACCTTCGGGGACCCTAAAGGTGCCAACCAGCTCTCTTACCATGATTCCGGCCCAAAACATGACTCCACCACCGCCTTACTGACGTCGCAGCCTTGTTGGAACAGGGTAGCTGTCCACCAACCAGCCCAATGCAGCCGTTTTTTGCTTGTGAGCATTGCTTAGTGGTGACCAAATAGGTTTATGCACAGTTGCAAGACTCTGGAGGATTCTACACCTTAGTGTCCATGGGACTCAAGAGGCACCAGCAGCTTCAACTATCTGTTTGCTGCTATGTAACGGTATTTTAGCAGCTGCTGATCCGATGCATGGATCTGGCAGATATCTTCCTCAATGTGCCTTTATCTGCACAAACCCATCTTTGCTCTGAATCAGCCACAAATCTCTTAAAAGTGCAATGATCACGCTTAAGTTTTCGTGAAATATCTAACGTTTTGATACCTCATCCAAGGCATTGAACTATTTCACTCTTTTCAGCAGCAGAGAGATCCTTTTTCTTCCCCATATTGCATGAAAATGGTGCTCTGCTCTGAACACCCTCCTTTAGTAGTTTTTAAATTGGGCTCACCTGGCAATCTACTGTAATTATCACAGGTGTCCGAGATTGTTTTCAGTGATCAAAAGAGCCCTGAGACACAATGCAATCCCATGAGTTAAACTGAAAAAAAAAAAAAATGTTAATCTTTGTGACACTTTAATAGAATTTGCATAATAATTTGGAACAGGGTGTACTTCCTGGCAACAATAAATAGGTTTGAATAAAACCCCTGAAAGCTTTCAGATCCTGGAACCGGTACAATGACCCCTTGTGAGAGCAGATTCCATTTGTCTGAATCAAGGCGGTCCAAGGATCAGGAAAGAAGTGAAGTTGCCCCTCCCTCCCCAGATAAGGGTGAGGGTGCCCCTTCAGGCAGAAGTGGGCTTGTCTGTAGTCCCGGGGGAACCTGCTCTCGGCTTACAAGGCCAGGGCCTCTTGGAAACCTCTGCGGGATTACGGGCAGATTTTGACCCCTGGTCCTTAGTTCCCGAGGGACGAAAGGACCGCTTATGGGCCGAGAAGAAAGGGCCACGTCTGCGACGAGACAGTACTCTTCTTCCGCAGGCTACCAGGAGCACACTTACCCCCTGTAAAACCCGTCATTTTCTCCTCCATGGAAGCTCTGAACAGGCGGGTCTCCTACAAAGGGGAGATCAGTCAGTACCTTCTTGGAATCCAGGTCCGGAGACCAGTATTTCAGCCATATCATGTGGCAAAGGGTCACCGCTGTCACAGACACCCTACAAGCTAAGAGGGCCACATCCAGAGAAGCAAAACAGATATATTGCAACCCCGAGACCAACTGGTTCCCCAGCTTCGCCAGGTCAGGAGGAGGTTGTCCCCCTTCCAAATTCTTCGCTTAGCCCATTCTGTTAAAGTCTGTGAAACCAAAGTTATGGCAATCACTGGCTGCAGAATGGAACCGGCCATGGTAAAAAAAAAAGGTTTCGGACCAGAGATTCAGCCCTCTTGTCAAAAGGATCTTTAAAGGATGGAGAGTCCTCCACCGGGAGAAGGGTGGCTTTATTCAACCTGGGAACCTGAGAGTCGTGGTACTGTCAGTTTCTTTAACAGGGACTCTTCAAAAGAATACCTTCTAGCGAAATGCTTAGGTACCCCGACAGTGCGATTTGGGTAACCCCTCTGACTTGCGACAATGCAGTAAAAATAAGCAAGAAAGGGGAATACCTTTGAGGTACCAAAGTGCCATAGCTGTGTCCTCCAATTTTAAAGTTTCCTGTACTGATTAAATCAGTGCATCAACTAGTGCATTTTCATGCGTGGCTGTAGTGGAAGAGGATTCATCCTCACTATCAGAGCACTCCAGGTGTGTGGACGCAGACCCAGTAGGGTGACTTGCGTCCGGGGCGGCCAAATTAACCTCAGTATCTTAGGAAACAGGATGCAGGTGAAGGCTGAGGGCGATTTTTGCTCATTCTATTCTGGAGGGCCATATCTACCTTGGACACTAGTGACTAAAGGACCGCCGTTATAGCAGACAAGGCAGACTGGTGGTGGTCAGGTGGTGACACATGCTCCAGGGACTCCATGGGTTAAGCTGGGAACTGCCAACACCACTGCACCAGCGGCACCACAAGTCCCAGCGCACCAGGAGACTACTAAGAGGGAGCTGTTAGCACCCACCGAGGCTCACCACCTCCTACTCAGGTACAGAGACAAAGTGCCAAGCTGCACGCCCTGCAGCAATCATAGAGAGAAAGTTCAGGAACTGACAATAGAGGCCCACTGCTAATTCACCGCTCCATAGGCTTCAAAAACATGGCTGCCGGGTGATGGCAATGGGAAACTACAAGAAAATGGCCGCCGGGCTACACAAACATTGCCGCTGATAGAGAGAAGAGACACACGGTAAAATGGCGGCTGCATGCAGCGCCCGGGCCCCCTCCCCGCACCATGCCCCAAAACAACACCAGGCATAGCCAGTCCGGGGCGGAGCTAGGCGATGGTGAAAGGGGAGGGTAGCAGCGAGGGATAGCGTTATGTGAGAAGGAAGGGCGCTCAGGGGTACAACCAACCCAGGGAGGGGCCCATGTCCACCCCGAAAAACCACTAGAAGGGAGGGGGGGTACACCACTCGCCACACCTTGGAACCGGGCGGGCACCACTCAAGGCAGACCAACGCACCATCTTGGAATGGGGGTGCTGCAGGCCAGAGGCACACTGCAACTAAGGTCGTGACCAGGGCTCTGTGTCCTCGCGAGGCGTTTACTTGCCGGCCAGCCCGCATCCATTGGGGCTATGTTGCAGCCAATCTAGTGCGGAGCTGAGATCGGGTCGTGCTTGCTGGCCAGACCGTAAGGACCTAGAATATCCAGTCCTATGCCCAGTCCAGCAGGTGATTGTAGTTCTCACAGGAACAGGATTGTAGTTCTCACAGGAACAGAAAATAATAAATGAAGCAAAAAAAAAAAAAAAAAAACATTTAAAAAGGAAAAAATGCTAGGACCAGAGATCCCAGCAAGGAACTAGGTCCTTACTCCTGACTAAGCAGAAAAAAAAAAACTGAAGACCTATAGTAGGAAGTGTAATGAACTAAAGAGAAATAAATTATATATATATATATATATATATATATATATATATATATATATATATAGAAACAAGTTGACAGGCCACCCCCCTCACACAACGCTGGGCAGCCCTTTACTGGTGCATGTAGAGAAAGACTGCAAGAGATCAGCACCACTGAGCTGCATGAGAAGAAAAGATGTAAAAAGCATATATATATATATATATATATATATATATATATATATATATATATATATATATATATATACACACACACAGTATATATTGTATCTCAAATTATAATATACTTGTTTCTTTTGTCTGTAAAATTTTCAAATTAAAAAAACAAAAAGTTGAAGAAATTAGGTTCTAGAAAAGAACCAGAGGATTAAAAGATCCAGCCTGTTATGTCTCCAAGGCACTATGGTGCACTTCAAAGGCCACATGATGGAATCCAATGATAACTTTGCATCTTTCTTTTAAAGTACCTTTGCATGGGGTGCAAGTGCCTGATTAACTGCCATGAAACCTGTAGAGAAGATTAGATATCTTAATCACTGGGAGACCTATACTCTGCTTACAGAATGAACACTCGCCCTCTGGCCTATACCAAGTAGGCACCTCTTGTCAGCAGGTCCCAAGTTACACTAGATCAGTGTTTTTCAACCGTTGTTCAGTCAAAGCAACCTTTTAAAATTTAGCACAAATCTGTAGTCGCCTCATTTTAACCACTTTACCTCCGGAGGATTTTGCTGTCTTACGTCCAGGCCACTTTTTGCGATTCGGCACTGTGCGACTTTAACTGACAATTGCGCGGTCATGCAATGCTGTACCCAAACAAAATTTACGTCCTTTTTTTCCCCACAGAGCTTTCTTTTGGTGGTATTTGATCACCTCTGCGCTTTTTATATTTTGCAATATTAACCACCTCCCACCCGGCCACTGTACATATACGGCCGGGTGGGAGCTTCCTCCTTCTGAGTGGACGTTCCAGAACGTCCTTCAGAAGGAGGGCGATCGCGCCGCCGCATGCACGCGCAGCGGCGCGATCCTGATGTGTCTGTGTCCCTAGGACACAGAGCATCTCCGCTCGGCAGGAGGGCTCTCTGATTGGCCCTCCTGATCACATGACGGATGTGTCCAATCACAGCTGTCATGTGATGTCAACAAAGCCGTTCTAACAGTGATCGGCTTTGCTTCTCCTCTGACAGAGGCTGTCAGTGAGGAGAAAGAGAGCAGATCTCAGCTGCCAGCCAGGGATCAGTGAGTATACAGCATTTTTACTGCTTTTACTCACTGATCTGGGTAACCAGTGAGTAAAAAAGCAGAAAAAGTGCTATATACAAACTGATCCCTGGCTGGCAGCTAAGATCTGCTCTCCTCCTCACTGACAGCCTCTGTCAGAGGAGAAGTGGATCGGATTGCTGTAAAAAAAAAAAAAAAAAAAAAAAAGTGTCATGCTATAAAAAACACCTGTCCCAATAAAATATTCTATCCCAGTAAACATTTTCCACATCTGTCTGATCAACTGGTGCGCACCTGGCGCACATCTGCCACATCTGTCCGTAATCCTCTGCCGCACATCTGTCTCACCTTGATCTGGTACACATTTACCACATCTGGCGCACATCTGCCACATCTGTCTGCGATCATACGGTGCACACATCTGGAACATCTGTCCGTGATCATCCGGTGAACATCTGGCCGTGATCATCTGCCACTTCTGTCCGTGATCATCCGGCGCACATCTACCACATCTTTCATCCCAGTGATCAATCTGCCACTTCTGTCGTGATCATCCGGCGCACATCTGCCCCATCTTTCATCCCAGTGATCAACATCTGGCACACATTATTTGCCACAGATCAGCTGTCACACATCATCTTCCACATCTGGCGCACATCTGTCTGTAATCTAGTGCACATCTGGTCCACATCTGCCACACATCTGTCCCAGGAATCATTTGCACACATCTGTCTACGTGGCTAAAAAATGATCCAGGGCCTTCAAAAATATGATAGGTACTCAGGAAATTAAATGTGTAATTTATGCACCAAAACGTCTGACTGTGCTCCCCGCATGTTGGACCTCTGTATGTGGCCAGCTACGTAAAAGTCTCACACATGTGGTATCGCCATACTCGGGAGGAGTAGCAGAATGTATTTTGGGGTGTCATTTTTTCTATGTACATGCTATATGTTATAAATATCTTATAAATTGACAACTTTGTGTAAAAAAAAAAAAACTAAGTTTACATTTTCTTTCTACGTTTTCCATAAACTTGTGGAAAATAATGGCATGTTCAAAAGACTCATTATGCCCTGTAGAATATACGTTGGGGTGTTTGCTTTCCAAAATGGGGTCATTTTTTGGGTATTTCCATTGTCCTGGTGCTCCAGGGCCTTCAAAAATGTGATAGGTACTCAGGAAATGAAATGTGTAATTTATGCTCCTAGAACACCTGACGGTGCTCCCTGCATTTTTGGCCTCTGTATGTGGCCAGGCTGTGGAAAAGTCCCACACATGTGGCATCGCCATACTCAGGAGAAGTAGCAGAATATATTTTGGGGTGTAATTGTTTAATCTAATAAAAAAAGAAAAAAAAGTTAATCTATGCCATTTGAAAGAAATAACTTAATATGACAATTTTGTACGAAAAAATTTTTCTTCATTACACAAACTATTGTGGGCAAAAAAAGATGCAACTTCAAAAAACTCACTATGCCTCTTACTAAATACCTTGGACTGTCATCTTTACAAAAAGGGGTAATTTGGGGGGTATTTGTACGGTCCTGACATTTTAGGGCCTCAAGAAATGAGAAAGGTAGTTAGTACATCAGGATTGATCAATTTTCAATGATACATAGCCTAGCTTGTGGGCTCTATACCTTTTACACAAACCTATTATCATACACTTATTGGGATTTTTTTTTAACAAAGACATGTAGCAGAATACATTCTGGCCAAATTTTATGACCACATTTGATTTTATTGGATTTCTTTTATAACAGAAAGTAGAAAATATTGTTTTTTTTTCAAAATGTTCGTTATTTTTTCGCTTATATCGCAAAAAATAAAAAACCCAGCGGTGAATAAATACCACCAAAAGAAAGCTCTATTTGTGCAAACAAAATGATAAAAATTTCATTTGGGTACAGTGTAGCATGACTGAGTAATTGTCATTCAAAGTGTGAGAGTACCAAAAGCTGAAAATTGGTCTGGGAAGGAAGGGGGTGAAAGTGCCCAGTATTGAGGTGGTTAATAAAAAAAAATGCGAAAATTTTGAAAAACTAACAATATTTTTCTACTTTGACAGTTAAAAAATATCCAATATATAAAATTTTTGTCATATATTTAGGCCAAAATGTATTTAGCTACATGTCTTTGACAAAAAAATTCTCAATGAGCATTTTTTTAACCGCTTTAAGACCGGAAGATTTAACCCCATTCCTGATCAGGCCATATTTTGCGATTCGGCACTGCGTTATTTTAACGGACAATTGCGTGGTCGTGCGACGCTGTACCCAAATTAAATTGATGTATTTTTGTTCCCCACAAATAGAGCTTTTTTATGGTGGTATTTGATCACCTGTGCGATTTTTACTTTTTGCTCTATAAACAAAAAAAAGAGCGACAATTTTGAAAAAACAACAATATTTTTCACATTTTTTTTATATGAAATTCCCCCCCAAAAAATTTAAAAATCAAAATTTTTTAACATTTTAGGCCAATTTGTTTTCTGCTACATATTTTTGGTAAAAAAAAAATAAAAAAAATAAATAGCAATAAGCGTATTTTGATTGGTTTGCACAAAAGTTATCACAGCTACTAATTACGGGAAATTTGTCATTTTTATTTTTTTGCGGGACTGCGACATTGTGGCCGACAGATCGGACCATTGGCTGGCATTTTTTACACTTTTGGGGGTACCAGTGACATTACTACAGTAATCAGTGCTATAAAAATGGATTTTTGTAAAATCTTACCGTAAAATCCTTTTCTCTTAAGCTCATTGACAGACGTAGTCCTCGTTGATTAATAACTCGGGTTATACTGCCCTCTACAGGAGTAGGACTAGACAGGAAAGAAAACATTCTGGCCACACCTTAGGGGCAGTCCCAGGAGGGTATATCCTCTCTCTCTCTGCTACAGCAAATCAGTTATGTCACAAAGCAGTGTTTAGAGAATTTAACCCAACCCAACTCAAAAACAGAGGGGCGGGTACTACGTCTGTCAATGAGCTTAAGAGAAAAGGATTTTACAGTAAGATTTTACAAAAATCCATTTTTCTCTGTCGCTCATTGACAGACGTAGTCCTCGTTGATTAATAACAACTCGGGACGTCCCAAAGCAGTACCACAAATGAGGGGTGGGAAAATGGAAATCAAAATCCAATCTAGAAGGCCCAACCGGTGCCAACTAGAAGTTTTAAAGGCTCATCAATCACACGATGAGACTCAACTGAAATTCCAACGGAAAAAAACCCTTGAGGTAGACCACCGGTCTCCTCAAATTGCGGCCTACAAAACCTTGCGGCCAAATGAGGCATCCGCCGATGCCATCACATCAACTTTATAAAATTTCGTAAAGGTATGTACCGACGACCAGGTGGCCGCCTTGCACACCTGGACCACTGACGCCTGATGGCGGTAGGCCCAGGAAGTACTGAGCGCTCGAGTGGAGTGCGCCTTAACAGGGAACGGAGGATTCCGACCCTTAATAGAATAAGCCTGTACCACCGTCTGTCTAATCCATTTGGAGATAGTCGCGGCAGATGCAGGCAACCCCTTTCTGGGGCCATCCGTGATCACAAAAAGTGAATCCGTCTCACGGAACGTTTCCGTAGCCTTCAGGTATACCCTGATTGCCCGAACCACATCCAAGGAATGCAACGCATATTCCCGAGGATGATTGGGCTGAGGACACAAGGAAGGTAGCACAATATCTTCATTCAGATGAAAGTCTGAAACCTTAGAAAGAAAGGATGGCTTCGGATGAAGAACTACCTTATCCCTATGAACCACTAGATATGGGGAATGGCATGATAATGCAGCCAGTTCTGACACCCTGCGTGCAGAAGTGATAGCCACCAAGAAGGCCACCTTCTGAGATAATGTAAGCAAGGGAATCTCCCTGATATTTTCAAAGGGAGGTTTCTGCAGAACCGACAAAACCAAATAAGATCCCAAGGTGGTAAGGGCGCGCGGACTGGCGGAGCCAAGTGCCGCACCCCCTGGATGAAATTCCGCACCAGGGAATGAGTAGCCAAAGGCTTCTGAAAGAAGATTGCTAATGCTGAAACCTGACCCTTGATGGTGCTCAAGGATAGTTTCTGCTCAACCCCCTTTTGCAGAAAAGCCAAGATTCGGGTCACCGAATAGGTACGTGGGGGAAATCCCAAAGATTCACACCACGCAATATAAGTCTTCCATGTGCGATAATAGACTTTGCTGGAAGTCGCTTTCCTTGCTTTAATTAGAGTAGGAATAACTGAAGCTGACAACCCTCTGCCCTTCAGTACCTGGGTCTCAATGGCCAGGCCATTAAAACCAGCGACTGTAAAGCACGATGGAAGATCGGTCCTTGAGACCGCAGATCCTCCCTGAGAGGAGGTCTCCAAGGAGCGTTCGCGACTAGCATGTCCAAGTCGGCCTGACCGGCCTGACGAGGCTAGCCTCGAATTTCCAGGATAACTGGAGTTCCCTCCATCTCTATCCTGCGGAGAAATCTCAGCAGCAACTTGAGAGGGGGGAAGACGTATAGTAGCTGATACTGCCTTAGTAGGCCGTTCAGCGCGTCTGCTGCGTCCGCTAGAGGAACGCGGCTGCGCGTGACCAACCTCCGCGCCTTTCTGTTGAGCCGATATGCCAACAGATCCACCTCCGGGATGCTCTGATGAAGACACAGATGGTGAAATCCTTGGTGATCGACCTAAGTCATCACCCTGATATTGTCTGACTGGATCCGAACCAGGCTGCCCTAGAGCTGCTTGGTCCAGGCAATCCGACAAAGTCTGATCGCTCTCTGTTCCCACACATTTATCAGAAACTTGATTCTTATCAGGAGTGATGATTTCTCCTGGTTGAGCATTAGAGACCGAAGTCACCAGACTAGAGGCTCCTTGGTCTGTTGGCTCAACCGGATCCGATTCCTGTAGGGAACTGAGACTAATCTTTGGAAAAGGTAAAGAAAATGATCTGTTCAGGGAACGGTAACTACCGCTCCCTGTAGCACCTAAATGTTGGAAGGGAAGAATCGCACCGGTAGCAGTGATCGATACTCGATCTGGTGTCCTGATCGTATGATCTCCTGAACCCCTTAGTCCGAGATTCAGGAAGGCTCTAGCTCTGAATGCCAGTGAAGACGTCCCCCCACCCTCAAGCCAGGTGGGGGCGCACCTTCAGGCTGTATTAGCCTTAACTTCAGGTTTGGCTGAGTCGGCCTTTTGTTTGCCCGACCAGCGCCTCTTGAACCCTCCTAGAGGGGCTTTGCCTTTCCCGCTCGCCCCAGCGGAGCGAACGAATCCTTTATGAGCGGCAAAGAAAGGTCCACGCTTGTTACGAGGTCCTTTAGCTTTAGCAGCCTGCGGCAAAAAAGTGCTCTTGCCCCCAGTGACATCCTTAATGATCTCATCTAGGGTGGCCCCAAATAGGCGATTCCCCTGAAAGGGGAGATTCGCCAAGGCTTTTTTGGAACCTAGATCCGCTGACCAGCATTTTAACCACAGCACACGTCTGAGGATTACCGCTGACATAGATGCATGCCCTAACAAGGGGGTGGCATCCAGGGCTGCGTCACAGACGAACTGCAGTCCTTGTATAATTTGTTCCATCAAATCAGATGCTGCCTGGGGGATACCTTTCCCCTTTAGGTCATGGCGTACCAATCTTGCCCATTCCGTTAATGTCTGTGAAACTAAACCAATGACAATCACTGGTCTAAAGGCTGACCCTATCAGGGAAAAAATAGTGCGGGACTCCGCTTCCATCTTCCGATCCACCGGATCCTTAAAGGACGGAGCGTCCTCCAACGGGATAACAGTGGCTTTATTCAGTCTGGAAATAGGTGGATCCACCACTGGTGGTACGGTCCATTTCTTAATGAGGGATTCCTCAAACGGATAGCGTCTAGCAATGCGCTTGGAAACAGCAAAGGTACGTTTTGAATGATCCCATTCCTCTTTAATCTTATTACCAAAACATTTGGGTAAGGGAAAAACCTTCGCCGTCTTGGTAGGTTTACTAGTACCAAAAGGGAATTTCCATCTCAGTTGCCTCTGCCGGTAAAACCTCAAGTCTTAAGGTTTCCCGGACCGCCACAACTAGTGCGTCCACCAATGCTTCTTCTTGTGCTATGGCGGAGGCAGGAACGTCCTCCTCACTGTCTGAGGGAACTTTACCTGAAACAACAGCCCCTGCAGAGGGACCTGCAGCTGCAATGACCATCTCAGAATCTGAAGTATCAGATGACATAGGGGTAGGCGGGGGTCGCTTTCTTGACCCCCGTCCCTGACAGGCCGTCTCCACCCGAGACACCAAAGACTCCAAAACTGCTGTGAATGCATCCATACTGTGAACTGGAGGGTCCTGCGGCCACCTCGAGGGAAACAGGTGGGGGTACCTGTGTGGCAGGGTCCATGATTATTCCAGACACTTGCTGGAAAAAATAAATTTGCCAAAAAAATAAAAACTTTTTTTTTTCTTTAGACCCCCAGCGCCCCTCAGTGTTACCTGCTTAGGGACCCCTACAGAGCGAGAGAGAGAGAGAGAGACCCCAAGGCTCACCACTTGATGCTCAGAAGTTTCAATACAACCTGTTCCAGCACTGTCTATTACAGACAGGAAGTCTTTGGCTGGCTTTCCCGGGTAAAAGGAGGCGGCTCCGCCCCTTTGCACGCCTTCCGGCGCCTCCCCTTAGCTCCTCGAGGTGTTTGGTCACCTCAAACATGGCTGCCCCCATGCTGGAGGCACGAGGCTACGCCGGGTAAAAGGAGGCGGCTCCGCCCCCTTTACACGTCTTCCGGCGCCTCCCCATAGCTCCTCGAGGTGTTTGGTCACCTCAAACATGGCCGCCCCCATGCTGGAGACACGAGGCTACGCCAATATGGCAGCCTCGTGCGATCTGTAAGACAATGGCGGCGGCCTGTATGTTCGGCCTGGGGGAGTATCTCGGCCCCACAACCTTCACCCTGAATGGTGATAAGCCTGGCCGGCGGTACCGGACCCTGGCGGGCCGCATGCGGTCCGTGGGCCGTCGGGAGGCAGCCCTCTGTCCTTCCAAAGTGAACCTTTGCTGGAGGAATGGCGATCTGGACTGCAGTGACTCAGGCACCTCCCCATTAGGCATCGGCCTGTCTGTGTACCTCTGACAGGTAGGATACCTTTTACTTCAATAGTAATGCCCCTTATAGTACTGCCACTGACTTCAGTCACCCTTACAGTTTTGCAATGACCTAGATCGTCAGCTCCCAAACCAAGCCTCCTGGTTTTTGTTCACAAAAAATCACACTCAAATTGGGGGATCTGTGACTGTTATAGGATAGAGGGGAGACCCATCCTACCATTCCAGAGAGGGGCCCGCGTCCACCACAAACCCGACAGGGGGGGAGGGGGAACATACTACTCACCATACCGGAACCAGGCGGGCACCCACTCCTGACAGAACCCCTCTCCACCGGGGTGGGGGGGCTGTCGACCAATACGGACGCCGTGACTCTGTTGGTCATTGGCGTTCAGGCGAGACGTTTAACTCGCAGGGTCAGTCCCCGTCCAGTGGGACTATGTCGCGGCCGACCCAGCACGGAGCTATGGCCTGTGCGCGCTCGTAGGCTGAACTGGGGTGACCACTGGATCTCAACATCCAGCCCGTCGCCCAGTTACAGCTTGCTTGCTTGAAGATCTCACAGGAACACTGGAGAAAAAAGCTGTCTAAAGAAATCTAAGAAAAAAATTCCTGCCAGGACCGAAGATCCTAGCAAGGCATCTAGGTCCTTACTCCTAACTAGACAGAAAAAACTGATTTGCTGTAGCAGAGAGAGAGAGGATATACCCTCTGGGACTGCCCCTAAGGTGTGGCCAGAATGTTTTCTTTCCTGTCTAGTCCTACTCCTGTAGAGGGCAGTATAACCGAGTTGTTATTAATCAACGAGGACTACGTCTGTCAATGAGCGACAGAGAAATATGCACTGTTACTGTAAAAATGACACTGTCAGGGAAGGGGTTAATTTTTATTGGTGATCAAGGGGTTAATGTATGCCTGGTGCTTACTAACGTGTGTGGGGGGGAGGGGACTGAGTGACAGGGACAGATCGCAGGTTCAGCTATGCTGAATCCTGCAATCTGACCCTGCCTGTCAATTAGGAGATCCGCCCGCTTTGTTTACACAAGCGGGCGGATTTCCACACACGATCCCCGACGATCGGGGAAGAGCGGTGGTGATCACAGCCGCTCCTCCCCTGGCCCAATTCCCGCTGTGACTGAAAACAGCAGGAGCGAGCCTCCGGCGGTGCGCGCCGCCCACAAGGGGAGGAGTCCAGCGACGTAGGTCGCTGGACAATATCGAGCCACTTTGCCACAGTACGGTCAACGTGACCGGTCGGCAAGTGGTTAAAATTTAAAAAACGAAACAGTTTTACAAAATGCAGCAAACATCCACACATTTAGGACAACATTAGAGGTGATTTATTCTTACAAAGCAAACACCTTTAGAAACTAGCACTAACTAGTATATTCCATTGTTTTTCTTCTCCCTCAATTTCTTTTCATCACTCAGATAAAGTATTGGTAACATTTTAGACCACTAACATGTGAGAACCTACAGAATAATGAATAAAGAGGGGGTAAAGCAGTATATGCTGGGTAGGGCTCAAGTTTTGTGCCTATCACTGCCAGAAGAAACACAAAAGCAGATCAGTTACTATGGTGTAAGATAAACACGACCTCTGTATATAATGCTCCCCATAAAGAAGGGAGACATTTTCAAGCACAGGCAGAAACGCCCTTGGCACAGTGAGAACAATAAAAATAAGTCCAACTAAAAAATGGTACATTCATAAAAAACCTGCAGGCATCTTCACATTCTACAGCTACCATTCTTTCTTCTGGCCAGGTCTTTGTTCAGTAGAACCCCCATAGTCTTCCATAGAAGAGGTTAATGGATTACTGCTTCACTTCTTCATTGGAAGTCTATGGGGCTCTAATGCAGAGGTGTGGCCATAAAGATTTTGGCTGGAGAATCTAAAGATGTCTGCGATTGTTTGATCCAGTATATATCTAGGGCAAAGTGTTTGATGGGGATTTGCCTACGCATTACATACCAAAAATTACAGTGCTGTGTAAACAGTCTTCTATTAATGGAATAAACTAAGCTCCCATATTCTGAGAACGCATCACCCCCATACCCCTGGTGTTCATTGACAAAACCAGAACTTTTTGACAAATCTCCAATTGCAAATGAAGTAGGTAAAATGTTTAACTTTATTTCAAAAGCTTGTCATTTTAAATAAACACAGTATCCGGTTTTTAAATTAGAAGAGATTACCAAAACACTGGGACATTCATTTCTTATTTAACATTGCCAAATAACTCCAGAAAATATAGAGAGCTTGGAGCGCCACTCTAACCTGAAGAGGAGACTCTTCCCTCAGGAGACAGGGTGCCAGCGTCTGAGTGTATGCATCCAAAAAGAGACAGGCACATGAATAGAAAGAACGCCGCTCTCCCAGCCTGCCCACGTAGTATGGAAAGCCTTAGCCTACGTTTTTCCACAAACGACGCTCTGATGAGTTTTACCCTGTCATAGACCATTCTATATTCCCATACTACACAGGTCAGCTGGAGCAGCAGCGCTCTTTCTATCCAAAATTAATAGAACCGTACACAATTTACAACAGATAATATTCAAGTACAGTATTTATTACTATTTTACAGCACGAGAATGGTCATTTATAGTAGTGCATAACTTGCAAATTTCTGACTACATACCTTCAGGTATTGAAGAAAAAAGTAATACTAGGTCAGCAATTGTTTTTCAACAATGAGCAACATAGCCAATTATTTGTTTCAGAATGCCATGTCTCTAGCAGTATACAAGATCAAATACATAAGCTGCCAAAATATTTTTTTTAATACAATTTAAATGAAGCTAAATATCCTTTATGCACATACTGTACATGTTTACTTCTTTACTTGATGGAAAGTATTGACAAACCATGCTATATACAAAGTAGAAAGGCTGAGCCATTCTCATTTACTGGCTTTGTGCAGCTTTCAAAACTATGGAAAAAAAATTAATCAATCCGCTAAGGAGTGTATTAGTCTCTAATCGAATCCTCAATGTATTTTTGTTAGTCCTATTGCAAATAAAGCTTCACCACCTAGAAATATTTAACAGCTTAGGTAAGATAGCAAAGGTAGCACTATACAAGTATCCACTGTGGTCAACTAACATCTGCTGTATGGGATGGACTGTAGCAGGATAACTGAGCCATCACCCATCCAAATGGTGCGCGGTTCCTTTTCTAGGAACAGATTAGTATTGTAACTGATATGTATAAAAAAATTTAAAAATCCAACTTTTATTACATTTCTGCAGATAGAAAACATCCACCTAAACTACTGGCTTTGCCTCAGTCTTGTTTTCGTCTTCCATGCGGATGTCTTTCTGATGCTCCGTGTCTTCACAAGGTGGTTCTGAGGTGGAATCCATGTCTGTATACTCCACTCTTTCAAACAAAACGAGAAGTTCACAATGTGGTGTTTGAGGAAAGAGGTCCACAGCAACAGCTCTGACTGGCCGGAAGGGACGCCCCTTTACGCGATTTGAAGGCGCACGACATAGACTAAAAAGAAAAAATATATAAATAAAAACACACAGGCTGGCTGAATCCCCACAGAAACTAAGCAAATGCCTCAACCCTTTTGACCATGCTGTATTTAGGGGTCGATTCACCGTTTACTGCATGCGATAAGGGTATAGTTTTACTCATTTGCATAAATTCTCACATGCAGTAAACTAAGTCCAATTCACAAAAAAACAAACAAACACATTCTGCGGTCCAATTCACAAACAGAGCAGAGCGTTAAAAAGCATGCGATAATTACCACCAGGGTTTAGCTGGCGGTATCAATTCGGTATTTGTTAAAAAACAGCCTGGGGGGGGGGGGGGGGGTCAGGTGACATAATTTCTTGTACAAATAGCTGGTTGCTGAGGAGCGTGCCGGAAAGCCAGCCACTGGTCCATGAGGTCGCAAGGGGGGTGGTGCCACCAGCCCCCTGGCGCCCATACCTATATAAGAACTGTCAAAATGGCGAAGGAGGAATTCAGCAGCCAGCTGTCCCCGGGAGCTGGAACCCTTTTTTTTTTTTTTTACCAGGTTCTGGCGGTGCGCGGGCGTTGTGACTATGGATTTACATCGGGGAACACTTTTTTTTTTTCAATAAAAGGACTTGTCAAAAACAGTCTCTGGGTTTTCCTTACTTTTTGACACTTTTTTGGTGAATAGGTAGCGGTACAATGTACCCTTATACTCATTCACATGGGGGGGGGGTGCAGGATCTGGGTACTACCAGATTCCAACAAGCCCACTATCTGCAGACCCCCACAACCATGGCCAGTCTCAACATTGGGACAAGAGACACACACACACACACACAGCATGGCTTAGCCCTGCCCCCGCTTCCTCACTGCATTTCATTGAAAGCAGCAGGAGCCAATGGTTTGAGTCCCTGTGTGAAGAGGAAGAGAGGGGAAAAAAGATGCAGCTGTGCACAGCACTGGATCTCTTCTCCCCGCTCTTCCCCTTCACACAGTGGAGGGGGAGGTAAGAGAACAAAACTTTTTTTTTTTTTTACCTTAATGCAAGGAATGCATTTAAGGGATTGAAAAAGCAGAAGTTTTTTTTTCATCCTAATGAATTCTACACATGAAGATAAAAAAAACCTGCTGTTTGCAGCAGCCCCCCTAATATTTACCTGAGCCTATCTTTATCCAGCGATGTTGCAGGGGTATCCCAGCTGCCCGGGACTCCCCTCTCGCTGGCTAAGAGAAAGAGGCAAAGTCCATCAGCCAATCAGGAGAGAGAGAGCGGGCGAGGCCTGGTCTTGGCTCCGTGTCTAAATGGACACAAAGAGCTGTGACTCGGCTCAGGAGCTCCCATAGAAAGCTGCTTGCTCTGTAGGCACTCAACAGGAGGGAGGGGCCAGGAGCACAGAAGCGAGACCCAAGAAGAGGAGGATCCAGGCCACTCTGTGCAAAACCAAATGCACAGAGCAGGTAAGTATAACATGTATTTTTTTTTTTAAATAACAAAAACACACAAGACTTTACAATCACTTTAAAAAGGTAAAACTGGATTTTTGTAAGAACTTACCGTAAAATCATTTTCTCTGAAATCCATTGACAGACCCAGCAGCAATGCTTCTTTACCCTTGGGTTATGCGCCATCTACAGAAGTAGACCTAGGCAGTAAAAAAATTCACTGACACGCCTATAGGGGCTGTGATTCTTGGCATAACCCCCCACACACTGTGCTCTCAAATCAGTTCCGTAGCAAGCAGTGAAAGGAAGACAAACCATCCCCATAATAGAGGGGTGGGTGCAGTGTCTGTCAATGGACTTCAGAGAAAATGATTTTACAGTAAGTTCTTAAAAAAATCCAGTTCCCCATCGTCCATTGACAGACACAGCACTAATGCTTCTTTACCATTGGGACGTCCCAAAGCAGTAAAGGCATGAGGGGTGGGAAGAACACAACCAAAAAACTTATTTCCAAAGCTAAAAACGTAGCCAACTGAGTAATTAGAAATCTCAACCAGTAACAGGAGCTTACCCAAGAACAAAGTTTGACCCCTTAAAGAGAAAAAGACAAGTCTCTTTACACAGCAGCCTGCAAAACCTTGCGGCCAAAAGAGGCATCGGAAGATTCCAATAAATCAATCTTGTAGAATTTTGTAAAAGTATGCACGGACGACTAAGTCGCCGCCTTACACACTTGAGCAACAGATGCCTGATGACGAAAAGCCCAAGAGGCACTCAGCCCTCTAGTAGAATGCGCTCTTACAGGGAAAGGAGGAACCTTACCCTTCAATGGACAAGCCTGAAAAACCGTCTGCCTAATCCATCTGGATATGGTCGCAGCAGACCCAGCCAAACCCTTACGAGATCCCTCAGTAAGGAAAAAAAGAGAATCTGATGTCCTAAAAGGCTCTGTGGCCGACAGGTAAACCCTGATCGCCCAAACCATATACAGAGAATGCAAGGCAATTTCCTTGGTATGCTTAGGCTCAGGACAGAGCGAAGGCAAAACAATGTCTTCATTTAAAACGGAAATCAGACACCACCTTAGGAAGAAAGGACTGATTAGGTCGGAGAACCACTTTATCTCTATGAACGACCAAATAAGGCGAACGACAGGAAAGCACCGACAATTTAGACACTCTGCAGGCAGAAGTAATAGCCACCAGAAAGGCAACCTTCTGAGATAACAAAAGGCAGAGTTATGTCCCTAATATTCTCAAAAAGGAGGCTTTTGAAGAACAGACAAAACCAAATTCAGATTCCATGGAGGCAAATGGGATCTTCTCAGAGGAGCCCCATGACGCAACTCTTGAATAAGAAGGAGGAGGAGAAGGTGTGGATCAAGGAATTAGTTGCCAATGGGCGTTGGAAGTAAATAGCTAAGGCTGACACTTGGCCCTTGATCGTGCCCAAGGCCAACCGTTTCTCAACTCCTTTCTGCAAGAAAGCCAAGACCCTCGCAAACCAAAAACAAGCGAGGGTGCAAGTTTTGCCATTCACACCAGGAAATATACATCTTCCAACTACGATGATAAATGTTTCTGGAAGTCGCTTGCCTAGCCCTCAGCAGGGTAAGGATCACAGACTCAGAGACCCCTGTCTCTCAGCACCTTGCCTTCAACAGCAATGCCGTTAAAGCCAACGACCGTATAGCAGGATGGAAGATCGGCCCCTGAGACAGCAGGTCCTCCCTCAGAGGCAGTCGCCATGAAGGCTCGATGACCATCTTTACCAGGTCTGCGTACCAAGACCGGTGAGGCCAGTCTTGTGCCATCAGAATTACTGGCACCTTTTCCGCTGCCAATCTGCGGAGGAACCTCAACAACATCTGTATAGGAGGAAAGGCATAAAGCAGCCAATACTGGCTCCAAGTAGCCACCAATGCATCTGTGGCGTCGGCCAGAGGGTCTCGAGCCCTGGCCACGAACCTTCGTACCTTCTTGTTCAGACAAGACGCAAACAGGTCGACCTCCGGGGTGCCCCACCAAACACACAGGAGATTAAATATCTCTGGATGCAGGGACCATTCCCCTTGGTCCAAAACTTGACGACGCAGGTAATCCGCCTGCCAGTTCTCCACTCCTGGAATGTGAACTGCTGAAAGAGCCAAAACATATTACTCTGCCCAAGTCAGAATCTCGGGCCACCTCCTGGGCTGCCCGGGCACTCCTTGCGCCCCCTTGGTGATTGATGTAGGCCACAGCCGTGGCATTGTCGGATTGAATCCGAACCGGGGAACCTTGTAGCCGATTCATCCAGTGGAGCAGGCAAAGCTTGATTGCTCTGAGTTCAAGGACATTTATCGGTAAAGAGGACTCCTCTGTCGACCAGACACCCTGGGCACAGAGACTGTCCAGCACTCCACCCCAGCCTAACAGGTTGGCATCCGTGGTGACCACCGTCCACAACAGCGGCAGAAAGGACTTGCCCTGGCTCAGGGCGGGCGACAGAAGAAAGACCCTCGTCAGAGGAGTCTAAAGTCAGACCCAGGTAATTCAGTCACATCGACGGGGTCAGCGCAGATTTTTTTGAAGTTGATGGTCCACCCGAACTCCTTAAAGCGGAGTTCTTAAAAAAAAAAAAAAAAATTATATATATATATATATATATATATATATATATATATATATATATATATATATATATATATATATATATATATGTTGATAAAAATACCCCCGGGACAGTCAGGGCTAGTGCATTTCAGCAATGATGGCCTCTGAACTATCCCCGGGTTCACTTACCTTTTAGAAGAATACTTACCTTGAAAATGTCTTGTCCAGCGCTGCCATCTCAGGTGTGGGCAGCTGAAGCCAGAACGTCCTCTTCGGTGACGTCGGAATCCCAGAATGCCCTGCACCGGCCCTGCTCGTCACTTTGGGTGCAGGCGCGTCATCCCTGCATACCCAGAAGCTGTTCAGCAGGGAATAACGCGCATGAACCGGAAGTGATGAGCAGGGCCGGTGCAGGCGCATTGACTCTTTGGGAGCGATGACGTTAGGCTCCCAGGAGTCAATGCAAGCAGGAAGAGACTGCGCGGGCCGAGGCCGAAGAGGGAGGAAGAGACTGCGTGGGCCGCGGCCAAAGAGGGAGGAAGAGGAAGGAAGGTAAGTATATTTTCTTTAATAATAAGGTAAGTAAATAAAAAAATAAAAAAATTGAAATTATCCTATTCTTTTTCAGCGACAGTACAGCAAGTGGATCGTTTAAAAAGATTTTGAGGCCAGAACTCCGCTTTAAGTGTCTGGACTATGATTGACAGGTCGCCCAACAAGGCGATCGCAATCTCCCTTTTGCGGAGCAAAGCCAAAACCTTGGTGAAGACTCTGGGAGCGGAGGCTAGACCAAAGGGTAATGCCACAAATTAAATGTGCTCCTCAGCCACTGCAAAACGGAGATACCTCTGATGTATATAGGGATGTGCAGATACACATCTTTAATATCAATGGAGGCTAGAAAGCCTCCTTGATTTAAAAGATGCTACCAGTAACCGAATGGATTCCATCCAAAACTTCTACACCCGCACAAAGCGAATCAGTGACTTGATCCGGAGACAGACAAAGATTTGAGGGAAAAAAATCTGTCTGCTGGGCGAGACCGAAATTCGATCTTGTACCCTGAACCAATCAGTTTGTGAACCCATGTGTCCTGAATCAGAAATGTCCAGGGTTCCTGAAAGTAACGCAGACGTCCCCCCAACCCTGAATCAGGTGAGGGCACCCTTTCATGCCGAAGAGGATTTGGTCGCCGAACTTTACTGGCTAGTCTTGGGCTTACTCAACCAAGCCTTCTTGTCTGAAGAGGCTCTGAACGGTTTACCTTTTTCTTGTGCCCCGGAGGCATGAAAAAAATGCCTATGAGCCGTGAAAGTGGGCTCCCCGCTTACTGCGGGGCGCCTTACCTTTTGAGGATTGGGGGAGAATAGTACTCTTACCCTCCCATTAAACCTTTGATCAACTCATCCAAGGGGTCTCCAAAATTACATTCACCCAAAAAGGGGAGATCTGTTAAGGCCTTCTTAGAAGCCTGGTCCGACGACCAGCTCTTAATCCACACCATGCAGCGTATGGCAATCCCTACCGCTGACACTCTGGCAACCAGAGGGGCCACTTCCAGGGCCGCATCACACAAGAACACCAGGGCCTAGGCCATCTGGTCCGTGAGCTCAATCAGAGTTGGGGAAACTATCTCAGTAGTTTAAAAAAAAAAACAAAAAAAAAAACACATCAATCATGATGGACAATACCTGAAACAAAACCACTTTCATCCTCACTGGGATATATATTATTCCAAGGACACTGAAGATGAGCCTAATAAGCTCCATTTCAAGTAATACCACAGCCCCAGAGCTATGAGGTGCATAGGAGTTAGAACAGTCAAAGGCTAATTGAAGGAAGGTCACCATTACAAACCGAGCTTAAAGTGCCTAGCACTACATGCTTTTTGGATTCTGAGGCTTCGAAAATTCACTGCAAAGGCATCGATAGCATTAAACTTACTCTACAAAGTTGTTGAAGGCAGCCTTCGGATTGCATGACACGTAGATCAACTGTTTGAGATGTTCTGCTCTTCTAATTGCAATAATTACCTTGGAATCTACAAATAGCAACACAAAAAGGGGGTAATTTTACACACATACAGATGAATGGTGAGAAACATGTGATGTCTATGGTCTATGATATATCTACACAAAGAAGCATATGTGGCAATACAAGAGTCCTGAATAAAACTAGAGGGGAAAAAAGTATGGAACCTGCACAAGAAAAAAAAAAAACTGTAAAAGTGACGTTTATGGGAGTACAGAGACTGTCATTTTTGCCTACTGAAAATTCTAGATGCATTGCTGTGTTTGATTTCAGTACTTTTGGCACTCATTTTCAGCATGCTAGTCCTTGGTATGCGACTCAAAACTCCTTATCCCTACACTTATTCCAGGTCAGCGACTGAGCACCAAAGCCAAGGCATTAAAATAAAAGCTAAGGCATCAAAATCAAAGCCAGTGTACTAACATTATTAAAAATAGAGTTCAGTGATGGCAGCCTCTACTATCACTTGTGACAGCTTCTCTTTAAAACAATTTGCCAAGAAAAGTATAATTTTTTTGCATAGTGTACTGGCTATTTATTTGTTTTAATAATCATGTTTTCCCTTTACTAAATAGGCAACTGCAAAAAAAAAAAGAAAGAAAGGGAACCGGCTTTGTATTCCAGATCTGTTTCTAAAGCAGTAATTGTTGCCTAAAGATTAAAAAAAAAAGGAGAGAAAGTAACAAAGATAATAGTTCTACAATTACTTACTAAGCCCTGCTCTTGGCGGGTCAACAATAGCAACAGGATTGTGAGATATGAGGGTGTTAATCAAAGTAGGAAAGATGTCCTCTGCTTTGCCACATCGGAATTCAACATTGCTCAGGTCTGTAAGTAAAATGTAACAACCATATTCATTAAATGTAGATATCCATTGTCAAGTGAATCTGGGACCACATTTCCCTAAATTTCCCAAAAAAAAAAAAAAAAAAAAGACAGAGACTCCCATCAGTAGACATGTGGGTTTATATCACGGTTTTGATCTAAATGCCATTGCCTTTTTTGCATTGGAACACATTCCCTTGAATTAACAGGGAGGGGAAATAGACAGAAAGCTATTACAGATCGAGACCAGGTGAATATCTTGCTTACAGGATACCCGATATCCTGGGCTCAATGAAGGGATTAGCTACTAACCTTTTTGCATCTCCCCCCCCTTTTTTTTTTTTAAATCAGAAAAAAAAGTTTATTGAACAAAATAGAAAATTCACAGGCTTCACACAGCAAGCTCTCTTGCAAAGAGAGCATAAGCAGTCAAATATAAAAAACATAACATCTCCGGAAGAATGCATTCCCGTCAAAGCATCTCCCCCCTAATTGTTTTGGCTAATTTTTTCCTCATAATGTATGGTGTTCAAGTTTAGTTGAAACAGGCTTTATATTGGTTGTTGTATGTATAAAAATTCTTTACACAATTTGTGTTATCATCAACACTGTATTAGGAGTGATGGGGTTTATTTCATGTATATATCAGTTTTGGTTTCTGCTTTTGTAATTATGAGGCGGATGTCCACCTGCCGATTAAGGTTTCATTTACGTATAAGCTTTTTTAGTTAGCCCTTTTTTTTTGTCTGCTGGGCTGTCCATTGCTGTATCTTCCCTCAGATGGGGTCGACCATACTGCCAGGGACCACCATACAGATGCCAGGGGTGTCTGGGTAGCTTTTTGGTGAATGGGGTCTGCACCTCGGCCTGGTATTTGCCAGCCTGGAGTGGGTCGACCTCTCACCTGGGGGGACTGTAGCAGGCCGGTAGCATGTTCCACTTTCTGCCTCTTGTGCCCCCTTGCTTCCTGTGCCTGGGTTTAAGGATCTGTCTCTGGCTGCTCCATCCTTTGGGGCCATGGCCTTCTCCCTTGGGTGGGTGGAGCCCTCTGTTTGGCCATGCCTGTATATGGAGGGGTGATAAGGGGTTGTGGGAGCGTCACGAAGCAGATGTAGCCCGCCCTGTGCTGGCGCAGCCCCCAAATTAGCGTCTGTACTCTGTCCTGTATGATGTGGGTGAGGTGGAGAGGGGTACATATAGACCTGCAGGTCAGCAGTCTGGCTGCTGGAGCCCAGGATGCCTTTGGTCCAAACATATATGTTTAAGGTCAGTTGTTAGAGTTTATGTGATTGTCTGTCTGTGTATTTAAGCATATTTGGTGATGCTGTGCTATTGCTTTTTACAAATAGTGGGGTTTGCCTCTGCACCATTACTGAATTGTCTAACCAACTGCTGGGAGACTTGATTGCTCAACTAGTGAAAGGTCATCAAGTACAACTTATTTCTTGCAGACTAACTTGTTACCGCTAATTTTATTCTTGTTTTTGCTCTGTCCACCTTGGTGGAATGTTTAGTGTGGAAGTAAATCATATTGCCTTGAATTCATTAAGTGACTTTATTGCAGGCAAGTTTGTTCAACTTATTTGGCTGTGATGTGTGTGCATCTTTATTAGATTCGCTGCTATATTGTGGACATACAGGCTCCCTCTGCATGCTTTTCAACGCAGATTAAAAAGGGGAATGCTCATTACTGATTTGACAAACACAGGAAATTAAGCTTGCAGTATTATATAAAGAGAGAAAATACTAGGACCATTTTGGGAAATGTATGATTAAAATTGAGGTTCTATACTCTTCTCTGTGCGAGGCCTAGCTGTTCGGCTTTTGACCCCACTTGGTGGATGCACTTTGGGACTCCTGGACAGACACATCTCATATTGTACTCCTTGCCTCCTCTTTTGGGAGACTATTTTTCGATAGGTGGACGTAGCCTTTATTGTCACACATGTATAGTAAACCAATTATGTGGATAGAACAATGTTTGTGTGACATTGTTTTGATTTATTTCAGTTTATTTCACCAGTAGCATCACTACGCATTTTCTCGAAGAAGCCTGAATAGGCAAAACATGTTGAACAACATGAGTGATGAATGATATAAGACTGTACAGTATGCTTTTAATCTAAATTTTTGTAATAATAATAAAAAAAAAAAAACTGTCATTTTATACCAATTATTTCTGTGTACTTATGTGTCCATGCACCTGAAAAATCCCAGATTTCCCCCGTTTTCTTTTAGTTCTTTATTAACCAGTTCCTGACCACACGCCGCCTATATACTGTGGCAATGTGTAGGGCTACGTTGGTTGTGTGTCTGCAGGTAGGGGGCGGGGGCAGGCGCGCTCCCGCTCATCAGCGGGGAAGCCGATGCACGGGTCAGGCAGCTCCGATTGCCGCCTGACACCCGCGAACGTTCCCCGCTGAAAGAGAAGGACGGGCAGTTGTTGTAAACATAGCTGACCGTTCTTTTCCCTGGAATGATCACAAAGCCCCAGTGATCCTTCTATGTAGATATAGGATAAAGCAGTCCCGCAAAAAAAAAAAAAAAAAATAATAAAAAAAAAAATAATAAAAATGACAAATCTTTCCCATAGTTAGTAGACGCAATAACTTTTACGCAAACCAATCAAAATATGCTTATTGCGATTTTTACTCAACATATGTAGCAGAAAACAAATTGGCCTAAAATGTTAAAAAAAATTTTGATTTTTACATTTTTTTTTTTTGGTAATGTTATATAGCAGAATGTGAAAAATATATATATATTTTTTTCAGAATTATCGCTCTTTTTTTTGTTTATAGCGCAAAAATAAAAATCACACAGGTGATCAAATACCACCAAAAGAAAGCTCTATTTGTGGGACAGCGTCGCACGACCGCGTAATTGTCCGTTAAAGTAATGCAGTGCCGAATTGCAAAATATGGCCTAATCATTAGGGGGGAAAAGCTTCCGGTCCAGAAGTGGTTAACCACTTGCCGACTGCGCACAGTATATTTACTGCAGCAGTCAGCCCCGGCCAGGCAGAGTGACGTAGGTCTACGTCGCTACTTGCCGCCGGTCCTGTGCGCGCTCCCGCCGACACCGATGGCTCGATTGGGTTCAGAACCAATCAGTCATCAGGTCCAGGCCAATGATTTTTGGCCTGGACCTGTAGATCGGTCCTGCCCAATCAGCTTCTGTTCTGAGTCTGTGAAATGTAAAACACAGACTCAGAAAAGATGTGCCCTCTTCTCCCATGATCCTTTTTGGATTCATCTGGAGAAGAGAGCACATCTAACTGTAAGTACTGCACCAAACACAGTCACACACAGCTAGATAGGCACATTTACCCCCCGATTGACCCCTACAGCCCCTGACACAACACACTATATACAGCATATAGCATTTACCTATATACCTGTATAAGTGTGATTTGTGGTCAGGTGTAGCGCTTGCGACCCCCCCTTTTCCACTTGAATTACCCGCCACCCCCCCTAATAAAGATTTAACCCTCTGATCTCCCCTGACCCCCCCCTGATCACTGCCAGTTAACCCCTACACCCTCTGTCAAATCAGCACTAATACAAACGTAATATACAGTGTTTTTGTATTAGTGTGATTGTGATCAGAATTAGCGCAGGCGACTAAGTTTCTGTCCCAAGAAGGTTTAGGGTCCCCGCCACCCGCCCAATAAAGATTTAACCCCCTGACCCCCCCCTGATCACCCCTACACCCCCTGCCATAACACACACCATATACAGTATATAGCATTTTGCTATATACCCGTATAAGTGTGATTTGTGACCAGGTTTAGCGCTTGCCACGTTCCTTTTATCCTTAGGATACCCGCCAGCCCCTTCCAATAAAGATTTAACCCCCTGATCCCCCCCTGATCACATCCAGTTAACCCCCTTCCCCCTGTCACATTGCACACTAATACACACATAATATAGTGTTTTTACTGTATTTTGTATTAGTGCGATTGTGACTTGAGGTTGCGCTAGCGAGTTAGTTTCTTTCCCAAAGGAGGTTTAGGGTCCCCGCCATCCCCCCCCCCAGATCCCCGGCGCATAGTTAGAAATACCCCTTGATTACCACACACACGCACGCACGCACATACACTTCCATCACTTACAAAAAAACACAACACACAAAACCGCTGTGTTAGCAGAGTCAGGCCTGATCCCTGCTAGCATTAGCAGTTTTTTGGTAGCGCTTGAAATAGTCCTTGACAACCAGGTGCTTTTATTACCTGTGAGTCAACACCACTGTACAGGTAAATTTAGTTACCAAAATGTCTAAACGTTTGTACAGTGGTGAAGAGGCTTATAGTATGCTGGCCGTGTCATCTGATAGCGATGGGGAAGCTACAGTGACCGAATTACTGTCAGTATACGAACCAGATGACAGCAGCGGCTCCCTGACAGATAGCTCCGACGACAGATGGGTCCCTGTTAGACCCAGGCGTACCCGACCCCATTCTTGAGTTGTTGAGATGCAGGAATCGCAGGGTGCTCGTATGGAGCAGAGTGTGGTTACTAGTGGCGCTCATTTTTCTGGCGACCTGGCAAGCGCCAGCGGCCTAGTACACCCTGGACCTAGTACAACCAGCACTGCAGTATCACCTGGTGACGTGGCGAGTCCCCCAAGTGCAGTTGAAGCTGGTGCGGTGGCTAGCACAAGTAGTGGCCCGCAGCCACCGCATATTCGTAGACAGGCCCTTAGAGCCCATAGTGCCCTCCCTGATGCGCTGGCATATCCCAATTGGCAACCCACTGATTCTACAGCGCCAGTACTTCCCCCCATTCACCGCCCAACCTGGAATCCACGTAGAGACAGCTGGTTTTACGCCCCTGAACTTTTAGGAGCTGTTCTTCACGGAAGATCTTTACAGATCTATTGTGGATCAATCAAATTTATATGCACAACAGTTCATCGCCGCCAACCCAAATTCGCCCCTTGCCAGACAATTCGGCTGGAAACCTATAACGGTTTCCGAATTTAAAATCTTTCTGGGCCTTTCCCTCCACATGGGCATAACTAAACAGAGTGAATTGCGGCTATATTGGTCCACTAGCCCACTTCACCATATGCGCATGTACTCTGCCTCCATGTCCAGGGGGAGATACGAGCAAATTCTGCGATTTATGCATTTCAGCGACAATGAAATCTGTCGTCCTCAGGGAGACCCTGAATACGATCGGCTCCACAAAATTCGGCCCCTCATAGACCACTTCAATCAGCGGTTTGCAGCATTGTTTACCCCCGAACAAGTTGTCTGCGTTGACGAGTCCCTGATTAAATTTACTGGCCGCCTTGCTAAGGAACAGTACCTCCCCAGCAAGCGTGCCAAGTACGGGGTCAAACTGTATAAATTGTGTGACAGGGCCACAGGCTATACAGTTAGTTTCCAGGTCTATGAGGGAAAAGATAGCTGTGTGGAGCCCCCGAACTGCCCAGACTACATAGGGAGCAGCGGTAAGATTGTTTGGGACTTGGTGTCACCCTTATCCGGAAAGGGGTACCATTTGTACGTGGACAACTTTTATACAAGCGTGCCACTATTTAGTCACCTTCTCGATTTACAAATTGGCGCATGTGGCACCGTGCGACCTAATCGCCGGGGCTTCCCCCAACGGCTTGTAAATTCCCGTCTTAGTCGGGGGGTGAGAGCCTGCTTGAAAACGGACAAATTGCTTGCGGTGAAGTGGAAGGATACACGGGATGTTTATGTTCTGTCCTCCCTTCACGCAGACACGACGATCCAAATCACTACGGCAACTGGCGTTGTGGAGAAACCCTTCTGTGTCCACGAATATAACCTTAACATGGGAGGGGTGGACCTTAACGACCAGCTTTTGGCGCCGTATTTAGTTGCCCGTAAAGCCAGACGCTGGTACAAAAAAGGATCTGTTTACCTTTACCAATTGGCTATGCTGAACGCCTTTGTCCTATACAGGGCGTCAGGACGAACTGGATCTTTCCGGGAATTCCAGGAAGAGATCATCCTTGCCTACCTGTACCCAGGAGGCATGCCTGCCCAACTTCCCCTTCCAGATGCATTGAGCCGGCTGCATGAGAGGCATTTTTCTTATGTCCTCCCGAGTACCCCTACCCAAAGATACCCCCAAAAAAGAGGTCGTGTCTGTAGCAGGCGTGGATGTAGGCGTGACACCCGTTATTGTCCCAAATGTCCTGACCAACCTGGTCTCTGCATCGGGGAATGTTTTGAGCGCTACCATACACTAGTGGAGTATTAGTGTAGGGTACAGCAAGACACAGTGTAGGGCACACAAACACAGGGTCTCGAAGGATGTTGGATGTCCATCGACATTTTGAGAGACCCAAGCTGGAAGATCGCAGTCCCAAATCAAGACATCAAGAAACAGTTAGAAACAGTTATAAAAATAAAAGGATCCAAAAACTGTTGTTGTGTCAGTCATTTTATATGTCCTTCTACTCTTCTTACTGTACTTTTAATGTCCTTTGTTTGTTTTTTCATTCTTTTGTGACCGGTTTCTCTTGCAGGTACTCGTCTTGCAGGTACTCGTCGGCTACCACGCATTGATTTTATATATTCTGACACAAACAGTGTTTGCGCTCAGCATATATGGATACCTTTGCTGATAGCAGCTGTGGTGATTTTCTGATTTCAGCACTGCAGTTAAAATCCTATTTTGGTATACGTGGATAGTGTCGTGTATACCCATCATTAAATTCAGTGGGTGGTTGTTTGGGCGGTTAATGATGAGTAATACTACGCATTATTCCTGTGCTGATTTCTGATAGGTTCTCTTTTTTTCCGTTCAGCCCACAGGCTGCATGAAAAAAAAAAAAAAAAAAAAAAAACCTATATGCCAAACAAGGACCAGCAATGTACTGGTACGTTGCTGGACTTTGAGTGGTTATACCAGGATGATGCCTGCAGATTTAGGCATCATCTTGGTATCGTTTTTTACAGCCAGCGGTCGGCTTACATGTAAAAGCAATCCTAGCAGGTAATTGGCCGCTAGACTGCTTTAACATGCAGTGGGAGGGGCCTCCCCCCCCCCCCACCGCCACCTTCCGTGGTTTTTCTCAGGCTCTCCTGTCCCACCGGTTAACCCGAGAGTGCAGCCGGTGGTTCAATTATCTAACCATAGAGCTAATTGGAGATGAGAATGGCTCCAATCATCTCTATGGCCTAAGATGCCGGAGGCTACGAGCATTCCATGACTTCTGTTTCGATCAGAAATAAACAGCGTACCTGTCACTACAGATTGCTATCATAGGGGATATTTAAATTCACTGTGATAACAATAAAAATGATTAAAAAAAAAAAAAAAAAAAAAAAAAAATTAAAAGGAAAGGTGTCAAAATAACATAAAAAAGCAAAAAAAAAAAAAAAAAAAAAGCAAAAAGAAAATTGAGCCCCCCCCCTTTTCCCCCCGTGCTTGCGCGCAATGGCGCACGCAAGCGTTGGTCTAGTGTCATATGTAAACCACAATTGCAGCATGCATGTGAGGTATCGCCGCGATCGCCAGATCGAGTGCAGTAATTCTTGCAGTAGACCTCCTCTGTAAGTCTAAAGTGGTAACCTGTAGAGACTTTTAAAGGTTTTTAAAAATGTACATATGTTTTTGCCGCTGCGCAGGCATGCGCAATTTTTAAAGCATGTCATGTTAGGTGTCTATGTACTCGGCATAAGATCATCTTTTAAATTTTACAAAAAAAATTGGAATGATATAGTGTATGTGTGCAATAAATTAAAAAAAAATGTATTTTTTTCGCAAAAATTGCGTTTGGAAAATCTGTGCGCAAATACCGTGTGACAAAAAAATTTGCAACATCCACCATTTTATTCTATAGGGCCTCTGCTTTAAAGAAATATATAACGTTTGGGGGTTCAAAGTAATTTTCTAGTAAAAAAAAAAATATTTTTTCATGTAAACAAAAAGGCACAGAAAAGGCTTGGTTTTCAAGTGGCTAGAAGAGTGGGTGATGTGTGGCTAAGATTGTGCATAAAATGCCGGGACAGTGCAAACACCCCCCAAATGACCCCTTTTTGAAAAGTAGACACCCAAAGCTATTTTCTGAGAGACATGGTGAGTCCATGGAGTATTTTATATTTTGCCACAAGTTTCGGGAAAATTATTAATTTTTTTTTTGTTGTTTTTTTTACAGAAAGTTGTCACTAAATGATATATCACGCATGCCATGGGAATATGTGAAAGGACACCCCAAAATACATTCTTTTGCTTCTCCTGAGTACAGGGATACCACATGTGTGAGACTTTTTGGGAGCCTAGCTGTGTACGCAACCCCGAAAACCAGTCCACATCTTCAGGTTTTCTAATGGCGTAAATTGCTGATTTTACCCCTGACTACCTGTCACAGTTTCAGAGGCCCTGAAATTTCAAGATAGCACAAAACCCCCCCAAATGACCCCATTTTGCAAAGTAGACACTCCAAGCTATTGGCTGAGAAGCATGGTGAGTCCATGTAATAGTTTATATTTTGCCACAAGTTTCGGGAAAATTTTTTTTTTTTTTTTTTTTACACAAAGTTGTCAGTAAATGATATATTGCTCACACATACACAAAGTTTTCAAAAATGATATATTGCTCACACATGCCATGGGTATATGTGAAACGACACCCCAAAATACATTCTGCTGCTTCTCCTGAGTACAATGATACCCCATGTTGCCAGTCTAGCCGCGTACAGGACCCGGAAAACCAATGCGCACCTTTTGGCTTTCTAAGGGCGTAAATTGTTGATCTCACTCCTTACTACCTATCACACTTTTGAAGTCCATAAAAAGCCAAGATGGCACAAAACCCCCCCAAATGACCCCATTTTGCAAAGTAGACTCTCCAATCTATTTGCGGAGAGGCATGGTGAGTATTTTGCAGCTCTCTTTTTTGGAAAATGAAGAAAAAACAGGAAAATGCATTTATTTTCCTCTTTTTTCAATTTCCAAAACTTTGTGACAAAAAGTGAGATCTGCAAAACACTCAACATGCCTCTCTGCAAATAGCTCAGGGTGTCTACTTTCCGAAAAAGGGTCATTGGGGGGGGGGGGGGGGGGGTTGTGCTGTCTTGGCATTTCATGGACTCCAAAACTGTGATAGGTAGTCAGGAATGAAATCAACAATTTACGCCCTTGGAAAGCCTGAAAGTGGGGGTTGGTTTTCGGGGACCTGTACTCGGCTAGACTGCAAAAAAGTCTCACACATGGGGTATCCCTGTACTTGTGGCAAAATATAAAATATTCCATGGATTCACCATGCCTCTCAGCAAATAGCTTGGAGTGTCTACTTTCCAAAATGGGGTCATTTGGGGGGGTTTTGTGCTATCTTGGAATTTTAGGGCCTCCGAAACTGACAGGTAGTGCAGAGGTGACATGAACAATTTACGCCATTATAAAACCTGAGAGTGTTGATTGGCTTTTGCGGTCCTGTACACAGCTAGGCTCCCAATGTCTCACACATGGGGTATCCCCATACTCAGGAGAAGCGGCAGAATGTATTTTGGGGTGTCATTCCACATATACCCATGTCATGTGTGAGAAATGTATCTTTTAGTGACAACGTTGTGTAAAAAAAAAAAAAAAATTTTAATTTTCCCAAAACTTGTGGCAAAATATAAAATATTCCATGGACTCACCATGCCTCTCAGCAAACAGCTTGGGGTGTCTACTTTCCAAAATGGGGTCATTTGGGGGGGTTTTGTGGTATCTTGACATTTCAGGGCCTCCTAACCCGTTATAGGTAGTGAGAAAATGCAATGAAAAATGTACGCCCTTTGAAATTCTGATGGTGGTGATTTGTTTTCGGGGTCCCGTACACAGCTAGGCTCCCAAAAAGTTCCACATAAGTGGTATCCCTGTACTCAGGAGAAGCAGCAGAATATATTTTGGGGTGTAATTACACATATACCCATGGCATGTGTGAGCAATATATCATTTCAATGACAACTTTGTGTAAAAAAAATAAATACATTTTTTTAGTCATTTTTCAAACACCTGTGACAAAAAAAATGAAATATTCAATGAGCTCAACATGCCTGTCAGGACATTCCTTAGGATGTCTACTTTCCAAAAAGTGGTAGTTTGGGGGGGGGGGGGGGTTTGTACTGCCCCGCCATTTTAGCACTTCATGAAATGAAATAGGCAGTCAGAAATTAAAGCTGCGTAAATTTCACTATTTACCATAGTTTGTAGACGCTATAACTTTTGCGCAAACCAATAAAAATACGCTCATTGATTTTTTTTTTTGTCAAAGACATGTAGCTAAATATATTTTGGCCAAAAAAAAATGACATAAATTGAGTATATTGGATATTTTTTAAAAGACAAAGTTGAAAATGTCATTTTTTGCAAACTTTTCGCAAAAAATAAAAAGCGCAGAGGCGATCAAATACCACCAAAAGAAAGCTCTGTTTGTGGGGAAAAAAGGACGTAAATTTCGTTTAGGTACAGCATTGCATGACCGAGCAATTATCAGTTAAAGTCACGAAGTGCCAAGTTGAAAAAAGGGGTCTGGTCTTTAAGCTGCAAAATCCTCCGGTGGTAAAGTGGTTAAGGAATGTTGGTGCCTCTGACATGCTATAAACTGGTCTTGTCCATGCAATTTCAATATTTTGTGATCCATTTAAATTCAGTACAAGTCATGCAAATGTGCGACCCCAAATTTAGAAATCTTGGGTAATGGGTGAGAGCGTTTTCTCAGAGGATTGCAGTACCACACTATTATAGAATGATTATTATAGCATCCAGTAACAATTTCACAACCATTTATAGCATCCAGTAACAATTTCACAACCATTTATAGCTTTCATTGCATTTGTCAATGGAGACTAATGCAATTAAAATAACATTTTTTACCCTTTTTAACCACTTGCTTACTTAAGTGCACTTATACCCCCTTCCTAACCAGGCTAATTTTAGGCTTTCAGCACTCTCACATTTTGAATGACAACTGCATGGTCATGCAAAATTGTAGCCATATGAATTTTTTTTTTATTTTGGTGATATTTAATCACCACTGGTTTTTATTTTTTTTTGCTAAAGAAAGAAAGAAAAACCCCAAAACTTTGCAAATCTTTTTCAAACAGGTAATTTTTCTCCTTCACTGATGGGCACTGATTGGCAGCACTGCTGGGCCGACTGCATGATAAAAAAAAAACAAAAAAAAAATAAAATAAAACAATAACCGACTTCCGTTTACTTCTGTGATCAGCTGTCATTGGCTCACAGCTGATCACGTAGTAAAGGGCCTGCTGTGATTGGCACTTTACCCTGAAGAGTGATTAGCCAAGACCCAAGGACTCAGTGATCACAGAGCTCGAGAACGGGAGGACATCCTTGTATGTATGGTAAAACATAAAATATGATGTGACGGCGACTACAGATACCTCACTTGTCAAGCTTTAAAAATTGTGCATGCTCGTGGAACAGGGCCAAACTACAGTACTTAAAATCTCCACAGGTGGCACTTTATAAACCTTTGCAGGTTACCAGTTAAGAGTTTCACAGGAGGTCTTGGTACTAGAATTATTGCTCTCACTATAACGCTCGCAGCAATACCTTATAAGTGTGGTGCGAACACACTCTACGTATGCATTTGCCTTTGCACGGGAGCACAAGAAAATGAATTCCATTTTTTATTTTAACATTTTTTTTATTTTTGCACAGTCTTTTTTTTTTTTTTCCAATCACCGTCATTGCTATCACAAAGGATAAGAGAGGTACTCTTTACGGAATCACCCCGGGTCTATTAGACCCCAAATCGCTCCTCTGCCCTCCAAAGCATCCAATAAAACCAAGATCGGTTTGATCAGATGCTTTGTTCAAGCCGGTAACTGCTGGCTTACATGAGACTGAAAATCGAAGTGACAAAATCCTCATCACTTCCGGTTTCTGACATCACAGAGTGGGAAGAACAACATAAGTTCCTCTCACTGTGTCCCAGGAACTGGATTGCCACTGGTCGCATTCTTACTGGGCTCCATTTATAAACAGCACTGAATAAATAATCTTTGGGAAGTAATTTTGCCTGCTATTTGATGAATATAGAGCAGCTATAGTTTGCACGGTTGATCCCTCCTCTTCCTTTTACAAAAGAGAGATCATAATAGATCTGCAACTGCTGCTGATTTATTCATTTAGTTTCACTGACACTGGGATCCTTTTTTTTTTCCACCCTTCATTACCCCGCCTCTCCTAGGTAAATGATCGAAATTTTGTATCTGTATATATATATATATATCTCTATCTCTCTATCTCTATCTATAATTGTATTATAACCCCCTCACTCTCCATCCTGCCACTATATGTGACCTGTATTTTACCCTGTTCACCTCCTTCATGTATGACCTGTAATGTCATATCTAGTGTACTATTACCAAGCTCGGTTTTCTTTTTATCTCCTTAGGGGTGTCTACTTTCAAAGAAAAGGTCATTTTGGGGATTTCAATAACGGTCAGGCATTTTTGCTATGTTTATTACAAAAAGTAAGTGAAACACTTTTTAAAAAACTATTTTGTTTTTTTTTTTTTATAGTAAAACCTAAAAAAAAAAAACCAAAACAAAAACGGAATTTTCGTAAAATCCTACCGTAAAATTCCTTTCTCTGAGTCCTCTGACAGTCGCCGTCACTTCATAATCTTCACTAATGGGGTAATTGACCTTTGCTCCGCAGGAGTAGCTAGGCACCAAGATTTGTTAATATCAAAGCTTTTAGCATATCCCACCCCTAGGGGGTGGTCCCCTCAGTCAATACCTCCCTGCTTCCAGCATTCTCAACTCAGTTTCAGTAGCATAGCAGTAGAGTACATAAGCAAACCCCAAAAGAGGGGAGGGGGCGGCGACTGTCGGAGAACTCAGAGAAAGGAATTTTACGGAAAGATTTTACAAAAATTCCGTTTTTCTCTTACGTCCTCCGACAGTCGCCGCCACTTCATAATCTTCACTAATGGGGACGTCCCAGAGCAGTGTAGACATGAGGGGTGGGAAAAAAACGCAGCCGCGCCTAAAGCAACGCAGTACCCATATCAGAGGAAGGAACCATACCAAAGTAAGAGAACCAACCTAGCAACCGGAAAACGTGCTCAACAGGAGCAACAACCCAGGAAGAACAAGTAACCCAGGGGTAAAAACACCCCAACAGCCAAGGGCCCAAACAAGGGCCCCTAAGGCACTGCCGCACTAAGAACTTTACGGCCAAAGGAAGCATCTGCCGATGCCTGAACATCCACTTTGTAAAATTTGGAGAAGGTGTGAACGGACGACCAAGTCGCCGCCTTACACACCTGGGCCACAGAAGCCTGATGACGATAGGCCCAAGACGTACTCAGAGATCTGGTAGAGTGCGCCTTCACAGGGAAAGGAGGAACCTTCCCCCTGAAAGCATAGGCCTGCACAATCGTCTGTCTGATCCATTTGGCGATGGTAGCAGCCGACGCCGCCATGCCCTTCCGAGGTCCCTCTGGAAGGACGAATAGGGAATCCGACTTGCGAAAAGACTTAGTCGATGACAGGTAAACCCTGATCGCCCGAACAACATCCAAGGCATGCAAAGCCACCTCCTTTGGATGCTTAGGCTTCGCGCAAAGCGAAGGCAAGACAATGTCCTCATTCAGGTGAAATTCCGAGATCCTCTTCGGAAGAAAGGAAGGGTTAGGTCGCAAGACCACCTTATCCAAGTGAATCACCAAGTAGGGAGAGCTGCAGGACAATGCTGCCAGCTCCGACACCCTGCGAGCCGAAGTGATCACCACCAAAAAGGCAACCTTCTTGGACAACAGAGACAACGAGATCTCCCTGATCTTTTCAAAGGGAGCCTGTTGTAACACGGACAGAACCAAGTTCAAGTCCCATGGAGGCAAAGGTTCCCTCCTAGGAGGGGCCAAATGTCGCACCCCCTGAACAAAGGTGCTAACCAATGAATTAGACGCCACAGGGCATTGAAAAAGAACGGCCAGCGCAGAAATCTGACCCTTAATTGTGGCCAGCGCCAAACGCTGGTCCACTCCAGTTTGGAGGAAAGCCAACACTCTCGACACCGAGTATGAGCGAGGGGAATACCCCCTGGACTCACACCAGGCAAAGTACGCTTTCCAAGTACGGTAGTAAATTTTTCCCGAAGAGGCTTTTCTAGCCTTGATCAAAGTGGGAATGACCTCAGGGGAGAGACCCCTATCCTTCAGGACCTGGCTTTCAACAGCCAGGCCGTTAAAGCCAGCGACTGTAAAGCAGGATGGAATATCGGCCCTTGAGACAGAAGGTCTTCCCGAAGCGGCAGGTGCCACGGAACGTCGACTGCCAGATTTACGAGGTCTGCGTACCAAGATCGGCGAGGCCAGTCTGGTGCCACCAGAATCACCGCGTGCGGTTCCGAGGCCAATCTGCGAAGGAGCCTGGACAGCAGCTGTATCGGTGGAAAGGCATACATCAGACGATACTGATGCCAGGGCGCCACTAACGCGTCTGAGGCGTCTGCCCGAGGATCGTGCGTCCTTGCCATGAACCTCTCCACCTTGTTGTTCAGACGAGACGCGAACAGGTCCACAGCCGGAAGACCCCACTTCGCGCACAACATCTGGAAGACATCCGGGTGAAGGGACCATTCTCCCTGGTCCAGGGTCTGGCGACTCAGATAGTCCGCCTGCCAGTTTTCCACCCCCGGAATGTGCACAGCCGTTATCGCTGGGACGTGCGTCTCGGCCCACGACAGAATGTCGTTTACTTCCCAAGCAGCACGGGCACTCATGGTGCCCCCTTGATGGTTGATGTAGGCCACCGCTGTGGCATTGACCGTCTGAACCCGAACCGGATGGCCCTGAAGCCGTTCCGACCAATGCAGAAGGCAAAGTTTTATCGCTCGCAATTCCAGAATGTTGATCGGAAGGGAGGACTCCTCCTCCGACCAAGTTCCCTGGGCGGATAGAAAGCCCAGAACACCACCCCAGCCCGACAGGCTGGCATCCGTGGTGAGCACCGTCCACGACAAGGGACGAAAGGACTTGCCCCCCGACACAGCCGGGGACTGGAGCCACCACAAAAGACCCCTTTGGGTGTGGCGGCTCAACGAGATCCGCAGATCCAGAGATTGCGGACGCCCGTCCCACTTGGCCAAGATCTCCGCCTGAAGACCCCGCGTGTGAAACTGGGCGAAGGGAATCGCCTCGAAAGCCGAGACCATCAGACCTAGACATCTCATACATGTCCGGAGGGACGAGCACTGAGTGTCCCTGAGGGACCTGACCTCGTCCTGAAGTGTCCGGAGCTTGTCTTCCGGCAGGAAGACCTTCGCTTGAGCAGAGTCCAGGATCATCCCCAGGTAGCGAAGATGAACCGATGGACACAACGTTGATTTTGGAAAATTTATCGTCCAACCAAACTCCTGCAGAGTCTGCATCGTGGTGGACAGGTCGTTCACCAGGCCCTGACTGGTCGCAGACCGAAGCAAGATATCGTCCAGATATCCCAAGACAGAGACGCCCTGGGCTCTCAAAGCCAGGACCGGCACAAGCACCTTGGTGAAAACCCGCGGAGCCGAAGCGAGACCGAAGGGTAACGCCACGAATTGGTAATGATCCTCCGCAATGGCGAATCGAAGGTACCTCTGGTGACCCTCGAAAATGGGGATGTGAAGGTACGCATCCTTCAAAATCGATGTAGGCCATGACTTCCACTGGACTCAGGGCAGCCACCACTGAGCGTAGGGATTCCATGCGGAACTTGCGAACCCGCACAAAGCGGTTCAGAGCTTTCAAGTCCAGAATTGGATGTACCTTGTCCTCCTTTCTGGGCACAGCGAACAGATTGGAGTAGAACCCCCGAAATCTGTCCCGATGAGGCACCGCTACCACCACTCCCTGGGCCCGCAGGTCCCGCACTGCCAGGTGCAGATCCTGCAAACGCTCCGGAGACAGCTGAAGATTTGAGGGAAAAAATCTGCTCGCCGGCCGAGAGAGAAACTCGATCTTGTATCCAGATCGAACGATTTCCTGAACCCAACTGTCCCGAATGCGGGCCAGCCAGGGTCGAAGAAAACCGAGCAAACGACCCCCCACCCCAGAACCGGGAGAGGGCGCCCCTTCAGGCCGAATTGGTATGGGCAGCGGACCCGGACTGGCCGGACTTCTGCTTCCCTGCCCACGGCTTCTTCTGGGAGCCCTGGCCCTTGAAGGGCTTGCCCTTGTATTGTGACCGAAAGGCACGAAAGGACCCCTGAGAGGGCCTGAACGAGGTATTCTTCTTACCGCGAACAAACTTATTCTTGTGAGTTTAGGGTAAGAGTGCTCTTACCCCTGGAAATTCCCTTTATCAGAGTATCCAAAGACTCGCCAAAAAGGCAAGATCCCGCGTAGGGAAGATTAGCTAGAGTCTTGCGAGAGGATTGGTCAACCGACCAACATTTCAGCCATATCAGGCGACGGTTCAACACCGCAACACTGGAGAGACGTGCAGCCAAAGGGACTAAATCCAAGTCCGCATCGCACAAATACATGACACCCTGATGAATTTGATCTATCATAGCCAACGTTGTCGGCGGAGCAGAGTCAGCCACCAGGGTGCGCCCGAGCACCTGCGTCCAATCCGCAATAGCTTGGGCTGTCATAATGGAAGCAAAAATAGGCTTCAGCATAGAACCAGCAACCGTATAAGTATGACGGGCCAGAGACTCCAATCTCCTGTCCGTAGGGTCCCGGAACACCGGGGTATCCTCAGCAGGAATCGCAGTAGATTTAGTCAAAACTGCCACCGCTTGATCCACCTGAGGCGGCACACACCAACGCTCATCAGTGGTGGGTGTAAATGGATAACGCAGCGTGAACCTACTTGGCACAGTAAAGGGCTTCTTTAAATTGCGCCATTGCTCATCAACAGCGCGCTGAAATTCCGCAGGGCAGGGAAAAACCTGCGCTGATTTGCGTTTCCTTTTAGTCCCATAAGAGGACATCAAAGCAGGAGGACATGGTTCATCCTGCAGATGCAGTGTTTCCTTGATAGAAGTAATCAACTCATCCATGAGTGCAAGCTCTTCAGGCGAGCCAGGGGGAGAAGTATCAACTCCTTCTACCTCAGCCTCCCCCTCAGACCCCACAAGGTCCAGAGATGAGCGAGACCCTGAGAAGGGCACTCCAGCCATAGCAGCCCCATCGCCCTCTGAATCAGAGGAAATAGATAACCTGGGCTGCTTTGCGGATCGATCAGCCATTAGCATCTGCACCTGAGAAGCCAAGTTCGCTACAACAGCAGCCAGATCAGCCCCCTCGGGGGATGCAGCAGCCCCTTGGCCCCCCACCAGGGTGGGAGGAAACTTGCAATCCTGAGAATCCATGCCCCAGTATCAACTGAAATAAAGGACTGCCCCTTGAAGACCGCTGCGAGCGCAGCCCACCGCACACTACTGTATGTACCGACCCCCGCAGGGATAAGGAGCACTGAGCAAGGAAATACAGGATAAGGAAGGTAAAAACCTGGAGAGAGCACACAGCTGCTGCCACCGATCGCTGTTCCAGTGAACAAGGAAGTGATGCAATGACTGACCGCCTTATATAGCCTATGAAGGCTTCACAAACATGGCAACAAGAAAATGGCGCCGACATGTGCATGCAGGAGCGATCGCCGCCAAAATGGCGGCGTTTGGCGCCAAAACACCGCGCTGTATCACACAGGGCCGGTCACCACAATTTGCCGAGAAAAATGGCGGGCCGCAGCAGCGGTCGCCGCACAGCATGTCTGATCCCAGTCTGCCCCATACATCTCACACAGCAGAGCGGGAGAGCCCCCCCCCCCGCAGCCCACAGAAAGGCAGCTATTCCACACAGGAATCTGACACAGACATGCGGGTCACACAGTCACAGACTGACACCCAAACAGACAGGACCCCACATAGAAATTTACTTACCATTCCGGATGGCGTGGGGAGCCTTCTTTAGCGACCAAACCGCTGTATTGAGGACAGGGAGTGTCGCAGCCAGGACGCAGTGGACTGCGGTGCAAAACCGCAAATGGCGTCCGGTGAGGTAGCCACCTCACAGGCAGCATCCCTGCAGCGAACAGGGATGGGTCGTTCAATATGCCAGGGAAACCTTAGCTGAACGCTCGATGGCAGGCTGGAGAAACCCCTGGCACACAGCCCTCGGATCCAGGGTGGCCAGACCGAGACCCAGCTCCGCATGATCATCTTCATCCGAAGAAAACTAAACTAATGCTGAGAAAAAAACAGCTAAGTAAAAGAAAGAGAAAAATACTTGAAATAAAATCCAAAAGAGGATAGAAGGCTGAGACTGAAAGCCCCAGCACAGGAACAGCCAGCTACTCCTAAGCTAGGCAATTGAAAACAGAGTTGAGAATGCTGGAAGCAGGGAGGTATTGACTGAGGGGACCACCCCCTAGGGGTGGGATATGCTAAAAGCTTTGATATTAACAAATCTTGTTGCCTAGCTACTCCTGTGGAGCAAAGGTCAATTACCCCATTAGTGAAGATTATGAAGTGGCGGCGACTGTCGGAGGACGTAAGAGAAACATTGATTACTACTAAAAAACAGTAAGCTTTTACAAAGAATTTATAGACTATTCAGCAAACTTTGTGGAAAGGAAAAGTATCGCAAAAGCTTTTTTGGCTATATTTCTCCTATGGATCACAGGAGTGCAGTTATTTTTGCATTCCTGTGACCAGTTTTCAGCCGAGAGCAGGCTGAAGTCAGCTGTCGGCTGGCGTTACTCAGCCGGTCTAGGATCTTTATCGATCCCGACCTTACAGTTGAGATCCATCCAGATGCCTAAACTGGCAGCTGGCTCAGACTCTCAGCTGCACCGACGGGACACTAAGCCAGCTGCTCCCTTTCTCTTCCCAGCCTGATGCTCCAGTGAGCACCGGAGGGGCAGAGCAGACAGCGGCAACTGACAGTCACTGGCTCTTTGCTCGGAACGGAGGGGTGAAATCAGCGATCAGTGGACTTTGATCACTCAGTTCTCCATGAAGAGGCAGCTTGGAACAGATGGAGCATTGGATTGATGATGCATCCCCCTAGGAGAGTATAATTTTTTTTTGTAAAACCCATACTTCTCTTTGAAGTCAAATTACCAAATACAGTTCCTGTTTGGGCAGGTAAACACAGATCTTAATAGGACTGCTGATTGTCACTTCAAAAAACCTTGGTAAACTGCAGAATTACTTGAAACTTGCTGAAGCCAGCTAGCTTGTTTAACCCCTTGCTGATGAGTGTATGCACAAATGTGGCCTCCCCGAAGTAGGCCTCCTTCCATGGGGCAGCATATGTGCGCTCATGCTTTTGTGCCGAAAGCGCACTTCAAGTACAGAGAATGCCGTCAACAGCTCCAGGTCTTGTATGACCTATCAGGAGCCGGAAGGATCGGCTTCCAATCATATGATTGCTGTGGAGGCCTGTGATTGGTTATCACAGGGATTTTTCTGTAAAACCCATCCCTGTATTTTTTCCCTCTGTACTTTTTCCTTCTGAAAGGAGAAAGATACATTGCGTCTTTTTCTACTAACCAGAGGAGAAGGAAAAAAAAAAAAATCACTGTCACTGCCAATAATCAATACATGTGTAAACATCATACTGCGGTTATCAGCTTTTCCATGCCAAAAGGCAATATTCTAGTCTAAATCATCACAAAACGCGTTTGTGGGCAGACCTTTTAATCATTTGCGTATCCTCCATTCACAGATCAAGTTTCAATCATGGAAGCTGTAGTACGTTTGCTATGAATGAAGGAGCTGGGCAGAAAAGGCAAGCATAGCTGGCTAGTGCCCGCAGCAGATCCACAAGTTATTAGTGCCCTCTGCAACGCAAGTTTAAAGCAGCGGGATTGGGGAGCTGGGGGCAGAGGATGAAGATTTTAAGGAAAGCAGGAGCCAGCAGCACAAGGGACACATCAGCTCAATAGCAAGTCTCTTGTGCTGATTTTTGTTTTTTGATTAAACTTAGGCTTTTAAAGCTGAAGTCTAGGTATAAAAACTTTATAGCATACTTATATTGGTCCAGCTTTGACCAATGTAAGTGTGCACCATCTCATACTTGAACGATCCCTGTGAAGTTTCAAAAAAAGTTGTAGTATTTAAAACGAATGAACCAATGCGCTACCAGAAAAAATATTAGTATATGATACAAAAATGAAAAGTAGATAATAAGGATTATATATCTGCAACATAGCAGCCAATCCCTGTAGTGTTTCCACGTACAATATGAATAAAATTTAAGGCAATATGGAACGGTGCTACAACAGTGTAAAAAAAAACAAAAAAACATTCAATTACCATTGACAGTACATATATATATATATACTATATATGATACATATAAAGTGCACTGGTGCGTCAAATATACGTGCATGTGCAAATGATCATAATATTATAATAGAACAGTAATAAAGTAAATGTGCAAAACAGTGTATACGAATTAATGCACACCATTAAGGCTGCATTCACACTTGAGCGTAGCGTTTTTTACCGTGATTTTACCGCGATTTTTACCGCAATTTTTTCAGGCGTTTTTCATTGACATCTATCAAAAACGCTGGTAATCAGCCCAAAAAGAAGCTCATGTACTTTTTTCAGTTACAGGCGTTTTGCAAAACGCTCAGATGTGAACAGGGGCCATTTAAATGAATGGGGTTTTACTTGTTGGGCGTTTTGGAAGCGTTTCTTTTGAGCGTTTTTGGAGCTGAAAACGCCCAGGTGTGAATGGAGCCTTAACAAGTGAAAATATTGAATCACAGTCCCAAAAAAATATGGTACTTAAACCAAACTGTAAACAAATGTCCAAAATGTGATGTGCAACAGTGATATAAAAAGGTCTGTTATTACATGGATGTAGTGATTCAAAAAATATGGTGACAGCAGTGCAGTTTTCCCACAACAAAATCTAACATTAAGTGCAGTGGCTGCTCACCTTAAAAACAAAATATCATTGCGTGTTCCTTTTGAAAAAAAATAACAATATTTTTCAAATTTTTTTTATATGAAATTCCCCCAAAAAAATGTAAAAATCAAAATTTTTAAAAAATTTTAGGCCAATTTGTTTTCTGCTACATATTCTTGGAAAAAAAAAAAAAACGCAAATAAGGTCATTTTTAGTTTTTTTTTTAAACTAGTAATGGCGGCGATCTGTGATTTTTTTTTGCAAGACTGCGACATTGCGGCGGACAGATCGGACCCCTAACTGACATTTGACACTTTTGGGGGTACCAGTGACATTACTACAGTAATCAGTGCTATAAATATGCGCTGTTACTGTAATAATGACACTGGCAAGGAAGGGGTTAACTTTATTGGGGATCAAGGGGTTAAATGTATGCCTGGTGCTTATGGACGTGTGTGGAGGGAGGGGATTGTGTTTACACAAGCGGGCGGATTTCCTCACTCGATCCCCGACGATTGGGGAAGAGCGGCGGTGATCACTGCCTCTCCTCCCCTGGCCCTACTCCCGCTGTGTCTGAATATAGTGGGAGCACGCCGCCGAGAAGGGGAGGAGTCCAGCGACGTAGGTCTACGTCGCTGGATGATAACGAGCCACTTTGCCGCAGTACCAGCTCAGTGAGCGGTCGGCAAGTGGTTAATAGCTGTGTTGAATTATTTTGAGGGGACAGCAAATGTACACTGTTATACAAACTGAACACTCACTAATTTACATTGTAGCAAAGTGTAATTTCTTCAGTGATATCACATGAAAATATATAATAAAATACTTACCAAAATGTGAGGGGTGTGCTCACTTTTGTGAGATACTGTATGGTATTTGATTTTTTCTTTTTACACTGTTGTAGAGCCGTTTCATATTGCCTTGAGTTTTATTCAAATTGTTGTAGTAGTCGCCACGAATACAGTGCTAGCAGCAGTTTGCCACCATTCACAAAACGCCTTTTATTTTTCTTAATGAATACAAAGCCCCTTTGATTGAATGAGGTGGAGAAGCATGGCGGTGATCTCACAATCTCCACTTCATCCAATAACAGTACACCTTGTATTCATTGAAAAAAATACAAGGCATTCGGTAATGGCAGCAGTGCTCAGTGAGTGATCGCCTGTGGTTACCATTCAGAACAGTCGCTTAGCAATGGATATAAAACACTGCTGTGATTACTGTAGTAGTAATGACTACAAGAGTGATTAGCAGCTTCCACTAGGATCACTTAAGTATGGGATATGCATACTTACATTGATCCAAGCTGGGCCAGTGTAACTATGTAACCAAATTCATACCCAAACTTTAGCTTTATTAAAAAGAAATTAAAAAATTACCAACGATACAAAAAAGGTAGCCCCTGCAATACACCAATATTCTACAAGAATACCACAACAGCAGGTCATTACTAGCTGACAATACAGTAAGGTCCATAAATATTGGGACATCAACACAATCCCAATCTTTTTGGCTTTATAATGAATTTGAAATCAAACAAACAAGATGTGGTTTAACTGCAGACTTTCAGCTTTAATTTGAGGTTATTTACATCCAAATCAGGTGAAAGGTGTAGGAATTACAACAGTTTGTATATGTGCCTCGCACTTTTTAAGGGACCAAAAGTAATGGGACAACTGGCTGCTTAGCTGTTCCATGGCCAGGTATGTGTTATTCCCTCATTATCCCATTTACAAGGAGCAGATAAAAGGTCCAGAGCTAATTTCAAGTGTGCTATTTGCATTTGTAATCTGTTGCTGTCAACTCTCAATATGAGATCCAAAGAGCTGTCACTATCAGTCAAGCAAGCCATCATTAGGCTGAAAATCAAAACAAATCCTTCAGGGAGATAGCAAAAAAATTAGGGTTGCCAAATCAACTGTTTGGAACATCCTTAAAAAGAAAGAACGCACCGGTGAGCTCAGCAACACCAAAAGACCCGGAAAACCACAGAAAACAACTGTGGTGGATGGCCGAAGAATTCTTTCCCTGGTGAAGAAAACCACCCTTCACAACAGTTGGCCAGATCAAGCACACTCTCCAGGAGGTAGGTATATGTGTGTCAAAGACAAAAATCAAGAGAAGACTTCACCATAGTGAACACAGAGGGTTCACCACAAGATGTAAACCCCTGGTGAGCCTCAAAAACAGGAAGGCCAGATTAGAGTTTGCCAAACATCTAAAAAAGCCTTCACAGTTCTGGAACAACATCCTATGGACAGATGAGACCAAGATCAACTTGTACCAGAGTGATAGGAAGAGAACAGTATGGAGAAGGAAAGGAACTGCTCGGGATCCAAAGCATACCACCCTCATCAGTGAAGCATGGTGGTGGTAGTGTCATGGCATGGGCATGTATGGCTGCTGACGTGACTGCTGACAAAAGCAGCAGGATGAATTCTGAAGTGTTTCGGGCAATATTATCTGCTCATATTCAGCCAAATGCTTCAGAACTAATTGGACGGCGCTTCACAGTGCAGATGGACAATGACCCGAAGCATACTGTGAAAGCAACTAAACAGTTTTTTAAGGGAAAGAAGTGGAATGTTATGCAACGGCCAAGTCAATTACCTGAACTGAATCAGGCTAAGCATGCATTTCACTTGCTGAAGACAAAACTGAAGGGAAAATGCCCCAAGAACAAGCAGGAACTGAAGACAGTTGCAGTAGAGGCCTGGGCAGAGCATCACCAGGGATGAAACCCAGTGTCTGGTGATGTCTATGCATTCCAGACTTCAGGCTGTAATTGACTGCAAAGGATTTGCAACCAAGTATTAAAAAGTGAAAGTTTGATTTAAGATTGTTAATCTGTCCCATTACTTTTGGTCCCTTAAAAAGTGGGAGGCACATATACAAACTGTTGTAATTCCTACACTGTTCACCTGATTTGGATGTAAATACCCTCAAATTAAAGCTGAAAGTCTGCAGTAAAAGCACATCTTGTTTCATTTCAAATACATTGTGGTGGTGTATAGAGCCAAAAATATTAGAATTGTGTCGATGTCCCAATATTTATGGACCTGACTGTAGCTAGTGAGCTTTCAAAGTACTGCGGTTTGTGATTAAAATTCTGTGGAAGCAAAAAAGTAGCAGAAAATGGTACTTGCTGTTTAACTTGGCATTAGCCTTGGCATCCGCAATAGCCTCCTGACACAGCTCGATTCCTATTACTTTCTTCACTCTCTTTTTCCAAGACACAAAAAAAAAAATGTTAATTGACAGGTAAATTAAATAGCCAATGGATGTGTGGGATTGTACTGTTAGACCTGTAAAAGCATACTACTGGAAGGCAGAAAGGTTTTACCTGAGCCAGGGAGAGGCCAATGGTTCCTGTCCCGCAGCAAACATCTAACACAGTGCTGTTCTGATCCAGTTGAGCCCAGTCTGCAATCGTTGAATACAAAACCTCTGCTGCAGGTGTGTTAACCTAAAATATATAAATGGTCCTCCTTTAAAAGCTAATGAAAATGGATCCATCTGGTAACCTAGGTAATATTTACAGCTCTTACAGAATCTGAATTTTACTTATTGCATAACATAAATGTAACTGGCTTTTTGTAAACAAGATGATAGATTTTCATTCTATGGGTTAATGGGTGAGCTATATTGTTCATTACATGTGGAGGCTGTGTTTAATTTAGGCACAGCAATTAAATTCTACAGCTCAAACTCTGCTTAAAGTGGTTCTAAATTCAAGTAATTCCTATGTATTAAGGTAAAAATGTCTTGGTAGTAGTATAGCTCCACCCCCCCCTTCAAATCTACCTAAAAACACACACCCCAGTCCTCTCTCGATCCATCAATAGGTCCCTCCACAGCGGCACTCTTCCACTTTTCACAGTACACAGAAGCCGCAGCAGGAGTCATTGGCTTGTGCTACGGTCAATCATACCCTGTGAGGAAGGAGAGGGGCCAAGCTGCGCTGTGTGTGTTTATGAATAGACTGGCTAGGGAGTGGGCCTGCACAAATACCCCAATAGCAGCCAGCTTGCTGTGGGGGCACTCACAGAAGAGGATGAGGCGGAGGACCCAGAAGAGACTGCTTTGTGCAATACCACTACACAGAGCAGATAAGTATAACGTCTTTCTTATTTTAGGAAAATAATTAGCATTTAGAACCACTTTAAACATGTGAAAAGCAATCATAGTAACATTAAAAAAAACAAAAAAACAAAACAGAAAACATAGTATAATTTGAGACAGATATTGAATGAGGTCAAATAGCTAGGCCTGATAAGAAGGAAGAAAAATCCCTTTTCTGGTGAAAACATGTACCAAAAAAAAAAAAAAAAAAAAAAAGACAAAATTGAACAATAAAATGTGTTGCAATGTAGGACTTTCAAAGTGTGAGAGCTAACACTGTTATGTAAAACCTCATGTAGGATTTCAAATTAAAGATAAAGCAATTGCCTGCATTAAATCAAATTTCAAGTATATCTTCACTTTCAAATTTGTTAATATTTCTGTAATATCTGATCAAAACTATTTACCTGAAAGAAAGCATGGGGTGAAATGCGGAAAGTGAGGCCCAGCAGTTCCTCGTGGATGTACTGCTCCCCACTCACATGCTCCACAGGTAAATCCTCCAGGTTTGGGGATTTTCTAGAAGACAGAATTTGTTTTTGGTCTTTTAAATAAACAATTCAAAAGGTCTTCTTAAATATATGGCAAGTGCAAAACAAACCAAAAAAAAAAAAAACTTAAAATTCTGTCAGAAACTTTTCCAGCTAATATATTCATGTGCAGCAGCCTTACATTATTACATTATCTGCTAAGACTACTAAAACCCTCCCTCTTTATGCTATGGAAAAGAGGAGTGGAGATTTTTCTATAGGTTTTCTCCCTAGGACAGAAGTGTGCTAGTGGCAGAATCACCAGAAAATAAAGGCCAAAAAGTTTGAAAAACAAATTCAGCTGCAATGCAAGCTGCAAATGGTAAAGCAGAAACGTCACCTAAAAAGGGGAAGTTCTACTTCCCCGTCGTTCCCCCCCATCCTCCTCTTCCACTTTTGAAACTTGTTTTTTTTTTTTGACAAATGGGTACCTAGTTTTGTCTGGTAGCCGTTCACACTTCCGCGGGAAGGCCTAGACGATTCAACCAGAAGTTCTCATCAGTCCCAGGAGGCTGCGGGTCCATTCACAAAGGCCAGTGTGACTCACGCATGCATAGTGGGGAGCCAACTGTGAAGCCGCAAGGAGTCAAAGTCAGCTTCCCACAGTAAACATGCCGACGCTGGGGACCTGAAGACTGGCAATAAACCAGCCTGAGTTTAGGAAAAAGTGCCCCTTTATTAAAATCCAGCAGCTACAGCTTTTTAGCTTCTCACTTAGTTTCTTCAGTCATTAAAATAAAAAAAAAAAAAATGGGGCGTGGACGGATGTGAGCGAGGGTAGACGTGCCGGACCGGAGCTCTCTGCTAATCCTGCAAATTACCTCCGTTTTCGGTGTGCGGTGGGGCTGCTATCCTATCCTATCTTGTGGGGGAAGCTCCCAGGACTCCAACAATGCCATCCTCGACCCCCAAACCGGCTCGGCAGCCGCCCCGGGACCAGCGTCAGACTTGCTCCACCAAAGGTCAGAGCCCGGGCTCGCATCCGCCATTTTGGCGCCGACGTCTTCACAGCGGAGTGGCGATGCGTGTGCTGGTATGGAGCCACAGAGGCCTGCGGACCCCCCTGCTTCCCGGAGCTTCTCGGGGACCTGACCGGGAGGTAGCTGCGGACCAGCGGGCAATAACCACCCCGATCCTGGAAGCCATTGATGCCTGCAAGGCAGCGTTGATGGTGCGCATAGATCACCTGGTGTCAGAGTGCACGCTCATCCGCCATGACCTGGACAAATTCCGGGGGAGGCTCACTGCTGCGGAGGACCGTATCTCGGAGGTGGAGGACAGCTCACATTCCCACAGTGCTCAATTAGCTGAACTACAAGAGGTTGTGAAATCACTGCAACATCGCGCTGACGATGCGGAGGACAGACAGCGCCGGAATAATGTGAGAGTGGTGGGGCTCCCTGAGGGACTGGAGGGAAAGAGACCTGCTCCATTTGCGGAACAGTTCTTCAAGCAGCTTCTTTCTCTCGAGAATCTACCCCCCACCTACGTGGTGGAAAGGGCTCATAGAGTGCCAGCTGGGGCTAGACCTCCTGGAGCCCCCCCCCCCCGCCCGTTCCTGGTAAAATTCCTCAACTACAGAGTCAGAGACTTGCTCCTGTCGGAAGTGCGGAAACACCCTGAGCTACGCTATGAGAATGCTCGTGTCATGCTGTTCCCCGACTTTTCGGCGGAGACACAACGCCGTCGGCGCTCCTATATGGATGTCAGAAAGCGCTTGAGAGCTAAGGAAATCATCTACAGTATGCAGTATCCTAGTAGGCTCAGGGTGCAGTACAAGGGCTTGGTGAAATTCTTCGACACTCCACAGGAGGCTTCCGACTGGCTGGATGGTCTGTGATGAGTTCTGGCTGTCTGCGGATTTGCTCCTGGGTGTTTGCCCTCTGGATGTGGTCCTTTTCTGTTTTCCAGTTGAATGCTGCCCCTGATTGCCCTGATGTTGGCACTATACTCCTGACCTACTTTCCCTTCTGGATGCCTACAGTTTGTTGATGGTGCCATGATGCCTGCAGTTGGGGTCTCCCGGCCTGGTGGTTTTGGTGACTGGTCGTTGGGGGGGGGGGGGGGGTGTCTTGCTGCCCTCTCTGCACACCAGTTGCTCCGGTATCTTCAGAGGCCCCTTCGGAACAGTAGGGACATCTTCTCTACCAGACTGTTGCTCACACTGGAAGAACGTCGCACGTTTCGGTTTTTTGGGCAGTTTGGGATTAAAGCCACATACCAGACTGTTTTTTGGGACAACGTTTTTTGTCTCCCTTTTTTTTTTTGTTAGTTAAGTTGGTTTTTGGTATAATGGCACGGGGACTTCAGCACCAGTTTTTTCTCACTCCTAGGTACTTCGAGGTGGTTGTTTTTGGGTCCCACTTCCTTTTCATTGTGTTTCCGGCCCCTACCTGGGTTCTGCACCATTTTTTCCTTGATTCCCATGGCTGACAATATAAGACTCCTCTCATGGAATGTGAGGGGCTTGAATAATAAATTCAAGCGGGCCAGTGTCTTTCAGCATTTGAAGCTCATTAAGCCACATGTCATCCTCCTGCAGGAGACTCACCTTGATGGAAACATGATTTTAGCTCTTCGGATGCCGTGGATACAGAGGGCGTTCCATGCCACGTACTCCACGTATGCTAGAGAAGTCTCCATCCTCATTAGTAAATCCATCCCATGCTCAATCCAAAGGGTGATCTCTGATCCAGGGGGCAGATATGTGGCCGTGCTTTTGGATGTGTATTCTGTTACCATGCTATTAGTAGCTATTTATATGCCTCCTCCATTTAAGATACAAATGTTGTATGATTTAACTGATAAGTTAGCTGAATATATGCATTTACCGGTGTTGTTCATGGGTGACTTTCAATGCCATCCTGGATGCTGCCCTGGATACTTCCAACCCCAATAGGCCGCCCTCTGTGGATCTGCTTGCCTGGGCTTCCACGGTGGGCATGACTGAACTTTGGAGATGGAAGCATCCGCTATTGAGGGAATACTCTCACCTGTCCACCACTCATCTGCTCGAATCGATTAAGCGTTTGGTAATGCCCAAATGCAATCCCTTTTGGCTGCCTCGGAGTACAGGTCCGGGGGGGTGTCTGATCACAACCCGCTACTCTTGACAGTGAACCTCCAATTGGGGACTGGAGTGCGGGGTTGGCGCCTGGCTGCCGGTTGGCTCCAACAAGATCAGGTCACCTCTCACCTTGACAAGTCGATTCAGACGTATTGGGCAGAAAACGTGGACTCGGGAGATCAGAGAGTGGTCTGGGAGGCGTTTAAGGCAGTGGTGAGGGGAGAGAGTATATCGGCCATTAAAACTGCTAGAAAAGATCACAACGACGAGGTTCGGACATTGCAGGAGGGGGAGCGGAGGCGGGTGGGGGAGTACGCGGTTTCGCCGTCTGATTCCAGCTATGCTGCGTTGCTGGAGGCAAGATGCCTTCTCTCTATGCACGTCTCTGATCTTGCTCATACTGAAGCTAACAATTTACGGGCTTCTATATTTGCACAAGGCAACAATAATGGCAAATTCTTGGCAATGATGGTGGCTGACCAGCAGCCGCCGGTTAATATCCCGCTTATTAGGACCGCTGGGGTTGTGCTTCGGACTGATCCTCGTGACATCTTGGAGACGTTTACAGACTATTTTGAGGCCCTGTATGCTCCGCTGCCAGATAGTGACTCTGAGACCACGGATGACCTCCTGGGGAGCGTTACTTTGCCGTCCTTGTCGGCTGAGGATAGCGCCCTCTTAGACGCACCAATAACGGCTCTGGAGTTCGAAAGAGCCATTGCGGCCTTCCCGCCACACAAAGCCCCGGGTCCGGACGGTTTCCCCACGGACTTTTACAAGCAGTATTCGGGAACACTTGGCGCCTAGAATAAGCTCTCTGTTGCAGCACTGTTTAGAGGTGGGGGAACTTCCTCCCTCCATGTTGGATGCCTATATGGTGCTGCTTCAGAAACCGGGTAAGGACCCCCTGGACTGCTCCTCGTACCGCCCTATAGCCCTTTTAAATGTGGATCTTAAAATCCTGACGAAGGTCCTGGCCATTCGCTTGGCTGGGGTCATTCACTCACTGATAGATCCGGATCAAACGGGCTTCATGCCGGGTAAGTCAGTTGATACTAACATTAGGCGGTTGTTCACTCATCTTCAACTCCCTGGGGAGACGTCGGGCCAGCGGGTGGTGGTCTCCATAGATTTTGAGAAGGCCTTCGATTCGGTCGATTGGGCCTTTATGCTCAAGACGCTGGATCGTATGGGGTTTGGGCCTAACTTTAAGACCTGTATCCGACTCCTTTACACAGGCCCTAGAACGACCATACGGTTTGGCTACCTTACCTCTCCGTACTTCCGGGTAGGGCGGGGGACGAGGCAAGGGTGTCCCCTTTCTCCGTTCCTATTTGCCCTCACGCTTGAACCTATAGCGGCCGCGCTGCGCAGCTCCTCAGCCGTGGGGTCGATTAAAGTCGGTTCCATTAAAGAATGCCTGGCGTTATACGCCGATGATAGGTTATTGTTCCTGGAGGATCCGGGCCCCTCCTTGAGAGCGGCCCTGTCTATCTTGAATGATTTTGGCAAATGTTCAGGACTTCGTGTCACCTGGAGTAAGTCCTCCATTCTGCCCCTTGATGAGGGTGCTCGACCTTCTACGGCTGGGGACCTGCCGCTTCGCTGGGTGGATAGTTTCACATACTTGGGGGTTAAGATTACTAGGCGCCCTCAAGATTATTTCTCTTTGAACCTAGCTCCTTTATTGCCTAAACTCCAACAAAATATCCTAGCATGGAAACGACTCCAGCTTTCCCTATTAGGTCGTATTAGTGTTCTTAAAATGAAATTTCTGCCCGTAGTCTTATATTTTCTTAGAAATTCTCCGTTATGGGTTCCGATGTCCTTTAAGAAATTGGATTCCCGTCAGTCTTGTCAGTTCCTTCCTCTGGTCGCCCGGGGTTCCCAGGATTGGCCTTCGGGCCCTCCAGGAACCTTGGGGTAATGGAGGCCTGGCGCTGCCAGATTGGCGCAAGTATTGTTTGGCAGGGCAGATGGTGTTTGCAAGGCACTGGTTGCGGGCGGATGAGGAGGATTCGGCTACGATCTTGGAAGCGGCCCACCTGGGCTCCTTCGAGACCCTCAGGTTGGCGCTGTTTAGAGGTCTGGGCTCAGATCTCCCTCTGACACTCTCCATGAGGGCGACTGTTAGAGCGTGGACCCAGTCGTTGAAATTGACGTGTCCCAGTTATGTCGGATCCTCTCCCTCCGCTCCACTGTGGATAAAGCCTACTTTTCCCCATTTTCGTCGCTTGCCTGATCCGATGTTGTGGGCGACACGGGGTGTGAAAATCTTGGGGGACATAACAGCGGCGGGGGCTCTCCTACCGTTCGAACGTCTGCGGGAAAAATTTGACATACCCAGTGGCTTCATATTTCGATATATCCAGTTGCGTCACACCTTTCAGGCCCAATTTGCCACTTCTTCTGTGGAACGGTCTCCTTCGGACTTGGAATGTGTGTTGGCTTGTGATACCACGCAAAAAACACTCTCCACTGTGTATAAAGATATGTTCCGACTTACACCCCCTAGCATAGTTAGATGTAGGGAAAAATGGACGGCTGAGGTAGCGGACCTGCAGGGGGATGACTGGGATGAAGTATGGACTGAGCCTTTCAAATATTTAGTTGCTGCCAGGGACAAACTAATACAATTTAAATTCCTCCACAGGATATACTACACGCTGGCCCGTCTAGCCAAAATCTTTCCAACTTCGTCTGCTGAGTGTTGGCGGTGTTCCGCTTCCCCCGCTGATGCAACTCATATTTTCTGGGAATGTAGCCAGATACAACAGTTTTGGACTGCGGTGACTTCCTGTCTCACAGAGGTGCTGCTTACTCAGATTCCGCGAACCCAGCAAGTTTGTCTCCTGGGTTTGGTGGAGGAAGTAGTTCCCTCGGTGGCACACAGGACCCTGCTAGGCATCCTTCTGTTTTATGCTAAAAAGGCTATCTTGCTGCATTGGAAGAAGGTATCCCCGCCATCATTGTTGTTCTGGAAGGGCTTGGTTAATGCAGTGCTACCCCTTTACAAGGCCACTTAAATTTCACGGGGTTGCCCCAAAAAATTTGAAAAGGTTTGGAGGGCATGGGTGGACTCCTCGGAAACTGTAGGTTAAAGCATTTATTGTTATGTATGTGCCAAGACACTGGCGAGATGAATGACCTCTAAATCTGTGCATGTAACATTCTATACTACAGTTTTGCAGCTCTGACTGTACAACCAGGCAATGGGACTTGTTGGTACTGTGTTGATATGATGCGTTCTCAGGGAAGGGGGATGCTGTGATTTTTTGTTAGTATGGGACCGGGGGATGCTTTTCTCCGGGGGTCAGGGGTAGGCCCCCTGACCTCGTCTCTCCTGGTCTTATTAAGGTGCTGGTGGATGCTTTTGTTTGGGTGGGGGGTTGGGGGGTTTTAGGGGTGGACGTTGATGTTTTATTGTCTGCCTTAATTTTTTTTGGTTGTTTGGGACTGTCTGTTTTTGTTTCTCTGTTATTCTATAAAATCAATAAAAAAGAATTTTTCAAAAAAAAAAAAAAAAAAAATACATTTTTGTTTTGAGGTTTAGCTATCCTTTAACTTTTCTGTACAAAAATTCAGATTTCTGTTCCTGTGTGTTGCATTGACGTGCTTTGCGTCATGCATTAACCACTTACCGCATACTAACGTAGGTCTACGTCAGTAAACTTTGCGGTAGTGTACCGGGATGATGCCTCTAGCTAGAGGCACCATCCCGGTACCGTGGTTTAGAGCCGACGGTTGGCTTTCCGTCGGTACCGACCGATGCGGCTCGGGAGCCGCTCGATCGGTACCCGGGGGGGGCGGGAGGGGACGTCCCCCCCCCTCCCGCCGCCTTCCGTGGCTTTGCCCGGGGCTCCCGTTCCACCGGGAGCCCCGAGCACCCAGCCGGCACGTCCGCCGGCTGGATGGAGTCCCGATGAATGCCGGAAACAGCATCGATCGGGTCTCCGATGACGTAACCCGGAGGCGGCGTCCATGACGTCACTTCCGGGTTACTGTGCTGCAAAAGGCGGCAAATTTGAAAAACGGCTGTATGCAAAAATGCCGTTTTCGGCGTTTTGCATACAGGGAAGTGTAGTGGAGGGGTCTAGGGTCTTTTAGACCCTCGATCCCTCCATAAAGTGTACCTGTCACACATATTGGTGTCACAAGGGATGTTTACATTGCTTGTGACAGCAATAAAAGTGATCAGATTTTTTTTTTTTTTTTAAAACTTTAATAAAGTTAAAAAAATAAATAAAATAAATGGGAAAAAAAAAAAAAAAAATGTAGCCGCCCCCGTCACCGTTAGCTCGCGCACAAAAAAAAAACGTATACGGAAGTCGAGCCGCAAATGAAATCGCTGTTCAAACCACACATGTGAGGTATCGCCGCGATCGCCAGAGCGTGAGCAATAATTTAAAAAAAAGAGCTACACTCTAACTCAAAACTGGTAACCGTTAAATAAATTTAAAGCGTCGCAGATTGAGATCTCTTTTGACCGTAGTTTGTCGCGATCCCACGGGGGCCGCAATTTTAAACCGTAACATGTTGGGTATCTATTTACTCGGCGTGACATGTTCTTTCACAATATACAAAAAAAATGGGCTAACTTTACTGTTTAGTATTTTTTAAAATTAGTGAAATGTGATTTTTCAAAAATTTTCCAAAAAAATGGCGCTTTAAAGACCGCTGCGCAAATACAGCGTGATAAAAAATATTACAATGACCGACATTTTATTCTCCAGAGTCTTTGCTAAAAAAATATATATAATGTTTGGGGGTTCTAAGTAGTTTTCTAGGAAAAAATACTGATTTAAACTTGTAAACAAAAAGTGTCCGAAATAGGGCTGGGGCTTAAGTGGTTAAAATGCTTTGCATAAGGCAGCGCATTCATTCTGAATGGGCTGCCAATACACATTTACCTGTAGCTTTTTATGATGCAATGCACGACAACCTATGGTAATGTGTTTAATGTGCTTTGTGGTTTGCTGCTATGCATCTTCAGAGCTAAGAGTTACCTTAGTGCATTGAGGTGGAGTTCAAAATGAATGGCACCATAACATGCAACAGAGTGGCAATAGTGTGTTTCAGTCCTTAAGGATACATAATTCTGTTTTCTATGTTATGCTGAATGTTTTCAATGCTGAATATTTGTAACAGTCATTCTACAATGACTGTACAATTCCAAATGCAAATTTCTGATGCATTGATAGACACAGTTATATACTGTTGGGTTTATACTGCCTCCTATTTGAGGATTGGACACTGGCAGTGTTTGTAGGCCAGCCCAGAATAACCTCTCCCACTTCCAGCATGCCTCCGTTTTTTGGTAGTCTCCGAGGATCAAGGTCTTTTCTCCATGCGTCCGGACTCCTTGGGGGGCCCTTCCTCTGCCTGCCTCAGAGATCCGGGAGTTGTAATTTGATAGCTGCGCTGCTCTAAGTTCTTCACTCACTGGGAGCTTGATCGCGCATGGACTACAACTCCCAGAATGCAATAGTCGGCCGCCGCAGCCGTGCCCCTGGCCCGACTTCCTCCAAATATAAAAAAAAAAAAAACGGCAGCGGGCAGCCACCGGCCGTTTTGAATATAATTTAGTGTTGCCCGGGGGACAATTGCCACCCTGCCCCCGGCCCAGCCCACCCCTGGTCTGGAGTTCTGCAGTCGATGGGCCGCATTGCCTGCGGCTTCCGGGCCGCAGGTTGGACATGCCTGAGCTAAAGCATGGGCAGATTTTGAAGGTTATCCCCCAGACTTCCTGTAGGAGTCTCCTGTCAGTGAACATGAGGATACTTTGGTTACAGTGTAGGACTGTGCTTAATCCGCATCGATCTGCCACTACTTTCCTTCTTTAGCCACAAATTTTAAGGCTCTGTCTGGGAAGGTTCAACCCTCACTAGGGGCCAAGAAAAGATCTCATTAATCCATGGCCTCAAACTCCAAATCCAGTTCGAAGTATGGTTCCCATTCTGCCCTTAAAACCTCCAAGTCTTCCAAATCCGCAGGCCACTCTTTTTCAACTTCAGGGTGCATCCACACTTTCCAAAGTAGGGGGAAATGCATTAGCTTTTGCGTACATTTTGACAGCCTGCATCTCAGATGCTTGGATGCAGGAGATGGTTTTCAGGGGCTACAAGCTAGCGTTTTAACTACCAGACTGATACTCTTTAGTCCTGGATCAGCCTGACTCTTTGCTTCTGCATGAGAATCCTGGTGCTGATGTTAGATTCTTTAGAAGCAGTCCCATTTAACCAATTTCAAACCGGACCCCTACAACATGACATTCGGTTGTTGAACAAGGTAGTCAAGTCCGAGACAGACCAATTCATTTGGAACACAGCAGCAATCTGGATTCTGGGATAGGCATCACTAGAGGTAACACGTTTGTATAAACCAATTCACAAAAAAAAAAAAAAAAACACATTTACTCAAAAAACTAACCTTTGACCCTCCTCAACAAAATAAAGAGAGGTGATACCACTATTTTTCCCAGGTCCTTCTGAAAAAAAAGCTGCCAGAGAGGATTTTAAATCTGTCAGGGCTTCCTTGGTCAGTTTCTGTGGAAAATAACAAATGCATTATATATTGTTTAATGACACAGAACAGCAATTCAAATGTGTGATAATCTTTGTGTATGGGGAGAAAATCTTTGGTTGAAAAAAATGATTATTGCTGCTTGCGGAGTAGATAAAGTGTTCATGTGTATTGCATTTGATATATTTGGTGAAAAATTGGATTTTTACTTACCGTTAAATCCATTTCTCTGAGTCCACCGACGGACGTAGCTGTGGCTTTAAATCATAGACGGATGGATAATAAGCTCCTCCCACTAAGAGTGACCAGGTAGAGTCAAAGGCTGACACGCCCAGGGGGGCGGGGTCCCTGGGTTATTACCCCTGGCCTCACCGATGCATCTTTAGTTAAGTTGCAAGCAGTGAATAACTAAAACCCAACTCTCCAGAGAAAAGAGGTGGGAGCTACGTCCATCGGTGGACTCAGAGAAATGGATTTTCTGGTAAGTAAAAAATCTCATTTTCTCTTTTGTCCACCGACAGATGTAGCTGCTGCTTTAAATTATAGACGGATGGGACGTCCAAAAGCAGTAACCACTGAGGGGTGGGGAAAGGACAAACTTAAAAGAATGCAATTCCCACGGCCAACATAGCCAACTATATAACATGGAGCTCAACAAGCAACAACAACTGGGGCTCAATCGTAGCAAAACCATAAAGGAGAAGGAAAAGTAGACTGCCCCTTAAATGGCGGCCTGAAAAACCTTGCGGCCAAAGGACGCATCCGAGGATGCTAACACATCCACTCTGTAAAACTTGGTGAACGTATGTACAGATGACCAAGTGACTGCCTTGCAAACCTGCATCACTGATGCCTGATGGCGGAAAGCCCAAGAGGCACTCAATTCCCACGTAGAGTGAGCCATGACAGGGAAAGGAGGAACCTTGCCCTTAAGAGAATACGCCTTCGCCACCGTCCGTCTGATCCATCGAGAGATGGTCACCGCAGACACAGCCTGACCCTTACGGGGGTCCATCCGTATTCACAAACAGAGTCCGACTTATGAAAGGACTCCGTAGTCTCCAGATACACCGTATCGCCCAAACCACATCCAAGCAATGCAAGGCAATTTCCTTAGGATGTGAAGATTTCGGACAGAGTGGAGGAACCACTATGCCTTAGTTCAGATGGAAGTCTGAAACCACCTTAGGAAGAAACTACGGATTAGGTCATAATACTACCTTATCCCTGTGTATTATCAGATAAGGACAGCGGCAAGATAGCACCGCTAGTTCAGAAACCCTGCGCAGTGATAGCCACCAAAAAGGCAACTTTCTGCGACAAGGCGAGCAAGGAAATGTGTCATGTTCTCGAAAGGAGATTTCTGAAGAACCGATCAAACCAAATTAAGGTCCCAAGGAGGTAACGGAGACCTCCTGGGGGGGGGGCCAAATTGCAAACCCCCTGAAGAAACGTACGAATCAAAGAGTGCATAGCCAAAGGGCGTTGGAAGTACACAGCCAAGGCCAAGATCTGACACTTAAGAGTGCCCAACGCCAAACGTTGGTCAACCCCTTTCTGTAGAAAGGTCAGGATCCTGCTGATAGCAAAGGATCTAGGATGCAGCTTCAGCGATTCGCACCAAGCAATGTACGCTTTCGACGCACGATGATAAATCTTCAGAGAAGTGGACTTCCTAGCCTTGAGTAAGGTAGGGATCACAGAATTGGACAGACCCCTGTCCTTTATCACCTTGCTCTCAACAGCCAAGCCGTTAAAGCCAGCGACTGTAAACCAGGATGGAAGATTGGACCCTGAGATAGAAGATCTTCCCACAGAGGAAGTGTCCACGGAGCCGAATCACATCGGCGTACCAGGATCTCCGGGGCCAATCTGGAGCAACCAGAATAACAGAAAACCCCTCCAACACGACCCTGCGTAGCAGGTGAGATTAAAGTTTCAGTGGAGGAAACGCATAAATTAGCCCGTACTGGCTCCAGGGAGCCACCAGGGCATCTACTGCATCGGCCAGAGGATCTCTGGACCGAGCCACAAACTTTGATTTCGTCTGGAAGCGAACAGGTCCACATCTAGGATCCCCCACCGGAGACACAGCTGGTGGAACACTTGTGGATGCAGGAACCACTCTCCCTGATTCAGGGTTTGACAACTCAGGTAGTCCGCCTGCCAATGGTCTATGTGGGGAATATACAAAGACGGATAGGGCTGGGACGTAGTCCTCTGCCCAATGCAGGATCTCGGCTACCTCCAGAGCGGCCAGGGCACTCCTGGTGCCCCCTTGATGATTTACATATGCCACGGCCGTGACATTGTCGGACTGGACTCGGACAGAACACCCCTTGAGATTGTCCGTCCAGTGGAACAGGCTCAACTTGATTGCTCTTAGTTCCAGAATGTTGATCGGGAGCTTGGACTCTTCAAACGTCCAGGTCCCTTGAACAGGGGTGCCTAGCACTCCCCCCCCAACCAGTCAGACAGGCATCTGTCATCCCCACCATCCAGAATACTGGAAGGAAGGATGTCCCCTGGAGAAGATTCGGAGAGCTGAGCCACCAATTCAGGGAGTCCTTGGATCTCAGACTCAAACAAATTAGACTGTCCAGGGATAGAGGATCCTTGTCCCATTTGACAAGGATCTCCTGTTGCAAAAGTCTTGTGTGGGCCTGAGCCTATGGTACGGCCGCGAAGGAGGACACCATCAGGCCCAGCACCTGCATAGATGACCCGAGAGACATCAGGTTGCAGGCCAGCAGCGACAGAATCGCTTCCCTTAACTTCACAGGAGGTAGAAATACCTTTGCCGAAGCTGAATCTAGGATCATCCCCTAGATACTCCAGTCTGGGGTTTGGAACCAGGGCAGATTTCTGAAGGTTGAGATTCCAACCGAACTGCTTCAGAGTGTGAATGGTCACCTCCAAATCCCGTTCTGTCACAGACGAGTCCGCTCGGAGAAGAAGATTGTCCAGGTACCCCAGAATCGCTATTCCTTTTAGTCGTAGCAGAGCCAGGATAGGAGCCAACACCTTGGTGAAGACCCTGGGAGCAGAGGCAAGGCCAAACGGTAACGCCACAAATTGAAAATGGTCCTTGCCTACCGCGAAGCGGAGGAATTGTTGATGACCCTGGCAAATAGGGACAAGGAGATAGGCATCCTTAATATCGATCGAGGCAAGTAGTCCCCCTGATGCAAGAACACCACCACTGACCACAGGGACTCCATGCAAAATTTCTGGACGTGCACAGAGTGGTTCAGAGTTTTGAGGTCCAAGATTGGATGCAATTTGCCCTCCTTCCATGGAACGGTAAACAGGTTTGAAAGCGCTCCTGATGAAAAACCGGTACAATCACGCCTTGTGACAGCATATCCCGAATCGCTTCCTGCAGCCCCGCAAGGCGGTCTGGGGACAGCTGAAGATTGGAGGGAAAAATCTGTCTGGCGGACAGGAACAAAACTATCTTGTACTCGGACTGAATGACCTTGTGGACCCACCTGTCGTGCAACAGTGAGGTCCAAGGATCTGGGAAGAAACGGAGATGTCCCCCCACCCCTGAAGTGGGTGGGGGCACCCCCTTCAGGCAGAAGAGGTCTGCTTGGAGGTGCTGGGGGCAGAGGATTTAGGCTTACCAGCCCACCATTTCCCGGATCCTTTTCCGCCCGAAGTCTGTTTGGTTTTCTGCGACACGGTCGCATGAAAAAGATGCTTCTGTGCTGTAAAGGAAGGACCTCACTTATGCGAGGGAGACTTACCCTTAGCTGAGTGAGGAAGGAGTGTGCTCTTTCCCCCAGTTACCATCTTGATCAAGTCATCCAAGGAGGAACCAAAAAGGCGATCACCCTGAAAGGGAAGATCTGCCAAATGCTTCTTAGAAGCCTCGTCGGCCAACCAGAACTTTAGCCAGATCGCACGTCTGATGAGCACACTTACCCCTGACGCTCTGGCCGCGAGCGGAAGAACGTCCAGGTTAGCATCGCATACAAATTGCAGAGTCTGCAATCATTGGTCAGCGAGTTCCAGGGCAGATGACGGTAACCGTCAGTGCCTCTCTCGGAGCCTTTACCCATTCAAACATAGTCTGAGAGACTAGAATGGTAGTCAGGGCAGGCCTGAGAATAGATCCCACTACTGTATACAGGTGTCGGGAAAAGACCTCAATACATCTGTCAACCGGATCAGGGAGAGATGAGGATTCTGCCACCGGTAAAATCGATGCCTTGTGAATACCGCATATCTGAGGGTCCATCTGAGGGGGGACCGTCCAAGATCTCTTCCTCAAATGGGCAGCGTCTAGCCAAACGTTTGTTAATTGCAAGCGTGCGATTAGGTCGCCGCCATTGTTCCTCCACTAAGGCGGACAAGACTTCGGGACAAGGGAAAACCTTGGCCGATTTCTTTGCCTTGAGGGATCCAAAGGATTCCGAGGCTCCTTGCGATTTAGAAAATCGCATCCGTGACTTTTAGGGTGTCCCTCACTGAGGATATCAAAACATCTACAAGCGCCTTTTTCTGTGCCAAGGCGGGTGTGGTGACATCCTCTTCCGCCTCAGAAAAGTCTTAATGCGGGGACGCATCCTCCAAAAGGGTCTGCGTCGCCGGCGGCCATATCAGCCTCAGAATCTGAGGTCTGAGATGAGACAGACGAGGGCCGAGGGAGTTTTTTAGTAAATGCTGCCGCAATAACTTTGTCCATTTTTTTGGACATTTCTTGCATCACAGACAATAAAGTCACATCAAGAGCATTAGAAGCGGGCTCCAACTATACATCGGGGGTCGCAGACAAACTTGGAGAATCCATTTTAGACATATGGCCATAAAGTAGGATTGAACAGTAAGAATGTAAAGAGCAGACAGGGAAACACCGGAACCTGCACCGCAAGGGGTTAAACAGAAGCTTCTCCTGAAAACAGGAGTAATGGCCTAAGAGGGAGCAATCTTCGCCCAATCGCCAAATATTAACGCCCCTGAGGCTAAGTGAGGCTACAAAGGCACTATAGGTCCCAGCAAGTCCGCCGCCACTGGCGTGCACTGCAGCTTTAGGAGGCAGTCACGATGCACGCAGCGTTACTCCGGGGGATAATCCTAAGCCCCCTAACGGCCTGAAACCCCTCTGAAGATGAAAAGGTGAAGGTCAGGGTAATTAAACTCCTCTAGAGTAGTTACCACATGGAGGACACAGCAAAGTCCATCAGCAGCATGGAGAAGAGAAGTAGAAGGAAACGCCCCTGCCCACAAGAGCCAGAAGCTCCTGTGCTGTTTTGTCTCTGGCTCCAGCAAAATGGCCACCGGCATTACAGTGATAGGGATACCCAGGCAGGCTGCTGAGGCCTGTTAAGGCTGCCGGCCATGGCAAAATGGCTGCTTCGCGCCGATAAGCACACGTGACCTTGGGCTTAGTGAGGCCTACCCTAGTAACAGGCCTGAGGGCCCTATGGGGGTCATCCCGGCGGATGAAACCCCCCCCCCCCCAAGGTAGCAGTATGTGGCGCAACCATGTACCACCCTCTGAGGCCTCCCCCCACTGTCCACTACCCGGTATTGCACCTGAGGAGACTAACATAAGGGACCCCCCACTGAAAGTGTCCTTGGCGGTCGGGAGCCCAGGGTAGGGAGAGGTCAGGGTAGGAGGGGAAGGTCGCAGGTGAACCCTCATAGTGGAGGAGGTATGGGTACCAGAGGGTCCTACGTCCACCTCAGGCCCGCTAACCAGATGGGGGGGGGGGGGGGGGGAACTGTACTTACCGGACCACGCTGCTGAGTGTGGGTGTCCATCCTGACAGACTGCCTCTGCACCACAGTGAGGGCGCTGTCAGCCAAGGGGCATGCTGCGACACTGGCATGCCAGGTGTGTGTGTCCCGGCGAGGCTTTTCCCCCGCAGGCCAGTCCCCATCCGTGGGACTATAGTTGCTATGGAGACCCAGCGCGGAGCTACGGTCTGCAAGCGCTCGCTAGCACAAACTGGGAGACCGTAAGGCTCTCATATAGCCAGTCCGAAACCGAACCGGCATTCCACAGGAACTGGAGTCAGCAGCAACAAAAAAGGTTCCCTTTAAGAGGTTTAAAAAACAGAGCTAGGACAAAGGTCCCAGCATGGAGCAGTTTGGCCACTCCTAAGACCAGGCAGCTAAACCTGTAGATGCCCCCTGGGCGTGTCAAAGCCTTTGGCTCTACCTGGTCACTCCTAGTGGGAGGGGCTTATTACCCATCCGTCTAGGATTTAAAGCAGCAGCTACGGCCGTCGGTGGACGAAAGAGAAAAATGGCTATTCACAGAAATTCTCATGTAGTAACACCTCACAGAACAGAAACATTTGATTGTATACCTGGGGATGAAAGTATACAATGACCATGACATGGCCCCTTCTACTGCTACGGACAGTCAGCTGTTTCCAGTGGCCTTCGTATGTCTCTGGGCTGTAGACTGCAAATGATGTAGACCTGAATGAAATAAGAAAAATAAAATGACATACCTGTTAGCATACAGTAGGTAGACAAATGTCCAAAGTTCTCATTAACTCCTATATTGCATTAAGTTTAACGTGTAACTATGGGCAACAACAAGCAATGACACATATTGCAGTATGTTGCTAGCAATAATACTGCAGTTTTTCTGTTTGAGCTTCCCTGTAACAAGTCTATTACCTGCAAGTAGATGGTATTTTGCCAATTCTAGTAAGCTAAGCTGTCCACCAAAAGTGGCATTTAGACAGTTGAAATAAACCATATTATACTGGCAGGAATGGTCAAGGCTTAGTGACTCAACTATGCACAAAAAAACATAGGAAATGGATTGCAAAAAAATGGCAGTAGGTGCTCCGGACTGAGGAGTCAAAATTTAAAATATTTAGCGTTAGCAGGAGGCAGTTTGTTCTCAAAGGGCTGGAGAGTGGTACAATAATAAATGTCTGCAGGCAACAGTGAAGCATGGTGGAGGTTTCCTTGCAAGTTTGGGGCTACATTTCAGCAAATTGAGTTGGAAATTTGGTCAGGATCAATGGTGTCCTCAATCCTGAGAGATACAGGCTGCTACTTATCCATCATGCCATACCATCAGGGAGGGGGGTGTGATTGGCTCCACCATTTGGTCACACCAAATATTGATTTGATTTGGATTTCTCTTCATTTCATTTACTTTTTGCTTTCATTTATAAAAATAAAAAACTATTAAACACTACTATATCTAAAAGTATTCTTAAAAAGTGACACTGAAGTCTTACTTTTCTTTTTATTTAAAAATAACGAACAGGTTATACTTACCTGCTTTGTGCAGTGGTTTTGCACAGAGCAGCCCGGAACCTCCTCTTCTCGAGTCCCTCTTTGGTGCTCCTGGCCCCTCCCTCCTGCTGCGTGCCCCCACAACAAGCAGCTTGCGCTGGGGCATCCGAACCACAGCTTCAGGTGTCCAGTAAGACACGGAGTTACGGTTCCACCCCAGCTCTCTCTTTATTGGCTCTCTCTTCCAGTGGCACCATGCTGCTGCCTCAGCAAAAGAAGAGGGAGAGTCCCGGGCAGCCGATGCTCTCCTGCAATGTTGCTGGATTGAGACGGGCTCAGGTAAGCATTAGGGGGGCTGCTGCACACAAAAGTTTTTTTTTTTTTTTATCTTAATGCATAGAATGCATTAAGATAAAAAAAACCTTCTGACTTTACTACTTTAAATTGACAGGATTTTTTTCACACCTGCCCAGAAGTAGACACGCCAACTGCCGTAGCCATCTTGTGCTTCATGTTCGTTTATTCTACTGACATGTGAGTTTCCAATTTGTGACTTTTTATCAATAAATCGTACATACTACACCATTGGAGTCTCCCTTGTTTTGGAGGTATGTTTAACCATTCCAACTGATGAGTACTAGGAATGGGAGGTGCTGTGGAGTCACCATTTTTACAGACCCAATGACATGGGACCACTGATCTGAGCCTGGATGTGTGCATTACAAGCCCAGTCCGTCATCTTAACACATGCCTGTTTGACCACTCCTAACCGAGGGTCAATTGTTCTGGTAAGGAGACTTTTTTAGAGCATGTGGTGTTGTACTGTTTGTGGACCAGAGTCCCTTGGTGCTGGATTCCCCTCTATTTCCACCAACTGGTTTCAACACATGAAAAAGATCTATTTGGTGTGGACTTATGGACTGTTCTTGGGGTTAAACCTTTGACCTATTTGCACAGACACATGAATATTTCTTTGGTGTATTTATATGGCGCTGTACACCTTTTTATTTCTATTTATGGTCTGATCTTACTGATTGTACTGGCTGCCTTTGACTAAGCGCAGTTATTTTTGGTTTTTAATTTTTATTGTCTTCTGGGATTGGAGACACACGGCCGCATCCTTCATTCAGAGTTCTGTGAATAAATGAACTACAAGTATCACCAGCCTTTGGGGCTGTTAGCTTGTAGTTCTCAATGAACTACCAGGGCGCTGCGGTTTATTGATTCTGTCTTTGTGAAACTGCCTGCTCGTATGATGTATGGCAGACCGCTTACACTGACAGTCTGAAGGAACCATTGCACCAGCGACTGCAGGTGCAATCCTTTCCAGGCTCCTACACAAAAAAAAAAAAAAAAAAAAAGATAATTATACCTGCAAAAAAAAATGTGCATTTTTTTTAGCGTGAACTTATCCTTTAAACAGTGATAGTGTCCCTTCATTGTGAAGAGGGCTTTGAGGTAGACCTGGTGGAATTTGTGTTCTATGTCTTGTGGAAGGCTACATTTCGGCTTAGAAGGATAAAACTAGGGAGAGAGAAGGGGCACCCTTCATTGACAGGAAGTAAAAGCCCTGGGGGGCCGGACATCTTCCCTTGTGAATAAAAGATTTTCCCTCCTGTGACCTCTTTTATGAACCTGTCAAGTGCATTGACAAAGAGGTTCACCCTCAAAAGACATATGAATGGGGCATCTTTTTACAGCCAGCTTCAGGTTTTAGCCAAAACAAATGGACAGAAATAAAGGTCATTTTGGAAATTTACATCATGACTTGTTCTAGGTCATCAAAACAGAAAAAGTAGGGGGAAGACTAAGTGTTCTGCCAAAACTCACTTGAATACAGGATCCTGTTGTTTGTCCTAGTCCAATTAGCTGCACTTTAACATAAATTGCAGCAATGGCCTTATGCAGGGTTGGACCTAATTGAGCAAAGAGCATTTAAGAGGATCTCAAATTTTCTTTCCGCAGAACCTCAATATAAAGAACAGCTTTTATAGAAATAGTAAAATATTTATTTATAATCAATACAGCAGGGTTTACTACTGTCATAGTCCACTTTTGTGAACGTCTTAAGAATTTGCAGGTCTCTTAGTACCTAGTGGAGCTGCCTTTAGTGCAGTCAGGAGACGTTCGTATTCATGAAGTTGTAACACAGGTCCTCTAGTGCATTCTATTAAATTTTTTATTTTAATCATCAAGTGAAGAATGACAGCAGAATTTTTGCCCCATAAAATGTTTTGGCTGTATTTGCTGTTCTTACCACTTCAATACAGGGTACTTTTACCCCCTTCCTGCCAAGGCCAATTTTCACTATACCATGTGCATATATATATATATATATATATATATATATATATATATATATATATATATATATATATATATATATATATATATATATATATATATATATATATATATATATATATATATATATATATATATATATATATATATATATATAAAAACATATACTAAATTTTTTTTGGCGCAAACACGTGCAAAAATATGCATATATAAAGTGCATAAGTGTTATAAAATATATCAAAATTGTGCGAACACCAATATACATTTTTTAGATTTGGAAATAGAATGGAAAGATCAGCGTTTTTCGTTTAAAACATATTTTAAACCAAACGATCTAAATAGTTTTATCCCGAAATGGCTACAATCTGTTCCACGTAATCAGTTCCCAAGTCTTAGAAGGAACTGCTCTGACACTTCAACCTTCCTACAACAATGTAATATTTTAAAAGAAAGGTTTATTGCTAAAGGTTACGTTCACAATATGGTGGATCTGGAAATTTCAAATGCACTCAATGTAGATAGGAGGTCTTTGTTAACAACTAAAATTAAAAGTAATGATGATGGTAACTCGAGATGGGCTTTCTTTACAGTACGTCCTATTCTAGCTGCATAGGCACATACACCAAATTATTAGTAGGCATTGGGATGTCTTAAAAAATGATTGTGTATTGGGTCCACTACTACCAGACAAAGCTAAAATAATCTATAGAGGAATACCGTCACTCAAACATAAGGTCTCTTCTAATGTCATTAATCCTCCTGTCAAGCTGTCTTTCTACCACCAGATGACTGGTTACTATCCGTGCAAGAAGTGTAACACTTGTTTACACAATGTAAGAGGAAGAATTAAGACTAAAAATATCAGTTCCACAATCACCAATCGCACATATAATATTAAACAGTTTCACAGGTGTTACTAAATGTGTAGTCTACCTTAGAACCTGTCCCTGCAAAAAACAATATGTTGGCAGAACCATTTGTTCGTTCAACATCAGAATGAACCAACACATTGCGAATTTTTAAAAAGGTGATATTAGCCATAATGTGTCTAGGCATTGTCGAGATCCGTGTGGTACGGAATTCACCATTATCGATCGTTATGTTGCCCCATGGAGAGGAGGTTCAAGAATCAGAGGAGTCTTCCGATTGGAGACTTTTTGGAGAGCTTACTCCCCCTATGGGTTAAACATCGAATGGGATATTAATGCTTTTATCAATAATGCTTGATTTTATTTCTATGGATATTTTAGATATTTTTATTGTTCATTGCATATGTTATATTAGATCTATGCACATTAAATTATGTAAATACCTTAGGGTGTCAACCCCATTATCGATAAACTCTTCCATATTAAGAATGAATAGTTCATATAATTCGGCTTTATTTATCCAGTTTGTTCATATGTAATTTATTCAATCATAAAATATATATCAGTTACGGCCAGTCATTTTAGTTTTTGGATATATCTTCACACTTACAATGTGATCCCTATTATAAGGTTTGATTTGTAAATCGATGAGTGTGATATTACGTCTATTAAGGTTCCAGGTAGCCCGTTGTGTTTTACAAATGAGGCTTGGTTCCTGGAACAATGTAAATAAATAGGAGGCTTGGTTAACACTTCCTATATTTCCGATCCGCATTCCAAAATGAGGCTTGGCCAGTGGATCGAGTTACTCATAGCAAGCCATTGTACTGAAAACGAGGCTTGGAACACGCGCCTCGCCGCCATTTTGTTATAAACATGAAGTGCAGGCTGTTTCAACAGGGAGACACAGAACACTTCTCCAATTGGGGTTTACTCCCTAAATGGTATATAAAAGATCAGCATTTGCAGCAGGACACCCCAGATGATGTCTATTTAGACAAAACGCATCGGGTTTACTGTATATGTTTAGGATATTTATCTGTATAAGTGCTTTTTACACTGGATTTAAGAGTATTTTTCCTTTGATATTATTTGCTCTTAAAAAAGGTACACACTATGTGAGCTTTTTGTTTCCTTGAGCTTTTCATGGATAGTATTTTCCTGCTGTGGGCACCAAAGATTTTCCTATCGTGATTTGTGAAAGATGAGTCTATACCTTTCTATAGAAGATCTGTGACATCTGCCATAAGGATCATCTACCTTTGTGTCAGCCTGATTGACCCAAAAAGTATACGCTTTGTTGGGTCCCTATTATCTGGTAAGCCTCCGATTCATTTAGAATATATGGTGGTGGTCACATATCTAGGATCATCTAAGGAGGCTTCATCTGCACTTTTTGGTGGATGGTATATGAACTTTTCCATGGACTAATCATTTCTTAAACATATGCACTTTATACATGCATATTTTTGCACGTGTTCGCGCAAAAACAATTTTTGTATATGTTTTCATATATATGCACATGATGCACTTTATTAACAAAGTTTTGTATATGCATTCACTTATCATTGCAAAGTGTATATTGGTTTGATTTTCACCCATGCGTATTTGCAAAATTTTTGCATTTGTTTGCACAATTTACTGGGTTTGCTTTTATGTAAGCATTGATTCACACTTTATATTGTTTTATCAGCGCTGCATTGATTTAGTTATTCGTTTTCACAAATTGTCGTTTCTTTTTGCTGGCTACTGTTTTTAAGTGTTTGGCGCAGTATACATTTCTAAAAATGTAACACTATACCCAAACAAAATTTTTTATCTTTTTTTTTTTGACAGAGCTTTAGGTGGTATTTAATCACCACTGTATTTTTTAATTTTTTTTCTAAACAAAGGAAAAAAGAAGACCAGTTATAACATTTTTGTAAATCGATAATTTTTCTCCTTCATTGATGTGCATGGATAGGCTGCACTGATGAGGCGGCACTTATATGCAGCACTGATGAGCGCTGACAGGTGGCATTGATGGAAGAGGTACTGATGGGCACTAACATGCATCACTGATGGGCACTGATAGGCACCACTGAACTGACAATCAGGGTACCGATTATCAGTGAAGATGACCCCACTGAGAAAAGCGACTTATCAGCTCTCCTCTCCTTACGCGCTGTCAATGTGAGGAGAGGAATGCAGATAACTGCCATTTCCCATTTACACTTCGCCATAGGCCATTTACCCCCCCGGGGGCACGCACGAGGGTCCCGTTCTGAAGGACGTCATATGATGCCCAGTCAGAACGGTAAAGCCACCACTTGGCCGCCAATCTGCTATAGGCCAGGCGGGAAGGTGTAAACCACTGTTTCCTTCAAGTGAGATTTATTTTTGCACTAAGAGCTTCTCAGTACAAACCCAAAACTTTACAGTTTTGGCGAGTGCTTCTCCTGTGGCCAGACCAAAACAGAGCCCACCTACACTATATTTCAACCACAAATTCGCTTCTTTAAAAGATGTATATATAAAAAAAAAAAAAAAAAAAAATGGATTTTTGTAAAATCTTACCGTAAAATCCTTTTCTCTTAGCTCATTGACAGACGTAGTCCTCGGTGATACACCACCTTCGGGTTATGTTGCCTCCACAGGAGCAGGACTAGACAGGAAATTAAAAAGCTCTGGCCACACCCCAGGGGCAGTCCCAGAGGGTATATCCTCTCTCTCTCTCTCTGCCTCAGCAAATCAGTTATGTGAAAAAGCAGTCTTTAGAGATTTTAACCCAACTCAAAAAAACAGAGGGGCGGGGACTACGTCTGTCAATGAGCTAAGAGAAAAGGATTTTACGGTAAGATTTTACAAAAATCCATTTTTCTCTAGCGCTCATTGACAGACGTAGTCCTCGGTGATACACCACCTTCGGGACGTCCCAGAGCAGTATCACAACTGAGGGGTGGGAAAATGGAAATCAAATCCCAATCTAGAAGGCCCAACCGGTGCCAACTAGAAGTTTACAATGCTCATCCTTAATGATGAGACTCAACAAAAAAGAGAAAACAATTTTTTTTTTTTTTTTCAAACAGAAAAAAACCCTCGAGGTAGACCACCGGTCTCCTCAAATTGCGGCCTGCAAAACCTTGCGGCCAAATGAGGCATCCGCCGATGCCGTCACATCAATTTTGTAGAATTTTGTAAAGGTATGTACTGACGACCAGGTGGCCGCCTTACATACCTGGACCACTGACGCCTGATGGCAAAAGGCCCAGGAAGTACTGAGCGCTCGAGTGGAGTGTGCCCTAACAGGGAACGGAGGACTCTGACCCTTAATAGAATAAGCCTGTACCACCGTTTGTCTAATCCATTTGGCAATGGTCGCGGCAGATGCAGGCAAACCCTTTCTGGGGCCATCCGTGATCACAAAAAGTGAATCCGTCTTACGGAATGATTCCGTAGCTTTCAGGTATACCCTGATTGCCCGAACCACATCTAAGGAATGCAACGCATGTTCCCGATGATGCTTGGGCTGAGGACACAAGGAAGGTAGTACAATATCTTCATTCAGATGAAAATCTGAAACCACCTTGGGAAGAAAAGATGGCTTAGGATGAAGTACTACCTTATCCCTATGAATCACTAGGTATGGGGACTGGCATGATAATGCAGCCAGTTCTGACACCCTGCGAGCAGAAGTAATAGCCACCAAGAAGGCCACCTTCTGGGATAAAGTAAGCAAGGGAATCTCCCTGATGTTTTCAAAGGGAGGTTTCTGTAGAACCGACAAAACCAAATTAAGATCCCAAGGCGGTAAGGGCGCGCGGACTGGAGGAGCCAGGTGCCGCACCCCCTGGATGAAATTCCGCACCAAGGATTTGGTAGCTAAAGGCTTCTGAAAGAAGATTGCTAATGCTGAAACTTGACCCTTGATGGTGCTCAAGGCTAGCTTCTGCTCAACCCCCTGTTGCAAAAAGGCCAATATTCGAGACACCGAATAGGTACGTGGAGGAAATCCTAAAGATTCGCACCACGCAATATAAGTTTTCCATGTGTGATAATAGACTTTGCTGGAAGTCGCTTTCCTTGCTTTAATAAGGGTAGGAATGACTGAAGCTGACAAACCTCTGTCCTTCAGTACTTGGGTCTCAATGGCCAGGCCATTAAACCCAGCGACTGTAAAGCATGATGGTAAATTGGTCCTTGAGACCACAGACACTCCCTGAGACGAAGTTCCCACGGAACGTCTACGACTAACATGTCCAAGTCGGCCAGGCCGGCTTGAGGAGGCCAGCCTAGAATTTCTAGGACCACTGGCGCTGATTGGATCTGAACCAGGCGTCCCTAGAGGTATCTGGCCCCGACCATCCGAGAAAGTCTGGTCGTTTTCTGTTCCCACACATTTATCAGATACCTGATAGTTATCAGGAAAGGTGATCTTTTCTGGTTGAACCTCAGGGACCGAAGTCACCCGACTAGAGGCTACTTGGCCTATCTGGTCAACCAGATCCGATTCCTGTGAGGTATCGGGACTAATCTTAGGAAAAGGTAAAGGAAAAGATCTATTCAGGGAACGGTAATTACCGCTTCCTGTAGTACTTAAATGTTGGAAGGGAAGAATCGCACCGGTAGTAGTGGTTGATGCTCGATCTAATGTCCTGAATACCGGTGAAAACGTCCCCCCACCCTGAAACCGGGTGGGGGCGCACCTTCAGGCTGTGTACTCCTTAGCTTCGGGTTTGGCTGGGTTGGTCCTTTGCTTGTCCGACCAGCCCTTCTTGAACCCTCCTGGAGGAGTCTTGCCTTTCCCGCTAGTACCAGCCGGGCGCCCTTTATGGGCGGTAAAGAAAGGTCCTCGCTTGTTGCGAGGTCCCTTAGCTTTAGCAGCCTGTGGCAAAAAAGTACTCTTGCCCCCAGTGGCATCCTTAATGATTTCATCTAGGTTGGCCCCAAATAGACGATTCCCCTGAAAGGGGAGATTTGTCAAGGTCTTCTTGGAACCTAGGTCAGCTGACCAGCATTTTAACCATAGCACACGTCTGAGGATCACCGCTGTCTTAGATGCATACCCTAATAAGGGAGTAGTGTCCAAGGCTGCGTCACAGATAAACTGTAGCCCTTGTATAATCTGTTCCATCAAATCAGATGTCTCCTGGGGAATATCTTTTCCCCTAAGATCTTGGCGTACCATTTTCGCCCATTCCGTAAGTGTCTGGGAAACTAGACCAATAACAATTACTGGTCTAAAAGCTGACCCTATCAGAGAGAAGATGGTGCGGGACTCTGCTTCCATCTTTCGATCCACCGGATCCTTAAAGGACGAAGTGTCCTCCACTGGAATAACCGTGGCTTTATTTAGCCTGGAAATAGGCGGATCCACGACTGGTGGTACCGTCCATTTCTTAATGATGGATTCCTCAAACGGATAGCGTCTAGCAATACGCTTGGAAATAGTAAAGGTACGTTTAGAATGCTCCCATTCTTCTTTAATCTGATTACCGAAACATTTAGGTACAGGAAAAGCCTTCATCGTCTTGATGGGCTTATTAGTACCAAAAGGAATCTCTGTTTCAGTTGCCTCTGCCGGTAAAGCCTCAAGTTTTAAGGTTTCCTGCACTGCCACAACTAGTGCGTCCACCAATGCTTCTTCCTGAATAATAGCAGGAGAAGAAGCGTCCTCCTCACTGTCTGAGGGGGCTTTACCTGGGATAACAGCCCTTGCAGAGGAACCTGCAACTGCCGTGACCACCTCTGAATCTGAGTCAGAGGTGTCAGATGGTATAGGGGTAGGCGGGGGTCGCTTCCTTGACCCCCGTCCCTGACAGGCCGCCTCCACCCGAGCCACCATAGACTCCAAAATTGCTGTAAATGACTCTATACTCTGTGCACCGGCGGGTCCCGTGGCCCCCTCGAGGGAAACAGGTGGGGGAATATGTGTGGCAGGGTCCATGATAACTCCAGTTACTTCCTGGATAATATAATTCAAAAATAAAACTTTTCTTTTTTTTTTTTTTTTTTTTACGACCCCCAGCGCCACAAAAAGCCCCTTAGTGTTACCTGCTAGGGATCCCTATCGATCGAGAGAGAGATAGACCCCCAGGCTCACCACTTGATGCTCAGAGTTTAACTGCAACAGGTTACAGCACTGTCTTAACAAACAGGAAGTCTTTTGGCTGGCTGCCCAGGAAGAAAGGAGGCGGCTCCGCCCCTCTGTACGCCTTCCGGCGCCTCCCCCAAGCTCCACGAGGTGTTTGGATCACCTCAAACATGGCCGCCCCCATGCAGGAGACACGAGGCTACGCCAAAATGGCGGCTCGTGCGATCCAGCAAAAAAAATGGCGGCGGCCCGTACTGAATAGCGGTGTGCTGCAGGGCACACAACACTCTCACTGCATGGGGATATGGCGTGGTTGGCGGTACCGGCCCTGGCGGACCGCATGGCCGTTCGGGAGGCCTGCTAATAGCTGGAGATCTGATTAGGAAGGCAGTCTACATGTCCGTGGCTTCTGACTGGTAGGTAGCTTATTCTTAACCCATAAGATTCCCAGAATGCCACAGATTACATCTTTAAAACATGTATACAATTAGATTGTTAGCTCCCAAACCAAGCCTCCTGGCTTTTTGCACACATAAAATCACACTCAAAGTAGGAGGATCTGTGTCATGTTGTAGGATAGAAAGGGACTCCATCTTACCATACAGAGAGGGGCCCGCGTTCACCACAAAACCAGTCAGGGGGAAAGGGGGAACATACTACTCACCATACCGGAACCAGGCGGGCACCAACTCCTGACAGTACCCCTCTCCACCGGGGCGGGAGGGCTGTCGACCGATACGGACGCCGTGACTCATGGTCTTTGGCGTTTCAGCGAGACGTTTAACTCGCGTGGACAGTCCTTTAATGGGACTTTGTCGCGGCCGACCCAGCGCGGAGCTATGGCCTGCACGCGCTCGTAGGCTGAACTGGGGTGACCACCGGATCTCAACATCCAGCCCGTCGCCCAGTTCAGCTTTCTTGCTTGAAGATCTCACAGGAACACTGGAGAAAAAAGTTGTCTAAAAAAATCCTTTAAGAAAAAATTCTTGCCAGGACCTAAGATCCCAGCAAGGTGTCTAGGTCCTTACTCCTAACTAGACAGAAAATAACTGATTTGCTGAGGCAGAGAGAGAGAGAGGATATACCCTCTGGGACTGCCCCTGGGGTGTGGCCAGAGCTTTTTAATTTCCTGTCTAGTCCTGCTCCTGTGGAGGCAACATAACCCGAAGGTGGTGTATCACCGAGGACTACGTCTGTCAATGAGCGCTAGAGAAAAATCACTTTACGGTAGATCCATCAGAACCAACTTATACTTCTATCAGTCCAGCGCACACACACACACCTTAGTATTTTCTTCTTCACTTCTAATAAGCTGGTTGGATAGCATTAGATCACTATAGTATTGATCCACTGCTGTAGGGAGGGGCTAGACAGAGCTGCAGCAGCTTTCCCAAGCCTCCATACTGACAAGAAGTGCCATGAAGTCACTACATTCCCCATGTATAGACAAGCGTACATGCATGGTGTTTCATTTGCTTCTAGAAAACGCTCCTATGGATCGACCTGTAGAAGCGTTGGAAGCACAGGAAGGAGCTGATTGTTTCACATTCTGGGCTTCGTGCTGGCTGGATGCTGGGAATTACTCACAGTTGGCGGTTCCAGCCTCAATTACCACCTAAACTCACAAGACCACTTACCCAGTTTTGTTTTAAAATGGCCCTGGAAGATTGAAGTAATTAAACTTCCAAGAAAGTACAGTAACCGGTATACAAATTTAAATATTTGGTGTGCCCACCCTTTGCCTTAAAAACAGAAGCAATTCAGTAAGTTACTCTTGCTTGCAGTTTCTGAAGGTACTTTAAGTGGTAGCAGAACTTGCTGCATTTGCACAGAAGACTTTGGCTATCTCTGCAAATAATCCCAGACTGGCTCAATGATGTTAGAATTGGGGCTTTGTGGGAGCCATATCATTCTCTTGCAGGATTTCATCTTCTCGGTTTTTATTTGCTTAAAGTGGAAGTAAACTTCCATCTTTTCCTTTTACCTATAGGTAAGCCTATAATTACTATTTAGACTACATGCGGCCAGTGACATTACTGGTTCATGCACTCTGAAGGAACAGGCACCCGTGGTATGTTTGGGAGTGGCGACATCGCAGCTCCCGCCGGTCATAGAGCCGGAGTCCGCAAACCTGGAAGCAAAACGGGTAAAGAGATGGGAGCCCCTGCAGCGCTGACTTCTCGGCGCAGGAGGGCTTTGTTTTAAGGAAAGTGTAACAATGATGCATACTAGCACATTATAGCTTTACCTTGCAGGTTTCCAAAAAAAAAAAAAAAAGCAATTGCTTTAATCAATCAAGCACCAGGCTACAAACATATTTCCTTAAATAGAAAGTATGGTATTGTATTGCTTTGAATTTTTGCAAACAGGTTGTTTGTATTAGGAACACTAATCTAGCCACTGGTTTGTTAATGCTTTGTTTTTGGATTAATAAAATACCTTTTCTTAAAAAAGAACACTAAGGCAGATAACATAAAACTACCATCTTAGGATTGTAAACTCCAACAAGCAGGGCCCTCTGATTCCTCTTGTAAAAAATTGCATAACTGTAAATGTCTGCCTTTGTTTTGTAAAGCACTGCGTAAACTGTTGGAGCTATATTAATAACAACAATAATCTGACAAATTGTTTTGTGAACTATATATAAATAAAAAGCATAGACTGTGCTGCCTGCTTTGAGGCACAATTTTTCACCATGATGGAACCTTTAGACTGAGAAGTCTAAGGGCTTTTGCACACAGCTTTAATTTAGGGCATACAGCCATACAGAATAAAAGGGCTGTTCTTGTGGAACCCAGGAGCCAAAGCTGCAGTGTATTTTGCCCACTGGAATGTACTGTGTGCATAACTACTGGCATTTGCATTTCCACAGGCACAAGTGTATTTTTCAAAACCTAAAATTTTAAGTTAAAAAATTCATTAAAAATACATTCATAACATGCAAACACCAGTGCAGGTGGTGCTGCGTGCACACAGTGGATTCTGTAATGTATTCCAATGGGCTAAATTACACTGCAGCTGTGGCTCACTGGGACCACAATATCAGGCATGTGCAAGAGCCCTAATAAGTGATGAGTCATTTGCTTGGACTCTTTCCCGGGTATATTTCAGCTTGACCTACTGGGCTCTGTGAACAATGGGCTTTTCTTTACAAAGAGATACGAGATCACATTTACCTCTAGTTCAAACCCAAATAGACAGCAAAGAATTACAAACACAAGGGAATATAGTACAAAGTACCTAGAAGGGGGGGTCCAAGCAACTGGATTTTTCTAATAAGTGGCAGAGCATCAAAAAGTGACAGTACCTGATATATTCTTGAAAAGACTTTACAACGTTCTTTACAGACAAAGGAATGTGAATAGTATCAAATGGCTCCACAACAGCACATGTTCCACCCTTATATTTTCCAAGACGGAAACCGATCGTTTTATCCTCCTGATTTGCACCAATGCCAATCAGAAACTCACTTTTGTTGCGGTATTCTGTCTGAAAAATAGAAAAAAGGGGAAAAAAATAAATAAATAAATTACTAATTGAAGAAAGTAACAATTCAAAACCATTTACTACAAGTTTATAATTGACTTGCATTGTGTTCAACATATTTTCAAAGAATACAGGGCTACAAAATTTCAAGCCTAATTGTAGTTTCGTATTAAACAAATTTGGCAAACTGAGGGAGCATAAAACTAAAAAGTTAAAGGTCTCGTTTTTTATGTGCACTCCAGCATCGGGCTGATAAAGACCAATGCTCATTGTGTAACAGCACCGGTTCATCTCTAGCAGTCTGACATAGTAAAGCTGCACAAATAATCTTAATAAAATCGTGATCTCCATTCAACCCCCCCCCCCCCCATCTCAATCCAGATTGTCATCGATTCTCAGGGCAGTGATAACGGGTTTAATAAGACACACATTAGAAACATGGCAGCTCACATTTGAGTAGATAAAAAGCATGTATGTACGTACGTACTAATTCACATGGCTGGGATCAAGGGTGTCCCTGGGATGCTGGCATCAGTATTTTGAGGCGGCATGGTAAGGTACCCTGGACCATAAGGGAAGCTCTCGGCCACAGTGGAGCCATTGTGGAAGGCAAATGGCACAAATACCGGAACGGACGTCAGCAGGGAACCTGATGCTGTGGATGGGCGGTACCGCATTTCTTCTTCAGACAAGAGGTCCCAGGGACATCGCACCCTTGATCCCACTCGTGTGAATTAGTACATGCTTATTATCTACTCAAACGTGAGCTGCCAATTTGTACTGTGTGTCTTATTAAACCCATTACCACTGCATTTAGTCTGGCTTACACAGCCTGTTAATTGCTTTGCTCTTAAAAGGTCTATGCTTTTATTTATACCGCATCAATGGGCAGGTATATTGGGTAAGTTTTTTGCAGTAAGTGATTAACCACTTCAGCTCTAGAAGGTTTAACCCCCTTGACCAGGCCAGTTTCTGCGATAAGGTACTGCGTTACTTTAACCACTTGCCGACCAGCCTCAGCAGATACAGTGGGTACGGAAAGTATTCAGACCCCCTTAAATTTTTCACTCTTTGTTATATTGCAGCCATTTGCTAAAATCATTTAAGTTCATTCTTCTTCCTCATGAATGTACACATAGCACCCCATACTGACAGAAAAACACAGAGTTGTTGACATTGTTGCAGATTTATTAAAAAAGAAAAACTGAAATATCACATGGTCCTAAGTATTCAGACCCTTTGCTCAGTATTTAGTAGAAGCCCCCTTTTGATCTAATACAGTCAGGAGTCTTTTTGGGAAAGATGCAACAAGTCTTTCACACCTGGATTTGGGGATCCTCTGCCATTCCTCCTTGCAGATCCTCTCCAGTTCTGTCAGGTTGGATGGTAAACGTTGGTGGACAGCCATTTTTAGGTCTCTCCAGAGATGCTCAATTGGGTTTAAGTCAGGGCTCTGGCTGGGCCATTCAAGAACAGTCACGGAGTTGTTGTGAAGCCACTCCTTCGTTATTTTAGCTGTGTGCTTAGGGTCATTGTCTTGTTGGAAGGTAAACCTTCGGCCCAGTCTGAGGTCCAGAGCACTCTGGAGAAGGTTTTTGTCCAGGATATCCCTGTACTTGGCCGCATTCATCTTTCCCTCGATTGCAACCAGTCATCCTGTCCCTGCAGCTGAAAAACACCCCCACAGCATGATGCTGCCACCACCATGCTTCACTGTTGGGACTGTATTGGACAGGTGATGAGCAGTGCCTGGTTTTCTCCACACATACCGCTTAGAATTAAGGCCAAAAAGTTCTATTTTGGTCTCATCAGACCAGAGAATCTTATTTCTCACCATCTTGGAGCCCTTCAGGTGTTTTTTAGCAAACTCCATGCAGGCTTTCATGTGTCTTACACTGAGGAGAGGCTTCCGTCAGGCCACTCTGCCATAAAGCCCCGACTGGTGGAGGGCTGCAGTGATGGTTGACTTTCTACAACTTTCTCCCATCTCCTGACTGCATCTCTGGAGCTCAGCCACAGTGATCTTTGGGTTCTTCTGTACCTCTCTCACCAAGGCTCTTCTCCCCCGATAGCTCAGTTTGGCCGGACGGCCAGCTCTAGGAAGGGTTCTGGTCGTCCCAAACGTCTTCCATTTGAGGATTATGGAGGCCACTGTGCTCTTAGGAACCTTAAGTGCAGCAGAAATCTTTTTGTAACCTTGGCCAGATCTGTGCCTTGCCACAATTCTGTCTCTGAGCTCTTCAGGCAGTTCCTTTGACCTCATGATTCTCATTTGCTCTGACATGCATTGTGATCTGGAAGGTCTTATATAGACAGGTGTGTGGCTTTCCTAATCAAGTCCAACCAGTATAATCAAACACAGCTGGACTCAAATGAAGGTGTAGAACCATCTCAAGGATGATCAGAAGAAATGGAAAGCACCTGAGTTAAATATATGAGTGTCACAGCAAAGGGTCTGAATACTTAGGACCATGTGATATTTCAGTTTTTCTTTTTTAATAAATCTGCAACAATGTCAACAATTCTGTGTTTTTCTGTCAGTATGGGGTGCTATGTGTACATTCATGAGGAAGAAGAATGAACTTAAATGATTTTAGCAAATGGCTGCAATATAACAAAGAGTGAAAAATTGAAGGGGGTCTGAATACTTTCCGTACCCACTGTATATGGAGGAAGGTTCCCGCGCATCGCCGTACCTGTACGGCGCTTGTCGAGAGCGATCGTGGGGGCATGCATGTGCCCCCCATTCGCCAGCGGGGAAGCTGAACCGCGGGGCCAGCGGCCGCGATTGCCGCCAAAGCACCCGCGATAGCTGGAGAGAGAACGGCGGTCTGCTGCTGTAAACAAAGCGGGCTGTTCTCTCAGCAATCACAGGGCTCCTGTGTTCCTCCTATTTAGGAACACAGGTCCCTATGTTGACTCCATAAGCCCACCCCCCAGTTAGAAAACACATTTAACCCTTTGATCGCCTCTGGGTTAACCCCTTTCCTGCCAGTGTCCTTACTACAGTAACAGTGCATATTTCTAGCACCGATTACTGACGTAATGTCACCGGTCCCCCCCAAAAAGTGTCAAAAATGTCAGGTGTCCGGTCTGTCCGCCGCAATGTCGAAGTCCTGCTAAAAATCGCTGATCACTGCCATTACTAGTAAAAAAAAAAAAAAAATCTATTTTCCTGATACCCATCATATGCAATCCCTTGAGATGCCTTCTAGAGTATATTGATGATGAAATCCTTATCTAAAAATGCTCAGCTTTTTTTGGAGATTGGTGTTCTATTATGCCAAGAAATCCATACTTATGCAGTGGAAATCCTCCACTCCTACTGTAGCCTTTTGGCTGACATTGGTCAATCAGGCACTTCCACTATACAAATCGACTTATGAAGCTAGAGGCTGTCCTTGAAAATTCCATAAATTTTGGGATACTTGGGTGAACTCCCACTATATATCCTAATACATAGACAGAGATGAGATACTATCAATAAAAGAGTAACATTAATTTTGCCATAATACTATGTTAATGGTAGATAACTTGTTCACAGCTTACATGACCCTTGCTGTTATATGTGAATATTATGATTAATCCCTAACGTTCACAATGTATTATAGGATTATGCACTGATTCGACTATTCCTTCTCTATGTAATACTTTTGATGATATGTTTTGTACTTCTTTGTATATGTACAATAAAATTAACCTTTAAAAAATAAAAAACGGCAAATCTTCCCCCCAGTTTGTAGACGCGATAATTTTTGCGCGAACCAATCAAAATACACTTATTGGGATTTTTTTTTTTTAGCACAAATATGTAGCAGAATACAAATTGGCCTAAATTGATCAAAAAATTTGTATTTAATTTTTTTTTTTTTTTTTTTATTGGGAACGCAGAAAGTGAAAAATATTGCTTTTTTTTTTTCAGAATTGTCGCAAAAAAAAAAAAAAAAATTAAAAATCGCAGAGATGATCAAATACCACTAAAAGAAAGCACCATTTGTGGAAATGGAGCTTAGTTACTGTATGTTGCATGAAGCTGTATATTTGCAATATTTTAATTTTTGGTGAACTCATTTAATGAATCCAAGCTCCGCAAACTGAAATAACATGCACTGTATTGATTCATTCACACAAACTAACACTAACTACCAGCAAGAATAAGCCCTTACATTCTACATCGCACCCGTCATTTCAAATCCATCATGGCAGCGCCTGTTAGTGGGCATCCCCTCACCTGCTGCTGCCACATCCCTCACCTTGTTGGGTGACTGCCCCATCATTAGCCATCCAATTAAAGTGAATGGGACTGTAGGCGAGTCAACAGTGGGCCGGAGGAGCCGCTGCGGGACAGAGATGACAGTTGCTCTTCAAAAAATTGGATTCTTGCCTTACCGTAAAATCCTTTTCTCTTTCGTTCATTACCGACACAGCTCCAGAATCTTTTTAACCATTGGGTTATGCTGCCCCCTACAGGAGTAGGACACTAGGCAGGAAAAACTTTACCACGCCTATGGGGCAGTCCCAGGGGGGTGTACTCCCACACTCTGCTATATAGGCATTCTGTTTTGTTGCAAGCATTGTCAGAAGAAAAAGTAACCCAACTCAATAGAAGGGTGGATGCTGTGTCCGTCAATGAACATCAGAGAAAAGGATTTTACAGGAAGACAAAAATCCACTTTTCTCTATCTCTCATTGACTGCCACAGCTCCAGAACCTTCTTGACCATTGGAATGTTCCAAAGCAGTGGTAAACATGAGGTGTGGGAAAGGACACAGCAGATAATGCAATTCCCAAACGCTAAACAGTGAACATGGAGCTCAACCAGGAACAACTGGAGCTCACCTGAAAACATACACCCTCAAAGAGGACTAGTCCTCTCAAACAGCAGCCTGCAAAACCTTGTAATCAAAAGCAGCATACGCAGATGCCAGCACATCTACTTTGCAAAATTTTGTGAAAGTGTGCACAGACGACCAAGTGGCCGCCTTACAAAACACCTGCATCACTGACACCTGATGGCGGAAGGCCCAGGAGGCACTAAAAGCCAGTGTAGAATGCACCTTAACAAGGAAAGGAGGAACCTGACCCTTAGTTGAATAGGCCTGAACCATTGTCTGTCTGATCCATCTAGAAATGGTCGCAGCAGACGCGGCCAACACTTTGAGGTCCATCCGTAAGGACAAATAGCGAGTCCGATTTCCTAAAAGACTCCGTAGCCGCCAGGTACACTAACAGCCTGAACCACATCCAGGGAATGCAAAGCAATTTCCTAAGGATGCTTGGGCTTAGGGTAAAATTAAGGCAGTACAAGGTCTTCATTTAGATGGAAATCAGAAACAACCTTAGGGAGGAACGACTGACAAAGGCGAAGCACCACTATCTCTGTGAACCACCAGATAAGGTGGACATGACAACGCCCCCAGCTCTGACACCCTGCGCGTAGAAGGAATAGCCACCAAAAAGGCTACCTTCTGTGACAGCGTAAGCAGGGGAAGCTCCCGAATATTTTCAAAAGGAGGTTTGTGGAGAACAGACAGCACCAAAATTCAGGTCCCAAGGAGGCAACGGAGACCGCAAAGGGGGAGCCAGGTGGTGAACCCCCTGAATAAAGGTGCGAACCAAGGAATGGGTGGCCAGCGTTCGTTGGAAGAAGATCGCCAATGCCGAAACCTGGCCCTTGAGGGTACCCAAGGCCAAAAGCTGTTCAACCCCTTGCTGGAGGAAGGCAAAGATCAGAGCCACTGAAACGGAGCGAGGATGAACCCCAAAAGACTCACACCACTTGTCTCATTTGTCTTCAATCAAGGAGGTCCACGGAGCCGGAAAAAAAAGCAAAGACGTCCCCCCAGACACGGGTGAGGGCGCCCCTTCAGGCACAAGGGGGGTTTGTCTGCAGGTCTGGAAGGACCTGCTCTCAGCTTACCAGACCAGGTCCTCTTGGAACCACCTGTGGAGGTCCAGATAGGCTTAGATCCTTTGTCCTGAGATCCTGTGGGGCGAAAAGGATGCTTTTGAGCCAAGAAAAAAGGACCCCGTCTGCGACAAGACTCTTTGCCCCTGGTGGCCTGTGGAAGTAGAGTACTCTTCCCCCCTGTAAGACCCTTAATGAGGTAATCCAGGCAAGAGCCGAATAAGCAATCCCCCAACAAAGGGGAGATAAGGCCTTCTTAGAAGATTGGTCCGCCGACCAGTATTTCAGCCAGATCATGCGCTGAAGAACCACTGCTTTCACAGACAGCCTGGAGACTAGGGAAGCAGCATCCAGAGAGGCATCAGAGATAAACTGCAAACTCTGGACCAACTGGTCCGCCGGCTCTGCAAAAGGCAGGAGAAAGCGGTTCCCCCCTCCAGGTCTTGGTGCAAAAGTCTAGCCCACTCTGTCAGAGTCTGGGTCACCAAGGTAAATGGGTAATACCAGCCTAAGGACCGAACTGGCCATAGAAAACATATGGCGGGTCAATGCCTCAGCTCTTTTGTCAAAGGGATCTTTAAACACCGGAGACTCCTCCATTGGCATTCGAGTGGATTTATTCAGCCTAGAGACTTGAGAATCCATCACAGGTGGTACATTCCACTTTTTTAAAAGGTTCAAAAGGATATCGCCTAGCGAAACGCTTAGGCACTGCCACATTGCATTTTGGACAACCCCACTGACTCGCGACAATTTTGTCAAAGTAGGCAGGCAAACCTTCGCCGTTTTTGAGCCTTTATGGGTACCAAAGCATACCGGCCCCTCTGACAAAGCAGCAGCTGCATCCTCCATTTTTAAAGTTTCCCGCATCGAAATAAACAGTCCATCCACCAGCGCCTTTTCATGCGCGGCTGTAGTAGAAGGGGAATCATTCTCACTATCCGAGCACTCAGGGTGTGTGGATCCAGCAGGGTGACTCGCGTCCGCGGCAGCCAGATCAGACTCCGAATATGAGGAGACAGGAGGCCGCAGGTGAAGGAGGGGGGGGGGGGGGACGCTTTTTACTAGCCCGACTGGTCAGGACCTAATCTACCTTGGACACTAAAGACTGCAGGACCGCTGTCAGTGCAAACAGGGATTGTTGGGACCTAGGAGGGGCCCGCAGCCTCAGAGGGGATCAGGTGGTGAAATGTGCTCCAGGGACTCCATAAAGTTAACCAGATTAACAGTTTAAGAAAAAAAAAAAAAAATAGCACTGCAATGTGCCCCAAGCCGCACTAGAGGCGCTACAGGTCCCAGCACAACCAGCCACTGCCCCAGCAGAGAGGGAGAGCCCAAGGGCACCCACAGGGACTCCATCACCGGTTAGGCACAGACAAGGCATCAGAATACTGCACACCATGTTGCAATCCAAAGGAGAAAAAAGAAGTCCTGGAGTTAGCACTAGATGCCAAGGAGGGGCTCCCACCACTGAATTCACCACCCACAGGGCTCCAAGAACATGGCCACCGCTATTACTATTGGGAAACCACAAGAAAATGGCTGCCAGACTTCAAAAACATGGCCGCCTGATCTACACAGCCAGCCATCCACGGCAAAATGGCGGCACACACGGCTCCTAGGGGCCCACAGGTGACTCCAGAAAAAGCAATCAAGCAGCAAGGGGGGACCCTGGTAGGGGCCCCCCGCAGGGCAACTTCCCCTACAAATCGTGCGATCTGTTGCTGGAGGCGCGTCTCCCCCCCCCCCGCATCACCCATTTGACACCCCAAAACCACACCTGGACAGGTATGGGCCCCATAGGGGTGGGAGGAGCTCGGTGTAGGCCAATGGGGGATTGACATGTGGGGTTAACGATGGCGGGAAGGAGGGGAACCCGGGGGTCCCAGGAAGGGGCCCACGTCCACCCCAAGAGACCACCAAAGGAGAGAGGACCACCACTTACCATATCATGGGACTGGATGGGCCCCGCCTCGGACAGATCACCACTCCATCGGAATGGGGGTGCTGTCGGGCCAGGAGGCGTGCTGCGACCCAGGCCGAGACCAGGTTGTATGCGCCCTCGCGGGACGTTTAACTCGCAGGCCAGCCCCCGTCCAGAGAGGCTATGTCACAGCCGACCTAGAGCGGAGCCGAGGTCAGGGCGTGCTTGCTGGCCAGACTGGGGAGACCCTCAGGATCTCGATTATCCAGTCTGTCGCCTTGATTGAAGTTGTCACAGGAACAGTATACCCCCTGAGACTGCCCCATAGGCGTGGTAAAAAAAAAATTCACTGCCTAGTGTGCTACTCCTGTGGGGGGCAGCATAACCCAATGGTCAAGAAGATTCTGGAGCTGTGTCCATCAATGAACGAAAGAGAAATTATGATTAAAATTAAATCCCAAGTAAAAGGCTTGAACTGTGATTCAAATTGACTTGATTTGAATCAAATCCACACTGTTCATAGAACGCATATACTATTCCTTCCCAAAATACAAAATGTTTTGTGACTGGAGGACAGGCAGATGAATGACATGATTTGCTTCATTTTTGCATCCTGCAAAAGAATGGAATGAGTTCCATGAAAGAGGCATGCAAAAGGGGAGGAAGATCAGAAATGTTCTCCCCATTTCAGCTGAACAACCTTGCTGTATAGCAAAAAAAAATATAACCAAACTTCAGCTTTAAAACTGGCATGCTGCTGACAAGTTAAAGTGAAACTCCAGGCAAATAAAGTTTAATTTATTTAAACAGTATGAACTTCAAAATCAATCTTATATTTAGTATGTAAAGTTATATGTTTTCTAAAGATCACCTATGCCTTCTTTGAGTCTGAAACATTACCTTTAAAAGCAGGAGGAGATGCTTACACAACACCATACTGTCTTAAAATGTATAAATAGGTTTACGCTATCCATTTATTATCTGTACCTGGGCTGGAGAAGGCTTCACTCCTTCCAAAGGACAGCAAACTTTGTTATACTTCTGTTTCTGCACAAACAGCCATGGCAATAAGGCTTTGTTAGTATTTCCTATCTCCCTGGAGGAAGAAAAAAAACACATTCAATATTTTAGGCAGAAAATAAAAAATCCTAGTTAATATAGCGATCTGTATGCTAAAGCTTGTGTTTAATTCAACTAGAAAGAGCACTTGAATTTGACTCTATATTATACTTCTGTACTCCCCTGTACAATAGCACTTAAACTGGGAAAAGGATGGAGAGCACTCTGAGCCAGTTAGGCTCTGCCACTACCACATGAACATTATGGTAGCTGGAAAGAGAAGAGGAATGACCACATCAGTTTGCAGCTGCTCGATCACTGTCCAATCAGCAGGGGAAAAAAGTGTGTTCTGGACCAAGCCCTGTTGCTGCAGTAGAAGTTAAGGACCTAGGTGTACTGCATGGCAGTGCTGCTTGGATTACAAGATGGCCTGAACAGAATTACAAATCATTTTTCAGGCAAGACATTTTCCATTTATGGATTTAATTTGTGGATCTAGCTCCTTGCTCAAAGTTCTGCTTGAAATGGAAAAAAAAAAAAAATACTGCCACCTTGCACTGCTCTTTAATCTTGGGTCACATGACAGCTTTTCCTGCAAGGCAGGAGGCAAGGCAGTTATGTCTCATCCCATTTCAATGATAGACATGCACACACCCCAGCAAGATTAAGGCTGGCCATACACAGAGTGAATTTGTTGCAGGAAAGAAATTTGCTTGAGCCCCCCATTAACACCTAGAGTGTTGATGAGGGAACCTTTCCTGCCAGGCCACCGTCTTCTCCCAGGAGAGGGGGGTTAGAGGGAGAGCGGGGGAAGCCTTCCCTGCCAGGAGAAGACAGTGATTATTGCCAGAGGCTATAGCAGGTAAAACCCGGCATGCTGATTGTACCCCAAGTTGTTTGATCAACTTGGTACATTTAGCCATGTATGGCCTGCCTTAAATTTTAATTCCAGAGACCAGGTTTTGACTTCATGCCAGAAACATCCCTAGCCATGCTGTTTGCAACATGATTTATAAAAACAAGGCAGTGGAAACATTTACTTTGTTAGCCTTTGGAGAACATGTTCACATTCTTGTTCCTTCATTTTAAGTTGCTCTTCATATGGAACTTGCCACAAAGGTGTCACCACATCAGCAATGTGTTTACTGAGAGGCTCCTCTTCGGCACTCTCCTGTGCAGCAGGACGCTTGTAAGCAGGTTGTTCCTTGTCATCTTCCCGTTTTCTTTTCTTCATTATGGGATCTGCTTTTGGTTTTGCAAGCCGAACACTTAGGGCTCGGTTTTTCCACATTGCTCCATGTATGACCTTCATAGCTTTATCTCTTTCCTCTTCACTTTTAAAAGTCACAAATGCAAAGGTTTGTTTCTTAATGAGCTTTATTTTATGAGGATTTAATCCATATTTGGCAAGAAATTTCTTAACATCGTTAAAGCCTATATACTTTGGCAAATTCTGTATTTCTACTTTGTAAATCTCGGATGTGAACAGATCATCTTTGATATATCTGTAAATTCCAGTGTCATCAGCATCCATGGTACTGTTATTTACTGTAGCTGCACTGTCAGATACTGCAGCAAATTCCCCATCATCACCTTCATCTGGTCCCGGATCACCTGTGCTGAACACCTTTTCAGCTTTAACTTTTTCCTCTCCCTTGTTCTCATTTTCAATGTTGCTAGATTGTTCTAGTTGTTTAGGACAGCTTGTATCTGCCTCCAAACCTTCCATTCTTTTTTCAGTTCTGGAAAACAAACATTTAGGAGAAATCAATTGTAATTAATAGTCTTTTCTGGCTGATTTCATCAATATGGCGTACCAAGCATTTTTTTTTTTTTTACTACAGTGAAAAAAAAAAAAAAAAAACTGCCGACATAATATAGACTACTAGGGAGGAGAAGTGCCACAATGGTCCAGCCAAATGAGAAGCAGATCTGCACGCCTTGAAGCCGGATGTTAACCATAATGGCCACACACATTATGCATATCCCCCAGCAGCCACTACTATAAAGCCACATGAACAGTACCATTCCCCACTTGTTTAGTGATTCCACATGCACCAGTTTTAATGCGTGCTTTCTAGCAATTATTCAAGCCCAGGAGCTGATCAATTCAGCTTTTGGCTAAGTGCTAAAAACTTTAGCTGCCACTAGCAGCCAGCGCTACAGTATCCCCCGCCCCACTAGGAGCCCTGGAAACCCCTGACACCAGGAGTAATTTTTCATTACATTTGTCATTTTTGAACCGGTACATGGGACTCAACTTATTAATGGCACCATCAGAATTAGAAAAAGCTCTGTAAAAGTGCGATGATAGACCTTCGAAGAGGTCGATTTCCTAGGTTTAAGCAGCATAGCAATAGGGGAGTCAGAGACCCTAAACTCTCAGGACTTCGGGCTTTAACAGCCAAGTCATCAAAACCAGTGACCAGGAGTCAAAGAAAGTACCAAGTCCATCAAGAGTAGTTTTGTCCCTCGCGAAGCAAAAATCCACAGTCGAGGGAAGTCAAATATCAGTTGGAACTGCTCCCGGGGGTCACCATTGCATCCACTGCAAAGGCCCTTGTATCCTCTAATCCTGGCCACAAACCTATCGATCTTGTTGAAGTGGGCTGCCAGCAGATCGATGGCCAGTGTTCCCCAATGTTGATAAGGTGTCCCAGAACACTTTGGGATGAAGAGATCATTCCCTCACAGACAATGAGAAAGTCTGTCTACTCTGGGAACGTGGCCAAGCCTTTGAGCCCAAGACAAAATTAGGTCTGCTTCTGTAGGAGTCATGCAGCTTCTGGTGCTGCCCTGATATCCTTAGCTGTGGCTTTGTCTGACTGAACTCTCGTTGGTTGTCCCTGAAGCTGGTCAGTCCATTACAGCAGGAAAAGGCTAATAGCCCTTAGCTTGAGAATGTTAATGGCTAGTCCCATGAGGACCCCCTCAAGGGCAATTTTCTATGGACTGTTTTTGTCGATACGGACGCCACCCAAAAGACTGGCATTTGTCATACGAACCATCCACGATGACAGGAGAGAGAGAGAGAGAGAAAAAAAAAAAAAAAAAAGAAGACTTCCACGATTCTAGCGCAGGGCTAGGTGGCCATGATATCCCGGCCTCAAGAGACAGGCACATGGGCCAGTGAAGAGATGGAGGTAGTTTGTCCCATGCACACTGAGCTGCAGAGGTCTGGAGTGAAACTGGGTACAAAATCACACCTTGAAGAAGGCCACCGTGAGGCTCATTACTCACCCCCCTTGTTGCAACAATGCAATCAAAGACCAGGCAGATTCCAACTGGAACTTTTAGAACCACAAGAAGGTGTTGAGAAACTTGAATAAAAGCTCCGAAATAGACTTCCGGTTCCGGCGCCCATGTGAAAGGCTGCGTGGGACTGCGGCTCCGGCAACACCCGCATATAAAACCGCTCACCGCGGTCCATACGAGCCTCCCAACCCTGCGATACTCACCTCCTTCATCTGGGGGATCACGCAGGATGGACCGGTTCCTTCACCACAGCGGCACCTCCGCCCCACCGCAAATAAAGCCCGCGGCTTCAACTTCGGCCTACATGGAAGCGGACATAGCGGATGCTGCCCCTCTGTCCTCGGCAGCTTTACAAGATTAGTCCCCAACTCCATTGCCTGACACCCAAAATAGCCTCCCTGGAGCAGGCAGTGGCTAGCCTCCTCTCTCCCACCATAACTGAGGCTGTGGATAAAGCCATTGCTCAGGGGATGGCTCAGCTGCAAATGGAAATGTGGGAACATTCTCGCAGACTAACGGACCTTGAGCACAGGGTATCTGATATGGAAGATGAAATACAGGGGTCTTTCTCCATGGACCAACAAGCCAGACAGACCCAACATTATCTCCTGGACAAATTGGATGATTTGTAGAATCGATCCAGGAGGAATAACCTCCAGATCATAGGTCTCCCTGAATCCTATGGAGCTGACACCCTGCTGGATCTAGCCATGACTCGCCTTCCCCTGGCCCTGGGGATCAATACCACATGCACCGTGGTACGGGCTCATCGCCTGGGGGTCCCATCGCAAGAGAGACGCACCCCCTCGCCCTGTCATAGTGAGATACCTCAACTATATGGACAGACAAAATGTCCTCAAATCATTTCGGAACTCGAAATCATTCCAAATTGATGGCCACAAATTGCTGGTTTTTGCAGACTACTAGCAGGAGGTGACCAAGCGTAGAAAGGCTTTCCAACCACTGTGCAGGCCCTATACCACAAGGCCATCAAATTCACCCTGGTGTATCCTGCCACTTAACGTCTGTCGGACTTGTCAGGGGAACAAAACTCCACACACCCCCCCCTCCCCCCCCCCCGATGAAGCTTCCCAGTTTCTCCACCGCCACTTCAATATCCAAGTGGAACCTCCAACTACTCCCTCCCCCCAGCGCCCCCAGGGTGCCAGAGAACAGAGGAGCACAAGGAAAGACCCGGTGAAAAAGCAACGCAGCAATGGCTCCTCATCCCGCCACAGGCAGGTTATCTTGTGCTTGCCCATCTCTCTTATGGTGAACTCTGCCGCGGCAGAAGCTCCTTCAACTGCTTCATATCCTTTTTTATTATTGTGTAGTTGGACTACCTGTGCTCATACTCATGCCTAGTATGCTCCGATATGCACGGGTTCTGTGGGTGATGTTTATTTCTGATATTATTAAGTGATAAGTGTATTCCCAGTGTATCAGCTGCCACTAATGTTCCTTTCTCATCCATCTATTTAGGTTGTTACTGATATTTCCAGAAAACACAGCCTTCCTGTTTTCTAGAATTCGGCGCTACCCCAGACTCCTATGGTCTACATTTCAGAAAAGTCAAAGAGCCGGCCTTTGCCGTACAATCGCTGTCTGAAATGGACGCCGATCATCCGAGTAACCGGTAACGCTGTCCGTCCGCTTTTTTCCTCATGTAAAAATACATACGAAGTCTATGCTTTTTATGGTTCATGCCCTTTACCTTCTTTCCCAAGCCCCTGTTGGGTTACTGCTCCCCTTACCTCTCCAAATGTCGTTGCTAGATGTACCTTCCCCTACTTTGCACACCAGGTGGTTCTCAAACCTTTGGCGCCTGTCCAATCTGACCGGCAGGGAATAACGGAATTTTTGTAAAATCTTACCTGTAAAATTCCTTTCTCTGAGTCCTCCGACAGTCGCCGCCTCTTCATATTCGTCACATATGGGGTATTAGACTTTGCTCCGAAGGAGTAGCTAGGCAACAGAATATGTTAACAATAAAGCTTTTAACATATCCCACCCTCAAGGGGTGGTCCCCTCAGTCAATACCCTCCTACTTCCTGCAACCATATCTCAGTTTTAGTGGAATAGCAGTAGAGTATACAACCAAACCCCAAAAGAGGGGCGGGGGCGGCGACTGTCGGAGGACTCAGAGAAAGGAATTTTACAGGTAAGATTTTACAAAAATTCCGTTTTCTCTTACGTCCTCCGACAGTCGCCGCCTCTTCATATTCGTCACATATGGGGACGTCCCAAAGCAGTGCAAACATGAGGGGTGGGAAACGCATCCGCGCCGAAATGCAACGCAGTCTCCGCATCAAAGAAAGGAACCTTACCAAAGGAAGGAAACCAGCTGGGCAACAGCAAAAAACAAGTGCTCAACAGGAGCAACAACCCAGGAAAAGACAAAAAAACCAGGGGATACAAAAAACTATCCCAACAGCCAGGAGTCCCCAACAAGGGACCCTAGGGAACAGCCGCACTAAGAACCTTGCGGCCAAAGGAAGCATCCGCCGATGCCTGAACATCTACTTTGTAGAATTTTGTGAAAGTGTGCACGGTCGACCAAGTCGCCGCCTTACACACCTGGGCTACAGAAGCCCCATGACGACAGACCCAAGACGTACTCAGAGATCTAGTAGAGTGCGCCTTCACAGGCACAGGGGGAACCTTCCCCTGCAAAGCATAGGCCTGTTCAATGGTCTGCCTGATCCATTTGGCGATGGTAGAGGCCGAAGCCGCCATGCCCTTCCGAGGACCCTCTGGAAGAACAAACAAGGAGTCCGTCTTTCGAAAAGACTCAGTCGATTTAAGGTAAACCCTTATAGCCCGAACAACATCCAGAGAATGCAATCTCACCTCCTTTGGATGTTTAGGCTTCGCGCACAACGAAGGCAAGACAATATCCTCATTAAGATGGAATTCCGAAACTCGTTTCGGAAGAAACGAAGGATTAGGTCGCAAGACCACCTTATCCAAATGAATAACCAGGTACGGAGACTTGCAGGACAAAGCCGCCAGCTGCGACACTCTGCGAGCCGAAGTGATCGCCACCAAAAAGGCAACCTTTTTGGACAACATAGACAACGAGATCTCCCTGATCTGTTCAAAAGGAGCACGTTGTAACACAGATAGAACGAGATTCAAGTCCCAAGGGGGCAGAGGATCCCGCCTAGGGGGGACCAGATGCCGCACACCCTGAACAAAGGTGCCAACCAAGGAGTTGGAAGCCACGGGACGTTGAAACAGAACGGCCAGTGCAGACACCTGACCCTTTATCGTAGCCAGCGCCAAACGCTGATCAACACCCGTTTGAAGGAAAGACAGCACACGGGAAACCGAGTACGTGCGGGGTGAAAACCCCCTGGACTCACACCAGGCAAAATAGGCCTTCCAAGTACGGTAATAAACCTTCCCCGAGGAAGACTTCCTCGCGTTGATTAAAGTATGAACGACCTCCGGAGAGAGACCCCTCTCCTTCAGGACCTCGGTTTCAACAGCCAGGCCGTCAAAGCCAGCGACTGTAAAGCAGGATGGTATATCGGTCCTTGAGACAGTAGATAGTCTCGAAGAGGCAGACGCCACGGGGCGTCGACCGCCAGATTCACGAGGTCTGCGTACCAGGACCGGCGAGGCCAGTCCGGTGCCACAAGAATCACCGTGCTGCGTTCCGAGTGTAACCTGCGAAGGAACCTGGACAGCAACTGAATCGGTGGAAACGCGTACATCAGCCTGTACTGATGCCACGGGGCCACTAACGCGTCCGACGCGTCTGCCCGAGGGTCGCGCGTCCTTGCCACGAACCTTCTCACCTTGTTGTTGAGACGAGACGCGAACAGGTCCACATCTGGAAGACCCCACTTCGCGCACAACATCTGGAAGACAGCCGGGTGGAGAGACCATTCCCCCTGATCCAGGGTCTGGCGACTCAGATTGGAGCCGCCTGCCAGTTCTCCACCCCCGGAATGTGAACCGCCGTTATCGCCGGGACATGAGTCTCGGCCCAAGACAGAATGTCGGCCACTTCTCGAGCCGCTCGGGCACTCCTGGTGCCCCCTTGGTGGTTGATGTAGGCCACCGCCGTGGCATTGTCCGTCTGCACCCGAACCGGGCAGCCCTGCAGCCGGTCCGTCCAGCGATGAAGACAGAGACTTATCGCACGCAGTTCCAGAATGTTGATCGGAAGGGAAGACTCCCCCTCCGACCAAGTCCCCTGGGCGGACAGAACGCCCAGAACTCCACCCCAGCCCGACAGGCTGGCATCCGTGGTGATTACCGTCCACGAGATCGGACGAAACGACTTGCCCCCGGACACCAACGGGGACTGGAGCCACCACAGAAGGTTTTCTCTGGTGCGATGACTCAACGAGATTTGAAGATCCAGAGATTGAGGTCGCCCGTCCCACCTGGACAGGATCTCCGTTTGGAGACCCCGCGTGTGAAACTGGGCGAATGGAATCGCCTCGAAGGCCGAGACCATCAATCCCAGACATCTCATACACGTCCGCAGAGACGAGTGCGGAACGTCCCTGAGGGACCTGACTTCCTCCTGGAGAGTCCTGAGTTTGTCTTCCGGCAGGAAGACCTTCGCCTGCACCGAGTCCAGAATCATTCCCAGATAGGGAAGGCGAACCGACGGACTCAGTGTCGACTTTGGAAAACTTATCGTCCAACCAAACTCCTGCAGAGTTTGCATCGTGACAGACAGGTCCTTCTCCAGACCCTGGCTGGTCGCAGACCGAACCAGAATGTCGTCCAGATACCCCAGGACAGAAACGCCCTGTGCCCTCAATAATGCCAGAACCGGTGCAAGCACCTTGGTGAAGACCCGCGGAGCCGAGGCGAGACCAAAGGGCAACGCCACGAACTGGTAGTGATCCTCCGCAATGGCAAATCGAAGGTATCTCTGGTGACCCTCGAAAATGGGGATGTGAAGATACGCATCCTTCAAATCGATGGAGGCCATGAATTCCCCCGGAACCAGGGCAGCCACCACCGACCGCAGGGATTCCATGCGGAACTTGCGAACCCGCACAGAGCGGTTCAGAGCCTTCAAGTCCAGAATTGGACGAACCTTGCCCTCCTTTCTGGGCACGGTGAACAGATTGGAATAAAACCCCCGAAACCTGTCCCGATGAGGCACCGGAACCACCACTCCCTGAGCCCTCAGGTCCCGCACCGCCAGGTGCAGGTCCCGCAAGCGCTCTGGAGACAGTTGAAGATTTGAGGGAAAAAATCTGCTCTCCGGCCGAGAGAGAAACTCGATCTTGTAACCAGATCGAACGATTTCCTGAACCCATCTGTCCCGCACACGGGCCAACCAGGGCTGAAGAAAACCGAGCAAGCGTCCCCCCACCCCAAAACTGGGTGAGGGCGCCCCTTCAGGCCGAACTGTTATGGGCTGCAGATCCGGATTGGCCGGACTTCTGTTTACCAGACCAGGGCTTCTTCTGAGAGCCTTGACCTTTGAACGGTTTGCCCTTGTAGTGCAGCCGAAAGGCACGAAAGGACCCCTGAGGGGGTCGAAAATTAGCATGCTTCTTCCCAGAAGCCCCCTTAGCCTTGGGGAAATGGGGCAAGAGAGTGCTCTTACCCCCGGTGATCCCCTTAATCAACACATCCAGGGACTCCCCAAAAAGGCGAGACCCATCATAAGGTAGATTGGCCAAGGTCTTACGTGAAGATTGGTCCACCGACCAACATTTTAACCAAACCAGGCGGCGAGACAACACCGCCACGCTGTGCACACGTGCAGCCAACGGAACCAGGTCCAGGTCCGCATCACACAGATACATGACACCCTGGTGGATTTGATCCACCATATCCAGGGTCGCCGGCGAGGCCGAGTCGGCCACTAGGACGCGCCTAAGCATCTGCATCCAACTTGCGATCGCCTGGGCCGCCATGAGAGAAGCAAACAGAGCCTTAAGCATAGAACCCGTAACAGAATAAGTATGACGGGCAAGAGATTCCAGTCTCCTATCCGTGGCATCACGGAACACAGGGGGAATCCTCTGCAGGAATCGCAGTGGCTTTGTTCAAAACCGCAATTCCGTGATCCACTGGGGGAGGCACACACCACCTTTCATCAGTGGAAGGCGAAAAAGGATAACGCAGCTTGAATCTACTTGGTACCGCAAAAGGTTTGCGCAGATTGCGCCATTGACCCTTAACAGCGCGCTGAAAATCATCATTGCAGGGAAAAACCTGCGGCGTCCTGCGTTTCCTCTGCGTCCCATAAGCCGCCAAGGCAGCGGGGGGACACACTTCGTCCTGCAAACGCAGCGTTTGCTTAATGGAAGCAATCAACTCATCCATGATTGCAAGCTCTTCAGGCGAGCCAGGGGGAGAATTATCAACCCCCTCAACTTCAGCCTCCACCTCAGACCCCACTAGATCAAGAGAGGAGCGGGACCCCGATAAGGAGGCCCCCGCCATAACAGCCCCATCACCTTCACCCTCAGAATCAGAGGAAAGAGCAACTCTGGGCCTTTTAGTAGATTGAGCAGCCACCAGCATTTGCACCTGAGCAGCAAGGCCAGCCACAATAGTGGCTAAATCCCCCCCTGGGGGGGAAACAGCGGTCCCCTGGCTTTCCACCAATACTGTAGGAAATTTGCCCTCCTGAGAATCCATTGCCCCTGTAATGCCAGACAACAAAGGGTTAACTGCCCCTTTTAAGCAAGCGCGGCAAGCGCAGCCCACCGCACCACACTCAAGCACAATGAGACCCCCACAGGGAATATGCAAACTGAACACAGGCAATGGATAGCAAGAACAGAAGGATAAAACCTGAGGAGACCCTCGCCGCTGTTGCTGCCTCGATCGGTGTTCCTGGAAAGAGGAAGTGATGCTGCCAGGGCGCTCTATGTAAGCCTATGGAGGCTACAAGAAAATGGCCGCCATGCATGTAAAACATGCGGCCGGAGCGAGTGTAGGCAAAATGGCGTCGTTTGGCGCCGAAACCGCCGCTTCACAGTGCATTAAAACACACATTACATTCCAATATCAGAATACACGTCAGATCGCCACAGCGATCGCTGTATATGCCCAAACATGCCAAAAAAAACATGCCCCACAGCACACAGCTTCTCACACTGACCAGTCTGACACACACAGTGTCATACAGCTCCCCCCCCCCTTGCAGCCCACAGCATGCAGCCGAGAGATAGGGAGACAAGCAGTGTGAATAGAGGCAGGTTACACAGTCCCAGACTGACACCCCCCCCAGACAGACAGGTCCCCACATAAATACACTTACCTCACATGGCGTGGGGGACCCGCACAGGCGAACAAGCCGCTGCACATGAGGCAGGGAGAGTCGCATTCAAGACGCACACAAGGGGGGTTAAGAAACCGCACAGCGTCCAGTGAGGTAGCCACCTCACCAATCATCCCTGCACCGAACAGGGATGGGTCGTTCACTGTGCCAGGAGCGTTACCTGGCTGAACGCTCGATGGCAGACTGGGAAGCCACTGACCCACGACCTGCGACCAGGGGGATCAGCCCGAGACCCAGTCCGCATGATCCTCTTCATCCGAAGAACTAACTAACGCTGACAAAATAACAGCTAAGTAAAGGTAGAGAGAAAACTCAAACAAAATTTTAAAAAGAAGAAAGAGTCTGGGACAGAAAGTCCCAGCACAGAGAGAGCCAGCCACTCCTGACAAGCTAGACATTAAAACTGAGATATGGTTGCAGGAAGTAGGAGGGTATTGACTGAGGGGACCACCCCTTGAGGGTGGGATATGTTAAAAGCTTTATTGTTAACATATTCTGTTGCCTAGCTACTCCTTCGGAGCAAAGTCTAATACCCCATATGTGACGAATATGAAGAGGCGGCGACTGTCGGAGGACGTAAGAGAAATTCTTTTTTCTCCCACCCCCACCACACACTCACAAGGATAGACTATATCTTCTCCAATTACAAACTACTCCCTTACACCAGCTCACCCAACATTCACGATATAGCCATATGCGACCATGGCCCCACTTCAATTGATATTTCTCTCTACGCCAACGCCCCTTCCTTCAAACACTGGAGGTTTCCTTCCTACCTGGCCAAAGAACCTGGGGTCGCCTCGCTTGTCAAAGACACATGGAATGAAATTATGAAAAATAATGCAACCCCTTCCATCCCTCCCATTCTACTGTGGGAAGCTGGAAAGCGGTCCTCAGGGTCGCATCATATCTTATGCATCAACTTATAAAAGGAATATAGCCAAAGCCTACTTGGCTGCCAGCACCTCTGAGGAGGGCCCAGGCCAAACTGAATCAAACCAATTCCCATCTTAACAGAGAATTGTGGCGTAAAGCGAAGGCAGACTTTGATGAGTGGACTGGGACCAGGGAGCGCCTTTACAAATCGCACCTAGACTGGAAATATCACTCATTTGGAAATAAACCTGGGAAACTGATGGCCTCTCTATGCAGAGGTCCCTTTGTACCTACACGTGCCCTCACTAAAATATACTGATGGCCAGCTAGTGGACTCACCTTTGGAAATTAACAGGGTATTTGAAAATTTCTACACCACCTTATATGGCCACGGGTCATGTGACGAGGCAGCGGCTTCGCGATGGCTGTCTTCGTTTGATCTCCCTAAAATCTCCCAAGACCAACTGACCCTCTTGAATGCTCCCAATACTCTAGAAGTACAACAATCAATCCAATGCTTGTCACTTGGGAAATCCCCTGGCCTAGATGGTTACACCTTTAGAATTTTACAAATTAGCATTAGACGACATCTCTCCTACCCTACAACTAGTATTTAACCACATTATTTCTGGACACCCCTACCTGCCCACGGGATACCAAGCCCATATTAACCACTTAAGCCCCGGAAGATTTTACCCCCTTCCTGACCAGGGTGTATTTTGCGATTCGGCACTGCGTGATTTTAACGGACAATTGCGCGGTCGTGCGACGCTGTACCTAAACTAATTTGGCGTCCTTTTTTTCCCACAAACAGAGCTTTCTTTTGGTGGCATTTGATCACCTGTGCGATTTTTTGATCACGCGCTATAAACAAAAAAAGAGCGTAAATTTTGCAAATATAGCAATATTTTTCCCTTTTTTTTTATATGAAATTCCCCCCCCAAAAAAAAATGTAAAAATCAAAATTTTTTAACATTTTCGGCCAATTTGTTTTATGCTACCTATGTTTGGTAAAAAAAAAAAAAAAAAAAAAAAAAAAATCGCAGAAAGCGTATTTGGATTGGTTTGCGCAAAAGTTATTGCGTTTACTAACTAAGGTAAAGATTTTTGTCATTTTTGTTGTTTTTTTTTTTTTAACGCGTAATGGCGGCGATCTGCGATTTTTTTTTGCGGTACTGCGACATTGCGGCAGACAGATCGGACCCTTGACTGACATTTTTGACACTTTTGGGGTTACCAGTGACATTTCTACAGTAATCAGTGCTATATACATGCACTGTTACTGTAAAAATACACTGGTAGTGAAGGGGTTAACTTTATTTGAGAGGGAGGGGCTGTGTGTGTCCCTAGGGGCGTGATTCTAACTGTGATTGGCTGTGGCTTCAGCTGTATGCAGAGTGATCAACGGATCTACATAGTAGATCCATATGATCATCTCTCATACAGAGGGGAGAATGACAGGCAGCTTGTTTACACAAGCTGCCTGACTTTCTCCCTCTCCCCCGCCGATCGCAGAGTGGCCGGCGGACATCGGGTCCGCCGGTCACACGCGCGGGGGGGGGGGGGGGGGGGGTCCGTGACCACGTGGGAGCGCGCCTCCGGCGGCGCGCGCGCTCGCTCCCTAGACCCTCACAAGCTAGTGACGTAGCCCTACGTCACTTTGCCTGTGAGGGGCTGACTGCCGCCGTAGATAGTCGTGCGGCGGTCGGCAAGTGGTTAAACTGATATACAAGAAGGGAAAAGACCCAAAAGACCCAGGTTCATATAGACCCATTTTGTTACTGAACGTGGATTCCATGCTGCTCTCCAAAATAGTGGCAGACAGATTGACATCCATATTGCCATCCCACATACACCCGGCCCAATCGGGCTTTACCAAAGGCCAATCAGCCACATCCAATATTAGGAAGGTCCTGGTGGCGCTCGAAATGTCGAAAGGGGATCCAAACAATCAGGCCGCCATAATCACCCTTGACGCCGAAAAGGCTTTTGACAATGTCAACATCCAATGGTTAGATAAAGTACTAGTACACTTAGGATTTTCTGGTCCCTTCCTACACTTGATCAGGACTATGTATGATTCCCCCGAGGCACAGGTTGTAATAGCAGGACATATCTCGCAGTCATTCCGATTGTATAAGGGGACTCGACAACACATCACATACCTTGGGATAAAAATAGGGCGTTTCCCATCTTCCCTGTACCAACTGAACTTCACCCCAGTCATCAATAAAATGATAGCAGAATTGAAAAATTGGGCGACTGCCTCTGTCCTTCATTGGCAGATGTCACTTATACAAAATGGCCCCCTTCCCCAAACTTCTCTACCCCTCCAAACAATCCCACTCCTCCTCAAACATACCAATATACACAGACTGCATAAAGCGGCCTCCTCTTTTATTTGGAAGGGGAAACGCTCCAGAATATCACTTCACAAACTGCATTTGTCCAAACGTGAAGGGGGTCTAGACCTCCCAAATACTAGCATTTACAATATAATTTGTCTCCTGAGGGGTTGTATGGATTGGTTGAGCTGTGAATCAAGGTATACTAACTTCACTCTCGAAACACAAATGGCCGCTCCTTATGACTTGGCAGCACTGTTGCACTGTGGAAACGGGGACTTTCCTCTGACCTTGCGCCATAACCTGTTGCTCAGGGATACTGTGTTAGCATGGAGAGAGATGCGGAAGCGTGTGGGCATGCCCCAACGTCTTTCCAAACACTTGCCATTCTGCAATCATACCATGTTTCCACAGGCCCAGCAGTGCTCCGCTTATGGGGAATGGTCAAAGCGGGGAGTGACTAAGTTTGAACAATTGTTTAATGATCAAACCTCCTTCATTTGCAGCGTTCTCGGATAAATATAATCTCCCGACTGGCCACTACCTATACTTCCGGCAATGTATCAGTTTTGTGGACTCCATCTGCCAATCTTCTCAACACCGTTTCCAATCTTCTCTCTTGGACTCCTGGCTACAACAAGGCAAGCACAAGATATCCCACTTGTACAAAGCCCTCCACACAGAAATTTTCCAAGGGCTTTCCAAACAGGTAGCAAAACCCTGGAACAGGATGCTTCATTCGGAAACCGCTCAGCAACACATCCTGTCAGGATACCTAACCACCCGCCAATATATCACAAATGAATTTTGGAGAGAGCAACCATTTAAAATCCTGCATAGTGCCTACATTCCTCATATACGGTGGTCCTCAGATGTCTCTCACCACTTCTGCACGTTATGCAACGATCGCTACCCCTCCTTACTTCACAAATTTTGGCTATGCCCCTCAATATCCTCCTTCTGGGACAAAGTTATACGTTATGTGGCCAGACACAGAGACCTGATGCTCCCAAAAGATATTTATTTTTGTTTGGAAATCTACCCCACTCGAGCCTGAACATGTCTGAGCAATCTCGGAAACTCTTCTTTAGCCACAAGCCATGGCTGATATCCTGCCTTATGATAGCCCGGACTTTGATACTTAAGCACTGGATGGACACTTCCCCACCCACGCTCACCGAACTGACCAACGATTTATTTCTCCTCCGTGAAAGGGAAGTAACGGGTCTAACCCTAAGTCTCTCCAATGCAACTACCCGCTTTGTCAAGAAGTGTCATCGAAAGCTACCCCTTTACAAATAACTACTGTATAGAAACCATGTTAACCGATGTATAGCTCAGACTTCTCAAGAGGTAGTTGAGATTAAAAGTACCTGGTGCTTAACACTCTGACATCTAGCAGCAAATTCCCTATTGCTACTGTACCCCTGACCTTTGCTATTATCCTTTCCCCATCGCTGCCTTGCAACGCACTGCTCCTGACTCAGAATCCAGAGACTAGCCCCAGAAATGGTAGGGGATGGGAGAGAGAGGTAGGTTTCAGAGGGCGGCCACAGAGGAAAAAGGCAAAGATGCGGATTCAGCAATCCATGGTACTGGCTCCTAACAAGGGAAAAACCCACCAGATGGGGACTCTCAGATTCTTGAGGGTATACACCTTTTCCTCCACTGAAGGGGTCTTCAGGGACTGGGTTACACCATTGTGGACTGCCACTGCCCGACCTGTGGAGCACCCTGCATCTAACTGCACTTTGTTGTACCAAGTAGGCTTGTGACGGTATCAGATTTTCATGCTGCGATTAATTGATTAAGGTTTTGCCACGGTATACGGTATTATCACGGTATTCTATTATTAAATTTAAATTATTAAATTTCCACCTCACTTCAATTTCATTGCTGAATTTAGGGGCTTTGGTTCACTTATACACATTATTATATAGTCAGTCAGTACAGACTCTGTGAACCAAGCCTAAAATAGGTCATCAAGCAGTGTCTGGCCTAACTGGTGATAACTGGTCCTGGCGCTCGGCTCCGATCCGATGGCCTGGTCATTAAGAGGGCAAATCCTTGTGGTCAAGAAGTGGTTAAACCTGAAGGAGGTGTTGTTTATAAATGACTTTACTATTGCTTTAGGCCTGGTTTACATGTATTCGGGCTGGTGGTTCACATGTATGCGGGCTGGTGGTTCACATGTATGCGGGTTGGCGGTTCACATGTATGCGGGTTGGCGGTTCACATGTATGCGGGTTGGCGGCCCACATTTGCACAGGCATAGCAGCCCACTGATTTGGGCTGCTATGCCCTCATTTTCCACAGAAAAAAGGTGCATGCAGCATTTTTTTAATATTCAGTGGCCTTGAAATCCATCCTGCTTTTGCGACTAACCTGCAGTTCCTGCTCTGGCAAGCTTTCTGCATTTTTTGTAGACACTGCTTGATGGCTATATAATAATGTAATGTGGGCTGCTATGCGTGTGTGTGTGTATATATATATATATATATAATTTATTAGAGCTGCACGATTCTGGCCAAAATGAGAATCACGATTTTTTAGCTTGGAATAAAGATCACGATTCTCTCACGATTCTCTGTGTAACAAAAAAAAAAAATTGGGATAACTTTACTGTTACGTTTTTTTTTTTTTTTTTTATTCATTAAAGTCTAATCATTGCGTTTGAAAGACTGCTGCGCAAATACAGTGTGACATAAAATATTACAACAATCGCCATTTTTTTCTGTAGGGTCTCTGCTAAAAAAATATATAAAATGTTTGGGGGTTCTAAGTACTTTTCTAGCAAAAAAAAAAACTGATTTTAACTTGCAAGCAACAAGTGTCAGAAAAAGATCCAGTCTTTAAGAGGTTAAACTTCCTTTCTCCCTGGCAGAGGGAAGGAAAAGATACAAATGTAATCATTTTTGTTTATAGTTAGGAGACTTAATGCTGAAAGGGGTTAGCTGTGTGAGTGAATGAGTCATCCAGCTCACTGAAATGTATCAATTCACAAGTCAGGCAGACTTGACAGAGAAACTCGGTATTTTAAAAATGCCACAATAACAATACCGTGGCTATGCAATACCGCGATATATCGAATTACCGAAAACCGGCATATGTCTAGTACCAAGTGTGCCCACCAAATGCAGAGCCCAGTGCCAGAGGCCAGACCCACGCTGCCTTTGCTAATAGCGCACCCATGTGAAAGCTGCAGTGGCTAGAGTACAGCTAGGTAGAGAAAGGACTTCTTTGTATGAAAATAGAATTAGAGGATAGAACCTCTTCTCAGCAAAGAGAGATCATCCACCACCTAAAGACACTAGCAAAAAAACATTAAGAAAAATCTCACCATACAAAATGTAGTATAATACATCCTGAACAAATATTTACCCGTGTCTACGCTTTGTTTTCTCTGTGCATGGTTTAGAAGGAGTACAGCTCCACAAACTTTTTGGACTGTAGCAGAAATGGAAGTTTGCATGTGGTACCTTGCTCTACTGTGCTGTTCCTAAAATAGCCTCTCTCGCATTTATCACAACTTTTAGTGCAGGAAACCCTACAACTGACAAAGAAATGGTAAGTGCACATAAAGAGATATGATTTACATTAAATTGTAACTGTTCCAAATCGTGATGCACATATGAATATGGATGTAACATGTTACAAAACCTATCCTTTAAAGGCATTATAAATCTGCCTACCCACCTTTCAATGATGTACGACTATGTATATTCATGGTTTTAGTTGCTGGTCTGTACAGGAGCTCTGCACACCCCAAAGCACCTTGCCCCCATGTTGATGAGGACAAATGCCTTATCCCCACAACCCTGGCCGGTGGTTGTGGGGGGTCTGCGGGCAGGGGGCTCATCGGAATCTGGAAGCCCCCTTTAACAAGGGGGCCCCCCAGATCCCGAACCCCCCCCCTATGTGAATGGGTATGGGGTACACTGTACCCCTACCCATTCACCCCATAAAAGGCAGTGTATGGAAATGACAGGAGACGTTTTGGAAAGTTTGTTAAAATCTTCATCCGGTCTTCTCCGCTCTTCTGGTCTTCTGCTCTTTTGCCCTCGGCTCTTCTCTTCTTCCTCTGGTCCTCCGACAATGTCTCCAGATTCCGATGAGCCCCCTGCCCGCAGACCCCCACAACCACCGGCCAAGGTTGTGGGGATGAGGCCCTTGTCCTCATCAACATGGGGGCAAGGTGCTCTGGGGTGGGGGGGTGCAGAGCTCCCTCTGCCCCAAAGCACCAACACCCCCCCATGTTGAGGGCATGTGGCCTGGTATGGTCCGGGGGGTGGGGCCGCTCGCTCGTCCCCTCCCCCTTCCTGGCTGCATGCTCGGATAAGGGTCTGGTATGGATTTTGGGAGGGACCCCACGCCGTTTTTTTCAGCGTGGGGCTACCCTCAAATTCCATACCAGACCCGAAAGGCCTGGTTTGGAACCTGGGGGGGGACCCCCACGCAGTTTTTTTCCCCATTTTTGGCGTGGAGTTCCCCCTCAAGATTCTCACAGCGCAAGTCGCGCCGCAAGTCGGATCATCTTGATCCGACTTGCAGTGCGACTTCCATTCAAATAGGCTCCCACAGGGAACCATTGATTTTGAATGGAGGCAGAAAAAACGCTGCTAAAAGCAACGTGGCCAAACGTGCAAGAATGCAAATGGAAAAAGCTACTGAAAGCACGTTTAACAGCTGCTTTTTCCCGGCGTCAGAACTAGCTTTGCAGCACGTTTTTTCTAACGTCCGTGTACATGGAGCCTAACGAGTTCTGGCGAGAACAACAGTTCAAAATTATGCATCAAGCACATATTTCACATCTAGAATGGTCTAAATCTCTCGACCATCAACTCTGCACCCTCTGTAAGGAATTCAGACCATCTTTGTTCTACAAGTTATGATCATGCCCTATTTCTCGCTTCTGGGGCCAGGTGGAGACTCTGGTAGCCAGGGTTATGGGCCTCAAACCTCACAAAGATATCCATTCTTTACTCTTCGGAAACCTGAATGTTTATCTCTCTTCCTTACAAAAAGCGCAAGAATTGGACAGCAACTTCTGCCCCTTCTTTCAAAGATGTAAAACATGATCTACAGTTACTGATGTGGAAGAAGCTAGATCTAACCCTTAAAGCGGTTGTAAACCCTAAAAAAAAAAAAAAAAAAAAAAAAAAAAACCTGCAAGACAAAGACATAATGAGCTAGTATGCATCGCATACTAGCCCATTATGTATTACTTACCTTAGACCGAAGCCCCGACACGGACCCCCGGACATCGCTGCGGGCGCTGCCATGATCCCTCGCCGTCTCTTCCGGGTTCGACGGCTCCGGCGCGGTGATTGGCCAGAAGAGATGGCTCCGGCGGAGCATGCGCGCGGGAGTGATTTTTCCGGCAAGCTCCCGGCAAGTTAATTGAAGGTCCCCCTGGACCTTTAGAGCGCATGCGCCGCTCGCGCGAGCGGCTGCATGCACTGTAAATATCTCCTAAACCGTGCCGGTTTAGGAGATATTATTTGTACCTGCAGGTAAGCCTTATTATAGGCTTACCTGTAGGTTAAAGTGCCAAAAAGCGGGATACTACCGCTTTAACCACCTCCGGCTACTACGTGGCTCAAATGGGACTCATTTACTACAAAAGCGCTCTCACTAAAACCTCAATTATATCATAATTTCAATTGGAACATCAGCAGAACCCACAGTTGACTTTAACACTAACAAGGGTTGATCCATGGCCAACACCATTAGCTATATCCTGCCAAATTTGCATTTCATTTTAATGATTGAATGAAATCTTTACCTATAAAATGGCGTTGATACGGACTTAACTCCAAAACTTGCATTTCCCCTCCAGCATACAAGTTGGTTGTTGGATTGGACTAGGCGGCCTGCATTAGTCAAGAAGTGCAGATACTCACCGGATGTAATGTCTTAGTTGTTACGAATGTCAATTTCTCAACACCCCCCCCCAAAAAATACCCTCCCACAACCTCTCTCTCTCTCTCTCTCTCTCTCTCTCTCTTCCTCCCCCCCTTTCCACCCAGTCCCTACATGGATAATTGAGGGTTTTTGCTATACACTTCTCTGTCACTGTTGTTGCAAATTTGTTTCTAAGTATTGTAGTTCAGATCAAGCTGCTTTGTAACACATTTATAAAATGAAGTGAAAACTCCAATAATTTTTTTTTTTTTTTGAAAAACAAGACATTTAGTAGCAGCAGCAGGCTTTTTTTATCACCTGTCATGATGGGGTTAAAAAATAAAAATAGCTCTATAATTATAATTTCTACTGTGAAACAGTGAAAGTATTATATCTTGTATCCTGTGTACGTGTATAATAAATATGTCCAGAAGTCGGATATGCAGGGTATTTTAACTGGGAGTCAGACATAAAGCTATATGAAGGGGGGAAAATACCATTTTCATATTAAAGTAGTACGAAAAGCTGAGACTTTTTTTTCATGGATATAATAATATAATGCACAATAGTGGTAGTTTTACTTTAAATGTAATGCCTTATATCACCTCTAGTCTATCAGCCTCCACCTGCTCTGGGTTCAGATGCGGACTTTCCCTGCACAGAGCCCTTAACCACTTAACGACCGCCTACCGCAGATTTACTGCAGCAGGCAGCCGCTCCTGGGCAAAGTGATGTAGGTCTACGTCGCTCACTCTCAGGAGGCTAGGGGGCGAGTGTGCTCCCACCCCCACTCGTCAGCGGGGAAGCCGATGCGTGTGTCAGACGGCTCCGATTGCCGCCTGACACCCGCGATTGTTCCCCGCTGAGAAACAAGGAGGGTCGGCTGTTGTAAACACAGCCGACCGTCCTTCTCCCTGAAATGATCACAGAGCTCATGTGATCCTTCTATATAGGATCACATGTCTCTATGGTAATTTCAGAAGCCACGCCCCCCCCCCCCCCACAGTTAGAATCACTTCCCTAGGCTAACATTTAACCCCTTGATCACCCATAGTGTTAATCCCTTCCCTGCCAGTGTCATTATTACAGTAACAGTGCATATTTTTAGCACTAATTACTGTAGTAATGTCACTGGTCCCCCCAAAAGTGTCAAAAATATTGTTTTTTTTCTTTTTAAAATTGTTGCTCTGCTTTTGTTTATAGTGCAAAAAAAAAAAAAGAAAGTAAAAAATATGGCGTTTTTTCAAAATTCTCACTTTTTTTGTTTATAGCGCAAAATCTAAATACCGCAGAGGTGATCAAATACCACCAAAAAAAGCAAGCTTCTGGCTCCTCCTGCCTTCAAAGTGCCCCTATAGGGAGCAGCAAAGTATAGTACTGTATAATGTCCTTATAGCAAGGTTAAAAAAGAAAACCTCTGCCTTTAGAATCACTTGGTTCCTTCTCTTGCCCAGGACTACATTTCCCATGAGGCATTGCTCCTCACACATTCACAAGTTCTCTGCCATCTACATACATGTATGGATGGTGTACGGAGCTATATGTGCGTTGCACTGTATTCCCCCGATATGTAAACAAATAATGCATTCTGTAAGCAAGACAACTAATCGGCTGACCAACTAACCGATTATGAAAATAGTTGACAACTATTTTCATAGTCGATTAGTTGTCGATTAGTTGTTTCAGCCCTACTTAATAGCTGACATGTATTCCCCCCCACCACCCCCCCCCCCCCTGGATATTAGCGTTAAAGGCATCCCGAGTGACCAGTGGAGCTATCCCACTTTCGTTGAACTTACAGAATTGAGTGATTTTCCCTTTCATATTTTCTGCGACTTGTTCATTATTGAGCCAGCGGGTGTTTAATCTCCAACAGCCCCTGCGCGCACTCGCTGGCCAGACTGAGGTGACCACTGGATGTTCGTTATCTAGCCCGTCGCCCAGTTGATTGTAGATCTTACAGGAAAAATCCAGGAAGAAAAAAAAACTATCTAAAAAATGTTGCCAGGACCAAAGATCCCAGCAAGGAACTAGGAGTGGTTATAGCAGAGAGAGGGAGTATACCACCTGGGACTGCCCATGGGTGTACCCAGAATTTTCTTCTGCCTAGTGTACTACTTCTGTAGGGGGCAGTATAACCCAATTGTTATGCATGCCAGGAGCTGTGTCCATCAAAATATGATAGAGAAAACGAAATGGTGATTCGATTGGATTAGGTGGCGGTGAAACCAATTAACAGAAATCACCATGCTGAGACAAATGGGTTTGTTTCATAAAACATTTCTGATCCCCACTGAGAAATGGCAAGGCATGCCTATGACCTGAAACAATAAGTTGCTAATCCTTCTGGTGAAATAGGGACAGGGTAATTTGATCCATGGATGGACATGGGGAATCAATCAGCCATGACACTGCAAACTGTAGCCACAACATTGAAATCCACCACTACAAGGTAAGGCAAACAAAAACTGAAAATGTACAATCTAAACACATAAGTTTGAGAAAGCATTCCCCCACAAATAGACATTATAAAACGCCTATGCAAACAGCAGATTCTAATCCTGTGTTAGGCTTGATTCACACCTATGCATGTTGCTTTTGAGCATTTCTGTAGTGCTTTTTAACACGGTTTTGCGTTTGTTTTTTTTTGGAAAATTTGTTGCTGAGCAGATTTAAAATTGCAAAAACGCAAATTGCAGCAAAATCGCAGTAAAAACACAATACGTTTTGGATGCAGGTCCATTGAAGTCTATTACATGCAAAACGCTGCATTTTGCATGAAAAAAGTCCCCGACCCTTTCCAAAAACGCAGGGGCACAAAAATGAATTGATGTGAATATGTTCCATAGGAACCCATGTTAAAAAAAAGAAAGGTATTTCTGCAAAATGCATGAAAAAACTCATTAGTGTGAATCGAGGCTCAAGCAGGATACATTTCTCATACAAAGCTTTCTTGTATAAAAATACAAGTAGAACAGTCTTGCTAAAGCAAAGTAACCTAAAGGCCTTATGCACACTGGATGTTATCAAAAACACCAGTAGAAAGCTGTAGGAGTTTTTTAGCTTTTTTCAGCAAAACTATACTTCCACAAAAGCTTAAGCCTCAAATTTGTAGCTAAAAGCAGATTAGCTGTGTTTTTTCAATGCTTCTTGCCGTTTTGCAGTGTTTTTAAGCTTTTATCAAAGTTAGAGCATTTTTACAGCTGAAAAACGCCTCTTAAAACCCTCTAGTTCTGGGGTTTTTTCCAGCCAGAAAACGCTGCTGCCAAAAACTGTTAACAGCCTATGTGTGCATTGACACATAGGATAACATGCTGGGGAGTTGGGGATTCAGAAGACGCCCAGTAAGAGGGGCGAAACGTGTCAAGCTGCTAGTCTTACGTCTGACGTAATTTCCGCATCCGGTGGTTGGAACGCAAGCTGAGTGTGGCGTCCACCACTAACCAGGAAGAAGTGTATCACGCGGTTTTATTTGTTAGTGCGATATTTATGTTATTAATGAAGGATTCAATTACTACACAAGGGAGCATTTTTCCTTTATGGCATTACCTATGTGGGAGCATAAGGAATAGATGTAGAGGAGCCCAGAAGGAGAAGGAAGAATCCTGTGTATTGCTGCATGTTGGTTCACCTTTTGTGCCTACATTTCTCCACGATTTGGTGAGTGTGGTAAAGAGGGGAGCACCTGATATTTTTTGAGCACTTTATTCACTACTAGCATGTACTGGAAGATGGACAATCAATTTAAGATTTCATTAAGTACTTTCATGTGGACATTTTTCAGCTTACAGAGAGACTGATTTGTCATTTGAACAGTACATTGCATAAGATTGGATATCATTATCAAGCTGTGACACTTTTTGTAATTTTTGCACTTGTCACTTTATATTTATTTTTGAGTGTGTGTGTATATATATTTTATATAGAGGGCACTTTATATTTTATATTGAATAGCACATCATCATATATGGTATTTATTGGGGAAATTATTGCAATTGGCATGTTATAAGCCATCGTGTGCAATATATGTTTAGTTATTACACAGTCACACCATTTACACGGATTATAGAAGCACAATTTATTTATTTGCACAGACAGCAGCGCCGATATATTTTATACACATTTAGTAAGGAACCCTTTTGTTCTTTTATCAGCAGCCTGAAAATTTTACGGTAGTGCACAGATTTGATAACTATAAATTTGGTAATTCCTTAGCGCAGGTACATCCAAACATTCATTTAGTTTACTGGCTGCAGAAAAAAAAAAAAAAAAAAAAAACAGCAGCTGTAAAAAAGTCCAGTGTGCATGAGGCCAAAGTGATAAATCACAAGGTACTTGGTATGGGCTTATTTTAGGAAGTATAGCTCTGAAAGTACAGGTGGATTTCAATCTAGCCTGCCTATGCACAATTTTAAGAGGAGTTGGTGTTAAAGGAGTTGTAAAGGCAGAAGGTTTATGTCAATTCATTATATGCATTAAGATAAAAAGCCTTCTGTGTGCGGCAGCCCCCCTAATACTTACCTGAGTTCCATCTCTGTCCAGCGATGTCCACAAGTCCCTCCGCTGTCCGGGACTCTCCCCCCTTATTGGCTGAGACACAGCAGCCGCGTCAATGCTCCCGTAGCTGTCAATCAAACTCAGTTGGCCATTAGGAGAGAGAGGAGGTGAGGCCGAACAGAAGCTCCATGTTTGAATGGAAACAGGGAGCTGCAGCTTGGCTCGGGTGCACCCATAGCAAGCTGCTTGCTGTGAGGGCACTTGTCAGGAGGGAGTTTCCAGGAGCAGGGAAGAGGGACCCGAGAAGGAGGATCCAGGCTGCCCTGTGCAAAACCACTGCACAGAGGAGGTAAGTAGAATATGTTTATTAGTTTTAAAAATAAAAAACAGAAGACTTTGCAATCACTTTAAAGGGCTTGTAAAGTCAGAAGGTTTATCTTAATACATTCTATGCATTAGGATAAAAAAACCTGTGTGCAGCAGCCCCCCCCCCCCCCCCCTAATGCTTACGTGAGATCCCTCTCGATCCAGCGATGTCCAGGACTGTCTCAGCCATCTTCCCTCCTTATTGGCTAAGACAGCAGTGGTGCCATTGGCTCCTGTTGCTGTCAAAGTCAGTTAGCCAATGGGGGGTGGGGAAGAGCCGAACCAAAGCTCCCTGTCTGAATGGATACACAGAGCTGTGACTCAGCTCGGGTGCCCCCAAAGCAAGCTGCTTGCTGTGGGGGCACTCAAAGGGAGGAAGGGGCTAGGAGAGCCGAAGAGGGACCCAAGAAGGGGAGGATTTGTGCTGCTCGGTGCAAAACCAACTGCATTGAGGAGGTAACTATAACATGTTTAGTATTTTTATTTTAACAAAAACCTGAGGTTTCATTATATTTTTATTGTAGGCGGGTATTTGTGTGTAATAGTGTGTATCCTATTTATTACAGGTTGTTGCTTCAAAAAAAAAAAAAAAAAAAGAAGAAGAAAATCTTTCTGCAGTTGCTCCTTCACAGCTGCCTATTGCATTGGGTGGTTGTCCTCTGGTGTTATGAAAGTTAACAAAAACAGCCGATACTGAAAAAAAGTTTTGACACCTGACTGCTCCCTCCAGTCCTCTACTCCTATCATAAAACTCACCCTACTGCTATCACATAGTTCTGTGAATGGAGGAGGTGGAGTTAACCTCCTCCCACCCAATGCACATATACAGCCTGGTGAGGGCAACCTCAGTGTGCCTGTGTCCCCTCTGGACATAGCGCAACACCATTCGGCAAGAGGGTCCTGTGATTGGCCCTCCTGATCACATGATGGCTGTGTCCAATCACAGCTGTCATGTGATGTCAATAGAGCCATTGTCATGGCTATCGGCTCTGCTTCTCCTCACCTAGTGAGAAACAGAGCCGATCAGTGCTGGGAGGCGGCGATCAGTGAGTATAGAGCTGTTTTACTGCTCTTTACTCACTGATCACCCTGCTAGAGTCCACAACAGTGTCCCCAACACTGTAAAAACCCCTGTCACACATCTGTCCCAATGATCAACATCTGTCACATCTGTCCCAGTGATCAACATTTGTCACAGGGCCTTCAAAAATGTGATAGTTACTCAGGAAATTAAATGTGTAATTTATGCTCCTAGGTGCTACTTGGATGTTGGGCATCTGTATGTGGCCAGGCTGTGGAAAAGTGTCACACATGGGTATCACCACACTCAGGAGGAGTAGAGGAATGTATTTTGGGGTGTAATTTTTGCTATGTACATGCTATGTGTTAGAAATATCTTATAAAATTGACAACACTGAAAAAGTTTCATTTTCTTTCTACATTTTCCAAACACTTGTGGAAAAAAAAATTCAAGTTAAACTTACCGGTAACTTGTTTTCCAATAGTCTTTCAGGACAGCACCTTAGAGAGATGGCTCCTCCCTCTCCTCAACAGGAAACACCCATCCACCAGATTTTAAAAAGGAGGCTTCTCCCACCATTCACCAGTTTGTAGAAGAGTACCTCCGGCCCATGCTGGAACACAAACAGATATGGTTAATCACAGCAAAAAATTTTATACAATAGGGCGGGACTCCTGCTGTCCTGAAAGACTATTGGAAAACAAGTTACCGGTAAGTTTAACTTGAATTTTCCCTAAAACGTCTTTCAGGACAGCACCTTAGAGAGGATTATCGAGACTTACTTAGTTTAGGGAGGGACCACAGCCTGAAGGACCTTTCTGCCAAAAGCCTGATCCTCAGCTGCCAAAAGGTCCAACCTATAGTGTCGTGCAAACGTAAAGTAACTTGACCACGTAGCCGCTTTGCAGATCTGATCTGGAGTGGCACCAGCTTTCTCTGCCCATGTAGTGGCTAGCGCTCTAGTAGAGTGAGCTCTAATCCCCTGCGGGGGAGACAATTTCATTTGGGAGCAAGCCTCTAAAATAGCAGATCTAAGCCATCTGGCAATTGATCCCTTTGATGCCTGGCAACCTTTTTTGTTGCCAGAAAAAAGAACAAAAAGAGAATTTGAGGATCTAAACTCTTTAGTAACCTCCAAGTAGTGTATAAGAACTCTTCTTACATCTAGATAATGAAAACTTCTTTCCTTATCTCCTGATGGATTAGGACAGAAGGTCGGTAATACAATTTCTTGTGATCGGTTTCTCGTTGAAGCTACTTTTGGGAGAAACCCTGGATTCGTCTTGAGAGTTATCCTGTCCAGATATATGGACAAAAAGGGTTCAATAACCGATAAAGCATGCAGTTCACGAATTCTTCTTGCCACCAAGAAAGCAGTCTTGAGGGAAAGGTTTCTTAGTGTAATTGTTTCTAGTGGTTCAAAAGGTTCCTGCGTAAAGGCCTGAAGAACTACTGACAAGTCCCGTTTGGGGAAATTCTTGATAGGTGCTGGTCTGTAGCAGGTAAGGGCCCTGAAGAATCTGATGATCAGAGATTCTGAGGAAATGGGCTTTTCTAGTAATACTCCCAAAGCTGCTACTTGTTACTTACTGCCAAACCCTTTACTGCCCCCTCCTGAAGAAACTCCAAAATTGAAACGATTTTGATCTTTTGATTCACACCAGATATTATAAGTTTTCCAAACCTTTGCATATATATCTCCCTAGTGACTTTTTTTCCTACTGGAAAATAGAGTAGCAATTACTGCGTCTGAAAGTCCTTTCCTTTTTAGCAGTTGCTCCTCAGATACCAGGCGGTGAGCTTTAGCTTTTCCACTTCTGGATGATAGACTGGACCTTGAAGCAGTAAGTCCTGACAAAGAGGGAGCTGAAAGGCAGGTTTGGCTGTCAGTTGAAGGACAGTTGAAAACCAGACCCTTTTGGGCCAATATGGAGTGATCAGGATCACTGAGGCTCTTTCCGTTTGGATCTTTCTCAACACCAGCGGAATAAGTTGGAAGGGAGGGAAGGCATACCCTCAAACTGAACTTCCAGGGATGTGCTAGAGAATCCACTCCCAGAGAGTTGTTGTTTCTGTGGAGTGAGAAGTAAAGTGGTAGCTTTGCATTTTCCTTTGTTGCCAACAGATCCACTTCTGGTCTTACCCAAGTCTTGATTATCAACATAAAGACTTCTGGATTTAAGATCCACTCCGCTTCTCGGATCTTCTGCCTGCTTAAGTAATTTGCCACATTGTTTAGTGTACCTTTTAGGTGGATTGCTGACAAGGAAAGCAACCGACTTTCTGCCCACTGCAGAATTTCTGTTGCCAAAAGCTGTAGGGTATGGCTTCTTGTGCCCCCTTGCTTGTTTAGATATGCCACTGTAGTGGCGTTGTCTAAAAGGACTTGTACATGAGTCCCCTGAAGGTTTTGAGAAAAGGCAGCTAGAGACAGGCCGACTGCTTTCAACTCCTTCCAATTTGAGGATTTTGTTGTCTCTGTCTGAGACCAAATCCCCTGTGCCAGGTTTTGGTTCCAGTGGGCTCCCCACCCCCCTCTGCTGGCATCCTTTGTTAATCTTTGGTCTGTCGGGAAGGCCCAGGCCAGTCCCTGCGACAAGATTATTTGGTTCCTCCACCACCAGAGGGATCTCTTGACCTTGGTGGGGATTTTTACCTTTAAATCCAAAGTCTCTGGATTGTGATCCCAGATTCTGAGGAGGAAATATTGCAGTGGTCGAAAATGAAGCCTTGCCCATTGGATGGCTGGTATTGATGCAGTCAAGTTCCCCAGAACTGACATGATCTCTCTGATTGACCACCACTGATTTGTTTGTAGTCTTGCTACCATATTCTGGATCTTGACCTGTTTGTCTTCTGGCAAGAAGATTCTTTGTTCCACTGAGCATATCTGAAATCCTAGGAACTGAACCCGCTGAGCCGGTGTGAGGTTCGACTTCTGGACATTCACTATCCAGCCCAGAGACTCTAGATGACCTCTTGCTTTGTGCAGATCCTCTTGAAGCTTTTCTTTGGAAGGGGCAAAGAAAAGTAGGTCGTCCAAATATGGCACCACAGAGATTCCCTAAAGGCGGAGGGGCGCTAGACACTCTGCCATCACTTTCGTAAAAATACGAGGGGCAGATGTTAGGCCGAAAGGGAGTGCTTTGAATTGAATGTGAAGCATTTCCTTCCCTAGATTTACCGCCAACCTTAGGAATCTCTGCGACTGAGGGGCTATAGGGATATGCAGGTAAGCATCCCTTAAGTCTATTGATGCCATAAATCATCCTTTGATTAACAGAGTTCTGACTGTAAGAATCGAGTCCATCCAAAACTTCTTGTACAGAACTGACCTGTTCAGTGGTTTCAGATTTAGGATAAGACGGAAATCCCCGGATGGATTCTTTATCAAAAATATGTGGGAATAAAATCCTTGATGTTGTTCCTCCACTGGTACTGGACAGACAACTCCCTGTCGTCTTAGGTCCTTTAGTAGGTCCATCATAGCCAGGGCTTTTGCTGCATCTCTTGGGAGGTTTGTGACAAAGAACCTTTCGGGCAGTGTCTCTGAAAACTCTATCTTGTAGCCTTGGGACAGCATATCTAGAATATATTGGCTCTCTGTCATGGCTGCCCAATAGGGGAGGAATTCCCTCAATCTTCCTCCCACCGGCAATGTCATGTCATTGCGTTTTGCTGATTGACGCAGGAGGATGGAAGAGAACACTTCCTTTTCCTTTAGGCCTTTGTGTTGACCAATTTCTCCTCCTTTCCTGGGCTGAGGTCTGGCTGCTTTTTCTTAATGGGAAAAGACCTCTTTTTGTCCGCTGTACTATCTAGAACAGAGTCCAACTCAGGACCGAATAGGAGATCCCCTTGGAACGGGATTCCACACAGCTTGTTCTTGGAAGCTGAATCTCCAGGCCATGTTTTTAACCAAAGAGCTCTTCTGGCCGAATTGGTTAATGCTGCAGACCTTGCCGTCATCTTCACTGACTCTGCTGAAGCATCTGCAATAAATGCTATAGCCGAGGAGAGAGTGGAAAAAGAATCCAAAATTTCTTGCTTAGGGGAATCTGCTGTAATGTGTGCCTTTAGCTGGCCAAGCCAGTACTCCAGATTCCTGGAAACACAAGTAACTGCCATGGCAGGCTTAAGATTCCCCATGATGGATTGCCAGGATCTCTTAAGTTGCTGGTCCATCTTCTTATCCATGGGATCCCTCAGGACTCCCATGTCTTCAAATTCTAGGTCAGTTGACCTAGAAACCTGGGAGAAGGCTGCATCAATCTTCGGCACCTTATTCCAGGGGGCTCCTGGGTCCTCATCAAAGGGAAACCGCCTTTTAAAGGCTTTAGGGAAGAAGGTTTTTCTCTCTGGATCAGCCCACTCATTTTTGATAGCATCTGAGATGGTCTTATGCACTGGAAAGGTACGACCCTTAGGCTCGTCCAGGCCCGCATACATTTTATTATGCAGGGATAGTTCCTTCTCATCTTCCTCTAGACCCAGGGTGATATAAACTGCCTTTAAGAGACCATCCACCTGTTCCAATGACAGTTTATATTTAGAGGGCCTACTTTGTGCCCCTTCCTCCTCTGAATCTTCTTTGGAATGCGAGGGGGAATTGTGTCCTTGGGTGGGAGGACCTTCTGTTTCTACCGAAGGAACCAATTGTGATCCCTGAGAAGAATGTGAGGCTGATGGCTGACTCAGGGTAGGATCCTGCAGGGATGACCGAAAGGATTGAATGGTAGCATCCAGTTCCTTTCTTACAGATGCGACCAAATCGCCACATACTGCAGATGCTTCTTCTTTTACTAAGGCATCAATACATCCCTGGCAAAGTGTCTTTTTCCAGAGTTCAGACAACTTTGCCTTGCATGAGGGGCATTTCCTCTTGACAATTGCTTCAGAGCTTCTAGCCTGGAAGACATGAAAGAAAAAACATACACATTCTTTCTAATGAGTCAGCCTGATTCTCAGGGCCACCTAGGCGCACAGGAAGACATTAAGGAAAGCCCCATGTGCCCTGACAGGCCCCCAGCCACCGGGGGGATAGAAAAAAGGATGGAGAGAGACCCCACAGTAAGATAGGCAATAACAAAGTTACCCCTTACCTGGGCCTTACTGGTGCCTGTGCCTGTCCCACTCGCTGTTGAAGCTGTATCCATTTGCTTGGCAGCGGTATCACCGTGGCTTTCGGTACTGGTTCTGGAGACCAAAAGCGCACCGGAATAGGCACCAGCTTGCTCCTCCCCTCTTCCCCTGCTTAGGCGGAAATTACGCCACACGCCCCCTGCCGAACGCCGCCCCTCCCGGAAACCTCACTTCCGGGCAGACGAGCGTCACTCGATCCGGGAAAGCGGCGGCAAATTTGAAAAGTAGCGGTGAGTTAAAAAAGTACTGTACCGCCAGCCCGAAATGCCGTCCAGGGGTTGCGCTCTGCAGGGTCCTGACTCAGCCTAGAGCACTGAAGGGGGAAGAAGGAGCCCATGCACTGCAGTCGGTCGCGTGAATGGGAGGATGAAAAGTCTCCAATCCAATATAGGGTAAGGTGGACGTAGGAAGCCCGGTCTCTCAGGTAGCACCTTAAGAGCCCAGACTCCCCACAGAGGTGTTCCTCGGCCGGAGGAAACACAAAAACTGGTGAATGGTGGGAGATGCCTCCTTTTAAAATCTGGTGGATGGGTGTTTCCTGTTGAGGAGAGGGAGGAGCCATCTCTCTAAAGGTGCTGTCCTGAAAGACGTTTTAGGGAAAAATATCACTGACGGTGGCGGGTATCAGATCCCTGCCCTTCTCACTAACTCGTGACCAAGGACCAACCAATCTCACACCCTGCCGTCACTTGCGTAACAATGCCACTCTCAGCTGCACCCGGCACTTAGATTTTCCAGCTTGCGGGACCACAATCTAGATGCCAGCAGGCTGAGAGCGATTGTCACCGGGCTAATTAAGCAATTTACCCTTTCACTGCCGCCACCACGTTATTATGAGCCCAGCGGACGCTCGTAATTTTAGCAATACCAATTATGACTTTACAATAATCATTGGCAACACGCGCTGTCACCACAGACAGGAATGTTCAGAGGATTTATTCTATACAGTAGCACTCTTCAAGAGGCAGGTTCGTTGCTAGTTTGCATTAAGAGCTTAGGGACAAGATTAACACTTTTCAAAATAAGGTTTAATAAAAAGGTTAAAATTGGTGCAAATAAAATAGTTACAGAAAATAGTGTTTCAAAGAAATAGCGACATATTTCAGCAATTTTGAAAATGAAGATAGAATTGAGAAATGAAAATACTTGCATTCAATGTCCTGAGTATTTATCAGATTTCAGAAGCTGAGCCAGGGTGATCGGTCCTCAAACATGATAGATGTTTCTTCGTAGATGTTACCATGAGAACTGTCTAACCCCCATCTGTCTCTCTTTTTCTCTGAGACCACAGGGGGTGTTACCAGAGGTCCCTGACCAACAAACACAGTGTCCATGGGCGGCCCTAAGGTTTTTAGATAATACCAAGGAACCTCCCGTATAGACAGATTTATAACATAATTCATATCTCGAAATATGCAACGGTTACATTCTTTAAACTGCTAGTTTATAACTCAGCATGTCATTTGGCTTTAATAGATACTAAACATGAATAACTTTATCATACAGGGAATATCTTATCGCTATCTTCTATTCTATATGTGATAGGGTGGTTATGCATGATCTCGTTCCGTTCAGTATTTTATTTCTCATCCAAATATATTTTTGGAACGCATTGTCACTTCCGGTTTTGCTTCCTGGATCTCAGTGGAACGCACGCCAATAGCGGCGTTCCTTATGCCTGTTTGATCTGTATTCAAAGCGATCCTTTACTTTTAACACTAAGTATGTTTTTATGCATTGGGGGAATAAATTATTGAAAAACATACTACACTATTGGTCCCCCCCTTTTTTCTTTCATTTGGGAAACAACTGAGACGTATTGGAAGCGATCCCATACAGGCCATCTCTTATCCTGGAATTATTCTCATCATAAGCTGGTTTGCCAAAACCATCTATGATTCAATCAAGTGTGAGACTCTTATCTGTGGTGAGTAGGGAACCTAGAGGGTCTGGTCACCCACATGAGCACAGCTTTGATCGATCGGTTTCTGCACCTGAGCACTTTATTTGGACACAATATTTAAGGACTGTTTGATATAATTTTTGCACCATATTGCTGGTTTCTATTTATATTTATCACCTTGCACTTTATTGGACACATATAAGAATTTTATATATTTTTATATTTATTTGGAAATATATGTGTGTTACATTTGTATATTCACCAGTAATATTGTTATATATATCGATATGAAATACTAGCGCTGTTTTAATTTTACTTCACCATTGTTTCTAAGATTTACTTAGATGCACAGCAGCTGTATTAATTTATTTTTGCACAAATACTGAGTTATTTTAGCACCAGCAGCGCGGGTTTTAATTTTACCGTATCTATTTCACATTAAGTTTATCTATGCCATGTGTAAGAAATAACTTGCCAATATGACAATTTTGTGGGAAAAAAAAAATCTTCATTACTTAAGCCATTGTGAGCAAACAAAATGCAACTTCAATAAACTCACTATGCCTCTTACTAAATACCTTGGATTGTACTCTTTACAAGAAATGGGTCTTTTAAGGGGGGGAGGCCTCAAGAATTGAGATAGGTAGTCAGTACATCATGATTGATCAATTTCAATGATACGTAGCCTAGCTTGTAAGCTCTATAAAAAAAAAAAAAAAATACTATAAAACTTTCACACAAACCTATCATCATACACTTACTAGGATTTTTATTTTTACCAAGGACATGTGGCAGAATACATTCTGGCCTAAATTTATGATGAAATTTGATTTTACTGGATTTTTTTGGAAACAAAGTAGAAAATATTGGTTTTGTTTTTCAAAATTTTTGCTCTTTTTTTCGCTATCACAAAAAATAAAAAACCCAGTGGTGATTAAATACCAGCAAAATAAAGCTATATTTGTGTGAACAAAATGATAAATATTTCATTTGCAGTGTAGCATGACTGAGTAATTGTCATTCAAAATGCGAGAGCACTGAAAGCTGAATATTGGTCTGGGAATGAAGGGGGTGAAAGTACCCAGTATTGAGCTGGTAAAATGAGAGCATCTGCCCCACTTGTTCACGAAGAGTAACTCCACTTCTTTTGAGGAAAAAAAAAAACCCTCTGGGTGATCAATTTACATTCAGATTCCTACTTGTTAAACCTTTAGGAGTATCTCGCCCAAAATGAAATTTTTGTTGCAGAGGGTCCCTAAAATCTAACTGGGAAAATCAGTGAGCCGGTCACAAAAGCAGGAATGACATTTCTGGGGGTGTTCCATACACCAGTGATGTATGGGACACCTCCAGGTTGCCATATTGCATTTAATTTTACAGAAAATTAAAGCGCTGCAAAATGAAAACAGGAAAGATCCTTTTAAAAAGGACAGCCAAAGGAAAAAAAAATTAGTTTTGGATAGAGTGGAGAGGGATTAGAACACCTGTCAGTTTTTATTGCTGTCTGTGCCTCCATTAGGGAGGCTAATTTTCTCTATTTTCTGTTTACCATTATCATTGAAAGTGAAAGTAAAAGAAAATCCCAAATTCTGTGTTGTTCCCAGAAAAGCAATAGAGGGGAAATCTTCCAATGGGGAAACTAGTTCAGGTAACCTGGGGGATACCTGTAATTTGCAAGGATTTCCTCGTACTGTTTTGGTTCTGGGACAGGAGGTAAAAGGGAAATCTCCCCAATGGGACACAGATGGAAAAAAAACTGATAGAGGTTATAACCAATGTTCCCTTTAAGCTGCGCACATGCGTGGTAGAACAGTCTAAATGACGGTCCGGCGCAGCACAAATTCAGACTGCGCTGCCGCGTGAAGACGGTGAAGGAAGTAAGCAGTGCGCCCCGAGAGCCCGTCCATTGTGTGACAATAGCGAATGAAAATTCGCTATTGTCACACGGATCCTCCTCCTGGCCAATCAGGGAGCGGGTCCTCCCACTTTCTGATTGGCCGAAAGGCAAACCACCCCATGACATTGGCCGAGGTCCGAGGAGGAAGCGGGAGGACTGAGGAGACGCAGGGACTGAAGAGAAGCTGCCGTGAGTTAAGTGCACGGGTCTCAAGGGGGGGGGGTATGCTGGCATCTCTGCATTGACTGGGGGCAATGCTGCGGGCACTCTGCATTGACGTGCCCCCCCCATTGCTCAGTCTAAAAGTTTGCACTCAGAAATCTTTTTATTTGCTCAGCACAGTAAATTAGAGGGAACATTGGTTATAACCCTCCTTTACTCCATTTAAAATTATAAAAGAAAAAAAAAGTGGCTATAGTTCTACTTTAATAACAATTACAATTAGCGTTGTTGCACCAATACCAGTATCATTGCCAATACTAAGCATTTGCAGGAGTACTTGTACTCATTAAAAACGCTCCGATACTAAAAACTGACGCCTTCAAGTCCACAGACCAGATTCACATATATGTGGGAAGCCGGGTCAGTGCTTTTTTTTTTTTAAAAAGAGTCTGATGCGATTTCGTTCAGCAGTTCAGGTGTGCATTCTTAAAGTGTATGACACTGGAAATCGCACTTGGGGGGGGGGGGGGGGGTTCACGTCATGCGAATCAGATGCGTAAACAAAACGCATTTATGTGAACCTGGGCAAAGTGTAAAGTAATTTTTCATTCGTCTAAAAAAACTGTCACATCACACTAACAATAGTTATCAGTAATTGCCCATCAGCGAGTATTTGAGAAAAAGTATAGGTCTTAAAAAACTGGTATTGGCGCATCCCTAATTACAATATGGCTTGTGTAGCAATTGTATATGGAGATAGTTATCTGGCAGCTGTAAAGGAACTGCAGGAACATTTTATCAGAAGCAGCCACCTGAAGGGAATGAGATGCACATTAATACACATAACTAATGAGGCTATATACCAAAGAAAAATAAATAAACTTCAGTTTTAAATGTCTTTAAATGTCTGTTAAAATTTATCTTTTCTCACCTTTTACAAAAATACACAACAGTATACATCTCTGCATGTTGATGCAAAATCATCCAACATTGATAAAAAAAAAAAAAAACAGGAGGCGGGACGGGGATTTTTTTTTACTTTTATTTAATTTTTTTTGGTAATGCTCCCCCCCCTCCCCCTATCAAAGTTATCGTTATCACAAGGGATAACCAATATATCCCTTGCGATAGCTCTGCAGTGATAGGTCCTTTCTACTGAGATTTCTTCTCTGCCCTAGAAAGCATCTGATCCAACTGAAGTCATTTTGATCAGATGCTTTAGAAAGCCAGAAATGGCTTGTAAACATCAAACCAAACCAAGAAGTGACAAACGCCTTGTCGCTTCTAGGTGTCATACACTATATAAATAAATGGTAAATGGACGTTCCTCCATCTCTATGGTGTGCCAAACCGACCACAAAGATCAGTCTCCGGCTTCCTGGTGGAAAGGGAGAGCCAGTTAAAGGCAGTGGTTGGAGGGGAAGGCCACTACCTTCCATCCCCTGTAAAAGTGATTGGACAGCTATATAGCTGTTCAGATCACTTTTTCATGAAGCATCACTGGATCTACAGCTATGATCCTTGTAGAACCACTTAAAGCTGAGAACATACAGGTAGGGTAAGGCTGAAACCTCTATCAGCTTATTTCTTGATTTGCTGTTCTGATAGAAAGATTTCATTAAAATGTTATTAAAATAAAAAAGGATGTTATATTTACCTGCTCTGTGTAAGGATACTGCACAGAGCGGTCACTTCACTGCTCTTAGGCAGTACCCCCACCGGCGCTGTCTGCTCCTTATTTTTCCTTTCCTTAAAGTAGTTGTAAACCCTCTCATATACCCAGTGAAGTGAATGGCCTTAGGTGATGCACAGAGATTAAACAAATTCTCCTACATACGTTTTACTTGTTTATATGCAGCCCTCCCTTCTCTACATCCCTTCAAAAATACAGATTTGTGGTAAAATCCTTCTGCATCTGTGTGGAGTACAGAGCAGTGTTAATTTTGGCAGCAAATTTCAATTTAGTTTTAGTCTTAGTCTTAGGACTAAAATGGCATTTTAGTTTTAGTCCTATTTTAGTCTTCTGCAAGTGTTTTAGTTTTAGTCGTATTTAGTCGACTAAAACTCCAGTATTATTTTAGTCGACTAAAACGCCCTACATTTTAGTCGACTAAAACTCATTTTAGTCATCTATAATCGAATGGGTGTAGTTCAATTGTAATTTATAATGCATTATTTAAGCATTTCTCTACAATTTCCAAACTCATTATATACCACTGCTGGTCCTGGAGTGAAAAATCTAATATGTTATTATTTATGCTTTGAGCATGCACCAGTGTTAATTTTTGGCAGCAAATTTCGATTTAGTTTTAGTTATAGTCTTTTGACTAAAATGCCATTTTAGTTTTAGTCGTATTTTAGTCTTAAGACTAAAATGCCATTTTAGTTTTAGTCGTATTTTAGTCATCTGAATTGTGTTAGTCGACGAAAACGTTTTAGTCGGTTTTAGTCGACGAAATTAACACTGGTACAGAGGGGGCAGAGAGCTGCATTTACACTGTGTGAGAACGGATTGGAGGAAAGGGACACACCCCACTTCACACACGACATAAGAACAAAGGAAGGATACAGAGCTGTGTTGTCAATAGACAAGCTGTGTGCTGAGCTCTCCTCTCACAAAACTCATGGGTTTGGAAAGTCTTAGAAGGGACCAATATTGATAACAGAGGAGCAAATCGCCAGAGAGAAACAAGACTTAAAGGTTTGGAGAAAGACGAGTAAATGCTACAGATGTGTTCTTTGTTCAAATATTATGACGGAGGTTCACAACCACTTAAATGCACTCTATGCCTTAAAAAAAAAAAAAGGGGAAGGAGATCCTATTTCCTTATAGCAGAATAAACAGCACAGCGCTTGTGTGGTCTTATCTGCCCCTCTCAGCTGTAAAAAAACCTGGCTGATCCTGCAACTTCCTGTGTCACCCTCTGTGTCAGGACGATGATAATCATGGCTGCTGAGCCCTGTTCACCATGGTCAACCCACTTTAAGGCTGGGTTCAAACATGTCCGGCTGTGGTTTGAAGTCTGGATTAGTTTTGTTCCCTGGTTCAAGTGCGAATGTTTACTTGAATTCACACCTAAACCGGACCCAAAATCACAAGACTCTTTTTAGAAACAGACTGCGTCCTCCGAAGACATGTGTGAACCGGCTCCAGCCAATCTGAGTCACGTTCTGCAAATTGGATGCGGTTAAAAACACAGATTCACATATATGTGAACAGAGCCTAGTGAAAGGCAGCTGCCATTGCTAAACTTAATTCCCAAAATGCCAGTTGTCTGGCTGCCATGCTTTATTGGTAGCTCCAATAATTGTGAGTTCACTGACCTGCATGTTTATTCAACATGACTCAGAAAATACTGAAACTAGACCAATATGACAAACTGATAGATACTATTTATAAAAGGACCTCGCAAATGGCACTATTTGTACTTCCCTCAGCACGGACGTCATTAAACAGCGAGGAATAAACTCACTTTGATGCCTATACGTTTATTTTGATCCGCATGACTAACACCTGTCTTGCTGTAAAAGTAAAATGCACAGGCAGCATAACAGCTGATATCAACAAGAAAACCCATACGAAAACAAACTAACAAGAAGCTTATTTCGTTCCATTTACCTGCTCGCGCCCACACTCTGAGCAGCATGGGACCCTCACATGGGAGCAGCCATGTTAATGATGTCACCCGACGGGACGCCGACGTGCGTAACCTTACGAGGCCGGAAGTTCATTCTCTACTATTGTAAAACAAGGTCGTTTCCTGACAGACGGCACACGGTCACGAATGCCATATGTTTCTAACGTAACGTTTTTTGAACAGACACTTGTATTTGTTGAACTACAGAACGTAGTAAACGGGAAGGCGGATGTGATGTCATCCTGCAGCACCAATGAAGCTTATGGGGAGCCATATTGGTAGCGTCTCTGACGGCATGACGTTACGCAGGATATAGTACGTACGACATTTGCGGCAAGTGGGAGGGAGGAAAAACAGCGCGAAATCGCGGACCGAGCTCTACAGCTGAGAAACCCGGAGCGTTGCCGCGTAATCTGCCTCCATCCTCCGCCTGATGGCTGACACAAAGGTATGCATTCCAAAACTCCATTCTCTCCCGTCCTCTGCTCCTCCCCAGCTCAGTATGGACAGGTAGCTGGGTGAGGATGCGGCGCCGGCGGCGAGTTTTGGGCGGGGGCCTGAGATGTAGGGCTGGCCCTGTTCCTGCCAGGTGAGAGCTATGCTAGCTAAGCCGAGAGGGGTGCGCAATGTGCTGACCACCTCATGTAGCCCCCTAGGTTTCTTTGGTATTGGCCAGTGTGCAGTGAACCTGAGTAAGCCTATCTGCTTTCCGGGATAAACCATACAAGGGGGGAGGGGAGATCGTGCAGTCCCGGGCAAGGCTGATGTTTGGGGGGGTGTATTAGGCGCCCATGTTTTTGGAGCCTTCCCATTCTGGGCAGTGGCAGCACGTGTTCCCTTGCTTATCTGCCACCCTGATTGGATTTTGGCTCCTCTAATCTTGATTCCCCCGGTTTCCCTATTGCCAATATTGTTTGTGCAGAGTTCAGTCAGTGAAGAAACCTAATAATGTATTGGGTTCTATGTAGTGACTACAGTGCTACACAATAGGCCTGGTGTTCCTTTTTTCAGTGATGGATTCTAGGGGGTGTACCAAACAGAATATTGGGATGATTGGCTACAATGCCCTATCCTCCTCTTCTGGGGTCCCCCTTGCATTCCAGGCCCCTGGTCTTTGTTGGGTGCCCCAATGGAATGCTGCTTTCTCTGGGGGCACCTGTGCGGGTAAGCTCATGAGTCCTGTTGCCTCCTCCTCCCATTGACACAGACAGCAGGACTCAGGCCTCGCTCCTGTGTCACTGGATTTGATTATCAGCAGGGACCAGTGGCTCCTGCTTCTATCTGTCCAGTAAGGAGAGCGAGCGGCTGGATCGGATCAAGCTTGGGTCAGACCAAGGAATGGTTTGGGGGGAGTTGCAGCACAGGAGGTTTTTTTACCTTAATGCATAGAATGCATTAGGGTGAAAAAAAAATTGAGGCTATACAACCACTTAGAAGCGGGCTGAATGAAAATAATCTGATTTCTACATGTAGGCAAGTGATATGAAATCTGGGATTTTCCTGCTGTGCCATTATCACTGAGCCACTTTTTTTTTTTTTTTTTTTTTTTTGCTTGGAATAAAGATCAGAAATTTGAGCATAACATTGTCTTTCACATTATCCCAAAAAATTAGGCTAACTTTAGTGTGTTTTTTTTTTTTTTTTTTTTAAAGTGTATTTTTTTTTTTCCAAAAAACTGCGCTTGAAGGATTTCTGCTCAAATACAGTGTGACCTAAAATATTGCAACAATCGCCACTGTTAAGGCCCGTACACACGTAGCGATTGTTGGCTGTAAATATTCGGCCAACGTCCGATCGGCCGATTGTCGGCTTGTTAGTATGATGCTTCGGACAACCGACTTGCGACTTTTCGGCCAAACAAAATCTGGTGTGCATGCTTTAAAATTTTTGTTGGCCGTCACCAGAACGGCTGATTGTTCGTCAGTCAGTACAGATTTCGGCCGACAAAAGCCAGATGAGCAAGACTGGGCATGCTCAGAGAAGAAAAAACACACGGAAAGTCAACCATCACATGACATCACTTCTGAAGTTGGTTGTTGTTGGCCGACAAAATTCGTGTGCAGTCTTGAGCACTTTTCAACCAACACGACATCACTGGACAAAAGACGGCCGAGCGTTCGGCCGACAATCGGTACGTGTGTACGGGGCTTTATTCTCTAGGGCAGTGATAGCGAACCTTGGCACCCCAGATGTTTTGAAACTACATTTCCCATGATGCTCACATACACTGCAGAGTGCATAAGCATCATGGGAAATTAGAGCCCACAAAGCGCACACACACACATATATATATATATGTGTGTGTGTGTGTTTTGTGGGCTTTAATGCCACTTTTCCACTGCGAGTACCGGCTCGGCTCCACTCGGCACTGCTTGACTCGGCTCGATTTGCTTGAGTCAGCACTGTATAGGCTCTACTCAGTAGTGACAAACAAGGCTGCATGCAAGGGATTGTGGGATATGGTATAGGTACGGCTCGCTTGGAACCCCAACGAGGTGGTACTGTTTAAACGAGCCGTGCCATGTAGTGGAAAAGCGCCAAAGCGAGCCGTACCATGCAGTGGAAAAACACATTTTTTAGCAAAAAGTACTGATTTTAACTTGCTAGCAACAAGTGTAAGAAAAAGGTTTAGTCTTTAAGAGGTTAAACTGCCCTCACAGGCGGAAGTTCATTCCTTGGATCTAAAATAACAAAATGATACATTGTGTTTATAGGTATGAAGCCTTAAAGTGGTTGTATAACCACCCTGTTGGTACCTCTAGGTACGGTAAACATCTCTTAAACTTGTACCGTTTAGGAGACGTTTACATTGCATGCAGCCGATGACGTCATTGACGCATGCGTTCTGAAGGAACAGCTGCCTGTGCTGTTTCTTCAGAGGCCTGTGCCGTGACTGGCGGCTCCCACGTGCATGCACAGTAGTGACATCACGCAGCTCCAGCCTGTAGCACAGCCGCAGTCCACAGACCCGGAATGGAGATGGGTGGAGATGGATGCAGGAATAAGGGCTTAGTTTTCAGGTAAGTGTCACATAATGTGCTAGTATGCATTGCATACTAGTACCATATACATTTACTTTGCAGGTAATCAAAAAGGAAAAAACATTTCCTGGCTTTACTTCCTCTTTAACAGTGTTGATAAACATTTGTCGGAGACTCAGTCGCCCCGACTTTGAAGCCGCCCATGCAGCACGATTTCATTACGGCTTGCAAACGACTTCTCTAATAGAAGTCAATGCAAGTTGCTCCGACTTTGCCCCCAAGTGGTGCAGGAACCTTTTTTTTAAGTCTGAGCGCCTTGAGTTGCTCTGATTAAAACGGTTCCATTACACAGAATGGAGCGCTACTTGTCAGGTGACCAAGTCGCCTGACAAGTCGTGGCAGTGTGAACCGGCTCTAAAAATCGAGGACATGCTGTTCTAAGATTGTGAGGTGGGTGGGGGGGGTAAATCAAGATCATGTGTTTTTTTTTTTTTTTTTTTTTCTCTAACGATTAATCGCGCAGCTCTTTGTGCAGTTATCTGATCATGAGGACTCTCCACTCCAGCAGGACCCGCAGAAGCAAAGTTCAGCTATCAAGAGGGCTACACAGATTGAAAATTGGACAGTTTCTACTGGCTGAATTTCGATGTGTATACCCAGCTTTTAAATCTGAAGCAGCTCTGCACAGTAACCAACTAGCTTCTAATTTCAGAAATTATGCTTGGCATCCCCCCAATCTCTGCCTATCTGCTAGCATCTTTGGTCTTCCAGGTCTTGATCGCCAACCACTTTCATTTGCACAATCACAGGAATTCACTCAGATTTGGCATGCCGGCCTTGTACAGCGAGCTGTGTGTTCAGCTCACTGTACAGGTGTGGACAGGCAGGTAAGTAACTAATGCGCAAGAGGCCAGTGTTAAATTTGACATTAAAATTTCGATTTGGTTTTCGTCCTCCTTTTGACTAAAATGTCTTTAGTAATCTTGTCTTAGTCGACAAAAATCTCTACTAAGTTTTAGTTGTCTAAAATCGCCTGCATTTTAGTCAACTAAAATCTAATGGATTTAGTTAAATTGAATGCATTTTATAAGAATTTATTTAGAATTTCCAAACTCTACATACTCCTGGTGCAAAAAATCTAATAACGTTGTGGGGATGGGGAAGTGAGGGAATGAACAGGGCAAGGAACTAGTCTGGGGAGACTGTTATTTTACACAGTGATGAGCACTGCTACCTTGCTGAGAGGGGAAACGCTCGCCGCATGGTTGGCAGATCATTGTTCTAGAACTCCCAGGCAACAGAGGGAGCCAATACAGCTTGTCGGGGCTGGGGCTTTAACAGACAGCTCAGGAGAAAGCAGAAGTTCAGGTGGATAAACGTCCCTCCCACATTCGTTCCGTTTTCATTAGTTGAAGAAAATTTGAATTGATTTTCATTTAGTTTTCACAGTTTAAAAACATGTAATTGACAAATATTTTTGTCAAAAATTAACACTGAAAGACAAAGCATTGCTCTTCTGCATTAAAAAAAATTCCTGCCTGTTCGCCTATTTTTAACTTTGCCCTAAAGTTCCGCTTTAAGGCTGGCCATACAATATAAAATGTTCGGGTACAATTTTCCTTTAGATTTACCAAAACCATAAAATATGGGGTCAAACCTAAACTTTCAATTTGTATGCAGTCAGGAAGGCCCTTGATCTACATAGCTGGAGGTTGGGTTAAGTAGATGATTATTTAATGTATGGCCGGCTTAAGAATTGAATTAAAAATCTAGATGCTGGTTGCCATACACAAGTGCTTCAGTCTTGGTAAATCGGGTGTTTGATGCCAGGAGTTTTCAGACAATTCTGACAGTTTCTGTTATAGCGGCAACATTGTGCACAGCATTTTTCACCCAAAAAGTTTGGTTATAATACAGTGCAAGATCAAGGTTCAGAGGGCCCTGCGAATGATAACGTTTAACCTAAAAGGAGGGGTGAGTGATGTGAAGGATGATCTGATGGAGAAAATAAAAGGTGAGCATTTGAGTAGTGGTGGGGTAATCTTCCCTGAATACATGATTTTTCAGGAATTGTCCGAAGGTGGACAGAGTAGAAGAATACCAGACAGAATGGGAATGGGATAGGGCGTTCCAGAGGTAAGGCACTGGAGAAATCCTGGAAGTGAGCATGGAAGGAGTTGACAATGAGCTGGATAGCAGGAGGTCTTGGTAGGAATGAATAGGATGGTTTGGGTGATATTTTGAGACGAGGTTGGTAAAGTAGCTTGGCAGAGTGCCAGACCTTCAGAGCCCATGCCATAAATGGTGGCTCCTGCCTTCAAGCGTGGGAGTGACATCATTTGCCCCTGGCCACTCATGTAGCCGGAGGCTGCGAACCCAGAAGAAAGACCTTGTGTAAATGTAAGCCCTCTCAGCAGTGGCAGCACGCTGGCAGAAGGCTTCATTTTAATGTTATTGTAAAGTCTTAGTTTTTTTTTTTTTTTGTTTTTTGGGTAAAAATATTCTCTCTGCAGACTGGATTTTCAGTGCAGCCCAGTTCCTCCTCTTCTCAGGTCCCTATTTGATGCTCCTGGCCCCTCCCTCTTGAGTGCCACAGCACGCAGCTTGTTATGAGGGCACCCGAGCTGAGTCGCAGTCACAGCTCCCTGTGACCATTCAGACAATGAACTCTGGCCCTGCTCCCTTTTTCTCATTTGCTGACTTACTTTGACAACAGCGGGTGCTAATAGTGCCGCACTGCTGTCTCAGCCAATGAGGAGGGGAGTCCCGGACAGCCAAGACCTTCCTACAACATCGCTGGATCTAGAGGGGGCTCAGGTAAGTATTAGGAGGGCTTCTGCACACAGAAGGCTTTTTATCTTAATGCATAGAATGCTTTACGAAAAATAAATAAATCTTCTGTCATTACAACCACCTTAAGGTAAGTCTCTCATAATGTGCAATGCATACTGGCACAATATGGCATTGCCTTGCAGGGGAATTTTTTGTTTTTCTTTAACTGCGGTTTAATGCAGTAGACTTGAGTGAGGGCATCTACTTGGCAATGTTTGAACAACTTGAAGATTATTTTGCCATGGTCCCTCCTAATGATGGATGTGATTTAGTATAATGGCATATCCTTTAAAAGGCAGTTTGTATCTTGAATACACATTCTAAGCTAAAATCAATTTTGTGTTTAAGATAAAGAGCATGGGACTGGTCTTTAAGGACAACGCTCATCTTATTACTTTGTTTCTTTTAATAATAATTGTAGTTTTAAGAGTCCATTCACACTAATGCAACTTGTCAGGCGACTTGGTCAGCCTGACAAGTCGTGCAACGTTGCGGTCCATTGTGTGGTAGAGGAACGGTTCTAATAGGAGCGACACAAGTCGCTCCGACTAAGAAAAAGGTTCCTGTACTACTTCAGGGCGACCTGGAGCGACTTGCATAGACATTCATTTTATGAAGTCTGTGCAAGTCGTGCTGCGCTGCACGCGACTTCACAGGTCGTCCCCGAAGTCGTGCCGCTTCAGTGTGAATGCGGTATAAATGTGCCATTTTTAATGTTCTGCTAAATGAATTCAAATGCTTAGAAAAAGTTTTGCTGAATTTCACTGCTATTGTTCCTGGCTAACTCTGACAGAGTGCTGGTTCAGCACAATTCTAGTTTTTTCATTCTTGAACATGAATGGGATATGTGAGTTCGGGTGTTCTAATCTACTGCTTTGCAGGCCTTACTGAAAGGCAAAATGTTTCTTTGGAGTTATTTTTAAAACCTTTTCCCCTTGTTAACATCAGGACCTGGGATTTTTGAGGTGCAAATAACTCAAATGTTTACAAATCAACATTAAAATCCAACATATTTTATTCAATCAATTAAAAATATGAAAAAGGTATATGAACACATAAAGACCTCAATACATATTAAAATCACTCCATCGTAACATTCTAGAGAATGACCAACATGTTCGACAGTTGATGTTTTTTGGGTGACAGTCACCCCAGCCTGGCCACGTCACCCATTCAGTGTTCTGTGAATGTGAAAACTAAAAGTACCGACAGATTCTGCAACTGACCTGCTAGGTTGTATTTCCCAGTACTAGCAATACAGTCCTAAAGCGAAAAATCTAGAGGCTTGGTTCACACTACAGCTATGGAACTTTGATGTGCGTTTGCATATTTTGTGGGGGGCCAAGTCGCACTGTAAATCGCTCCATTGAAATCAATTTGATTCCATTGTCCTGTGATTGTGTGGCTCAAGTCGCACTAGTGTTAACCAGGTCTTATGCGAATCTCATTCCTGGAGTTCCTCTTTAAAAACTTTGGGCCAGTTTGGCTCAAATTAATTATCCAGCTCCATGTGACCGATAAAGCTGTAATTCACTGTGGTAGCCATACGTACATTATGTGGCATACTCTTTTCTGCCACCTGGGTGGTCAATGGACTTCTCCCTGTGCCCTAGACATATAGCATCACTCACTACTGCACCTCCCTCACTCCAGAGAAGCATTGTATTTTTTTCAACAAATACAAGGTCTTCTCTGATTGAACGAGGATAATAAATTGGGGAAAGTTGCTCCACCACCCATTTGTAAAGAATATGCTCATTACTAGATGCAGTCTTGACTACAGTGACTAATGGCTTTGCCAGCAGCCACATGGAGACGACACCAAGTTATTTTGTTTGAGCCAAGCTGGTCCAAAGTAAGTGTTCCTTAACGTGGTTCTAAATACAGAAGGGTTTTTATCTTTATGCATTAAGATCATAAACCTTCTGTGTACAGCAACCCCCATAATATTTACCTGAGCCCCATCTCGATCCAGCGATGTTGCATGAGAGCCTCAACTGTCCGGGATTCTCCCTCCTGTTTGACTGAGACACTGCAAGGGATGCCATTGGCTCCCGCTGCTGTCAGTGAGCCCATGAGGAGGGGGGGGGGGCAGGGCCCAACCCAATGTCTAAATGGACACCCAGAGCAGCGGCTCAGCTTGGGTGCCCCCATAGCAAGCTGCTTGCTATGGGGACACCTTGCAGGAGGAAGGGGCCAGGAGCGCCAGCAAGGGATCCGAGGAGGAGTATCTGGGCTGCTTCTTGCAAAACCACTGCACAGAGCAGGCAAGTATAATATGTTTGTTGTTTTTAAACAAAAAAAGAGACCTTAATATCACTTTAAAGCTGGAGTTCCAGTTTCTGTGTTTTTATTAAGTCAGCAGCTACAAAAAATGTAGCTGCTGACTTTTAATAAACACACTCGCCTGTCCCAGGATCCAGCAATGCGGCTGCCTGAAGCCTCACTGCCTCACTCCTGTCCCTCTCCTCTCAGTGGTGCCAGCATCACTATTGTGGGCTCCTGGTTTTGACAGCTTGTGGCTTCATAGCTGGGTGCACACTGCGCGAGTCGCGCTACTTGTCCTGAATGGCCGGGCAGTCTTCTGGGACCTCTGACATGTCCCAGAAGATAGCAGGGAGGGGGAGAGGAGAACTTCCGTTGGAGTAGCTCCAAGTATAAGTGGGAGCTGGGTAACTGTCAAAAATACATGCCAAATGTGGTATGTCAGGAGTACCTAAAACGGAAGTTCCACTTTTGGGCGGAACTCCGCTTAAGGGCCTCATGAACACTGCGGCTGCTAAACAGACGTGTTTTTTTTCAGCAGCCCCTGAACTCTCCTCAATGTTATGTGTACAAGTACACTCAGTTGTTTATAATAGTATAGAGGCAGTTGAGGTTATTGGAATTTTTTTTGAAAGCAGAAAAATTATGTTCAGGTCTGTAGTTTACCGGCATTTCAAATGCTTGTAAACGCAGTAACCCGCGTTTCTGCTCATTTGCATTTATAAGTATTTTTAAAAGGGAAAACATTTCTGATACTTTTTGAACATTTTAGGCCCCGCTCACACTGGGGCGACGCTACTTCGCTGGGTGACCTCACAGGTCGTGGCGTGCTGCTCGCACCGCGACCTCGGAGCGGCCGGCATGGACTTCATAACATTGAAGTCAATGCAGGTCGCTCCGGTTCGCCCCAAAGAAGCTCCGGACCCTTTTTCTAAGTCGGAGCGACTTTTGTCGCTCCTATTAGAACGGGTCCACAGCTTCTCTGTGGAAGGCGACCTGTCAGGCGACCAGGTCGCCTGACAGGTCGCCCCAGTGTGAACGGGTGCTAAAACTGTTGGGGAGAAAAAAATAAATTTCACCACATGCTGTTGCCTGCATCAATAGATTAGCAATGAACTCCTGGTCCTCTCTCGCAATATTCTACGTCTTCGGAGCCTCAGCAACCGCAACATCAGGAGCATTTCCTCACACGTGCTCATGATTGGATCCATAGTGAAAACACAAAAAAAAGGCCGCCATCTACAAGCACACTGCTCTCTTCTCTCACAGAATGGCTGAAATAGTTAATTTGTTTTTCATGCATTGTGGGAATTTGGGAGGGCTTCCTGAGATTCTTTAAACGCTTCTAACCTCAAATGCTTGTAGCCGCTGCTAAACTCGGTATGTAAAAGCTCTGAAACGAATGTTTTTCTTTGTCCGTTTCCAGCGTTCAGCGTTTTCACCTGCCCTGTGTTCATGAGCCCTAAAAGCAATAAACTGTAAAGAAAAAATTCTGAAATTGCAAATACCTCCTTTAACCACCTCCCTCTCGCCGTATAGGGAAATGATGGCGGAAGGGTGGTTCTATTCTGGGACAACGTCGCTGCGCTTGCACTTACCCAATCCCCGTAAAAGTTTGGTGATCAGCTTTGTCCAATCACAGCTGATCACATGTACACAAGGAAATGGTGGTTATCGGACAATACATGATGTGAGGAGAGCCAATCAGCGGCGTTTCATTACAGGGGAGACCTGCACTGATTTGTCAGTGCTGCACGTCCGTGCCGCCCATCAGTGAAAGTAAAAAACAAATTATTTACAGAATTTTCTAGCAAACTTTTTTTTTTTTTTTTTTTTCTTCTTCTTGGTTAAAATAAAAAAAAAAACCCAGTGGCGATTGAATATTGCCAAAAGAAATGTCTCAATTATCAATTTAATTTGGGTACGCCGTTGCATGACCACGCAATTGTCATTGAAAGTGCGTCACAGCTGAAAATTGAAGTGGGCATGAAGGGGGTAAAAGTGCCCAGTATTGAAGCTGTTAAACGGCGTAAGTTTAGGAGATATTTGCTGTGCCCACAGACAAGCCTTATAAGCCTGTACAAGTGAAAAAGCTGCATTTACTACCATTTTAAGTCAGCTAGCAAGCATAGATTCGATATTTCTATTCCTGGACTTTTTTTTTTTTTTTTTTTTTTTATAAGCCAAAACTTTGCACCCTTCAGTATATTGGGCACAAGTTGGGGTGCATACTTCTCTTTGAAGTGCCTTTTGGGGGACAAATGACACTTGAACATCGCGCAAGTAGGTATATGCACACTCCACGTGACAGCAGTTTTTCGCTAAGAAAGCCAGTTACCAATCCTGAGCGCTGAAGGGGCAGGCTAAAATAATAGACTTTATGAAGGTTGATACTTGCATTGGAACTTGTGTGAAAGAGGGGAGGCAATTTACAGTTCCACAAAAAGTGAGGCTAGGTACAGATTTGTGCTAGCATAGGCAGTCAAGGTAATTCCATTCATTTATTTCTGCCACAGTAGAATTATTAATGCTTTACCACTAACCATGTGTTTTGGCTTCATTCAATTTGAGATGTTTTAGGAGTGGTCAGGGCAGGGCTTGACAAATTTGCCTGAAATCTAGGAGCCAGCTAAAAAAGTTAGGAGCCAGTTTTTTTTTTTTTTTTTTTTTTAACTAACTAAGCTTTATTTAATAAAACGGATACTAAATTTACACATAAATACGACTAGAACCCCACTCTCCTCTATAGCGCAATTGGATGGAAACAGACTGTCTGTCTCTTTCCATCCGATGCCATCTGATCCGATCCATGGGATGGATAGAAAATAGAACCACCATCCATCTGTTTTTGGAGTACAGGATCAGATGGCGGCAGATTACCGCTTCATAGAGGAGAATGAAGGGTCCGATCAGGTCTGTCTGAAAAACTGACAGGCGGACCTGATCAGACAGCCCGTGTGAAAGGGGCCTTCGGCTGTGGCACGGTGATGAGAAAAAAATATATATATATTATAAAAAAAAAAAATATAATTTAAAAAATAAATTGATAATAATAACCACTCCCTGTCCACTTACCTTTTTAAGCAAAGGTAACTGGACAGAGAGATGAAGCCTGCAAAAACTTCCCATCTCCTTCCAAAGAGCAGATGAGAGGGAAGGCATTGAGAACATGCATTACTCCCGGCCACCACAAGAGGGCGCCAGTTCCCCTAGCCTCTCATCTCACAGAAGAAGGCCGAAAAGCCGGGGCCTCAATTTATGGACGGCGTGGAAGTCCGTGCACTCGGGAAAGAAGGTGGGGGCGCAAAAGGGACAGGACACCTCCTGCAGGGCACCCCAGGCGCCAGTTCGCTAATTCTAGTTGCAAATGTGACCTGGCGCCTGGGGTTTGTCGAGGCCTGGGTCAGGGGCAGGCTTTATTCTGTTGCAAAGCTATTTAGGATCAGCAGAGGAAGGAATTTATGAACGTAGCTAAGGATGTGTAATGAATTTGCTTCGCAACTGTTTAGCGTGGCCTTGCTGTTTGACAGAATTGACAAATATCCCAGTGTGTTTGAAATGTGTGCATTCTCTTTTTAGGAAACACAGGAGGAGCCTGAACCCACTGTAGAGAACCCAGATGAGGTCAACCACGATCCTCATTTTGAACCTATTGTCTCATTACCTGAGCAGGAAATTAAAACTCTAGAAGAAGATGAAGCGGAAATGTTTAAAATGTAAGGTCGTTTTTTTTTTTGTTTTTTTTTGATGAACAAGTTTTAAAATATTTTGTTTGTCTGCATTATCTATAATCACTTGCTGACCACAACTTCTGCATTGGCAAAGTGCCTCTCCTTCCAGATGGAAGGGCGGGCGCCGCTTTTGCTGTGATTAGTCACAGCAGAAGCTGATCAGCGGGTGCTGGCCAATGAATTTCTGCTGGCACCTGCTGATTGGCGAGGAGCATGACAGAGCTCTGCCTGTCAGCAGGGATGTGCTGGATCTTTTCTCTGCAAAGCAGAGAAAATCCAGTACATCCCTTAGTAAAAGCACCACTTAGTTAACACACACACTCGCCTCTCTCACACACACACTGGTTAGGCACACATTTATCCCTTTGATTGCCCCTAGATGTTTACCCCTTCCCAGCCAGGGTCATTAGTACAGTGACCGTGCACATTTTTAAGCAATGTTACTATTTTTAGTGTCCGATTGTCCACCAAATCGCAGCCCCGCTAGAACTCTCTGATCGCCGCCATTACTAATATTTACAAAAAATTGATATATCCCAGTTTGCAGATGCTATAATATTTGTGCAAACCAATCAATATACGCTTAATGGGATAAGTTTGTATTTATTTTTTTGCACAAAACAAATACCACCAAAGGAAACATCTGTTTTCAGGGAAAAAAAGGACATCAATTTTATGTACATCGTTGCGTGACCATCCAATTGTCAGTTAAAATAACGCAGTGCTGTATAGCAAAAAATGACCTGGTCATGATGGGGGGGGGGGGGGGGTTTAAATCTTCTGGAGGTCAAGAATCCAAACCATTCAGATTCTTATCTTCATACTAATTGGGACCCTCATGCCCCTTTCACTCCTGGTGCGACTTGTCATGGCATCCTATTTATGCCTATGGAACTATTCAAATTGATAATACTCCAACTTGCACTAATTTGAAAGGTTTTTTGCATGATTCTTGGTTATTTTCACGTGCGACTTGCTTTGAATGATGTTGGCAAGACTCGCATGAAATCGCATTGACCATCGCCTTCTAATGTTTATCACTGAAGGCTGTTTTGAAATGCTTTTGTGGTATTCCCTTATAAGTCTTGTGTATATTGTTTTGAACAGGAGAGCAAAGCTTTTCAGATTTGCTTCTGAAAATGACCCACCTGAGTGGAAAGAACGGGGCACTGGTGATGTAAAACTCCTTAAACACAAGGAGAAGGGAACTATCCGTCTTTTGATGAGAAGAGATAAGACTCTAAAAATTTGTGCAAACCATTACAGTAAGTAAAAACGTATTTTCTTTGGTACTTTATGTATGTTGCATATGTAAGGACTGGGACAGGTTGCAAAATCTTACAATGCCTGACCTGAGGTATGAGGTTTTTCGCCCTGCAGGCAGAGAAGTGCAGAGTAGGAATATTGTGAGATGCTGGGGAAAAAAAGACTAAGGGTTTGCATATTTTAAATTTTCTATTTTTGGGGTAAAAATTTATGCTGAGATAGTTTGACATGCTGCTAACCTAGTATAAAGATTTCTACAATGCGGAAATGTACAGTATAGTGAAGATTTCGCAAACCTGTTCATTTAATTTCTTTAAAATCTGAATTTGTTAGCAACTTTTAGTTTGTGTACCTGTTTAAACTAGTAGAAACATTTTAGAGATGTTTGAATAAATTAGATGTATGCCGAAATGGTACATACAGGTAATGCAGACATGCAGAATGGGCTTGCAAAGTCCAAAAAATAAGATGTGTAAAATATATATTTCTATGTTATCTCACTCAGGTAATATGCAGCTTGCCTATTCGCTTTTATTGGAAAATGGGCTAAATTTATATTTCTACGAAATAATATTTTAAGCCCCTATTTACTTATGCAACTTTGGACCCCAAAGTTGCACTCCATGTCTCACAATAAGTACTGTTCATACCTGTGCGACTTAGTTTATTCGCAATTAGTTTAAAGTAGTTCTTGCACTACTTTGGTCAGTCTTTCATGCGACTTGAGGACCATAGACTTCAAGCTTAAACGCACACACTACCTTGTCACCATGTTGATGGGAGCAAGAGCCTCTTCACAACCCTGGACAGTGGTTATGGGGGGGTCATCAGGAAGGATTATCGGAATCTGGAAGCCCTCTTTAACAAAGGGGGCCCTGGGATCCCAGTCCCCCGCCCCCCCCCCAATTTTTTCTGTTCTGCATATGTCTAGCGACCTTTGTAGGGCACAAACAAAAAAGGTTACACTGGTCAAAATGGCAACGGAACTCACACGATTTAAGTCGCACAAGTGTTAAAATCAGCCTTGGTGTCCATTTGGTTTCATTGGTCCAAGCAGTTTATCAAGTGGTCTTTCATTAGACAGCTGCAGATTGGCCTCCCTTTGCCTGCCAAGGCAGCAGAGCTGGGAACGGTTAATTAGACATCACAATGCATCAGCAGACCTGCCGTCAGTACAGTCACCCCCCGGAAATTAATGTAACGTACTCCCTCTACCCAATCATTTGACATATTCCATGACCAGGGAGCAGAAGTAGTTTCCCAGTGGGCACCTGTACTGTTTGCAGGTCTGAAATAGGTGGGTTGAAATATCTGCTGCATTTAGCCCCCTGAAGATTCCTTTAAATTCCACAGGGACCCCATCCAAACTCCCAGTGTTCAGCCTTTGGCAGAGCCTCGTAATTCCTACAGAACCCCCCCCACCACCATTACACCCAGCCCCATTCAGAACCTTCCAACATTTCAATGGATATTTTGCATTGCCATACTTTTTTTGTTTTGGTTTTTCTTTTGGGGCATGGGAAAGTTTTTTTTATTTGTAAGGCTTTTAACGAACCTCATCTTAGTAAGGGTGATAATTGCTAAATACACATAGGCAGCGCTATACCACCTTGTGATGGTCAAAAGAAAAAATAAAACAAACTGCATTTTGACATGCTTTCTTCCTCACACCTGGAGATGAAGCCTGTTTTTGTGGAATTTTTGTTTAGAAAGTTGTCATGGATATTTGTCTTGCCAGTGCAATGCCTCATTGCTTTTCTGTCTTTACAGTTACACCTGCAATGGAGTTAAAGCCCAATGCGGGAAGTGACAGAGCCTGGGTCTGGAATACATATGCAGATTATGCGGATGAGGCACCGAAACCTGAGCTGCTTGCTATTCGATTTTTAAATGCAGAAAGTGAGTATCTTGAGTTTTGAACAACGTCTAACTTTCACTTTGAGCGTGGTTTTAGGACTTTTGGGTATAAATAGATAAACGGTGTTAAATAATGGCAAAAGCTGGGATTGCAGTTTGCTTATTTCTAGGAGCCTTCTGTCAAAGTATTGTAGTTTTTAGCCTTTTAAGTATTATTCTTTAAGCTGTGTTTGTTTCTAGCGTTGTAGGTATTTAATTCCAGGGCTGTAGTTCCTGCATAGTCGTGTTTTCCCTATTTGGCTGCAAGTGTGAAAATAGACTTTAAAATGTCTATTCACTTTTGCAGCCAAATGGGATAATACCTGCTTTAGATTTGTTACATGTCCCCATTCACATAGAAGAACTTACAAGGTAAGAAATATAAAGAAAAGGGGGGGGGAAAAAACATGCTGTGTGAATAAGGGCACAGAACAGAGGTGTGGGAGGGTGTGTGTTTATATATATATATATATATATATATATATATATATATATATATATATATATATATATATATATATATATATATATATATATATATATATATATATATATATATATATATATGAGAGGATTGCAAAAGTGGAAATGCAGTTTAACCATTTGCTGCCAAATCGCATACCTAATACGTCAATTTGACTTCCAAATGATGGCCGGTACCGGTTTCTTCTTCTTCTTTTTTTTTTTTTTTTTTTTTTACAGGGCTGATGGTCAGCTCTCTTGTAATGACTGATGCGACTAAGCTGCTGGTTGGCCATTAGAAACAGTGGGAGAGAACATTCTCAGAAAAAACCCTTTTGCAGCTCTCCCATCCCACCAAAAGTGGCTGGCCGGAAACGCAAACAAAGCCAAAATCAGCTTTGATCGGGTCTGGGATATGGTAACCTGGAAGCTATGTCATGACATAATTTCCAGTTTACTGGAACTTTAAACTTAAAAGGCATGCAAACTGTAAGGTATCACTGCGAACGTCCGATCATGTGCAGTTATTCTAGCACTGGACCCCCTCTGTACATCTAAAATGGTAACCAGAAAAGGCTTTTAAAGCATCGCCTATAGGAAGTAAAATGTATGTAGTTTGTTGCAGTTGTGCAGGGGCATGCATAATTTAAAGCATGACCTGTTTGGTACAGGGTTGATACGGTCAAGAAAAACCTGGAAAAGTAATTTAATTTTAAAATGGCAATTTCCAGGCCTAAAAAGTTTTGGAAAATTTACCCACAAAGTTTTCGAAAAGTCATGGAAATTTGTTTCACAATCTCTGTATATTCGAATATGCAGAAAAAGGCGCCACTCAGTGTAGCAGATGTACATTTTATTGACAAATTAAAAACTTGCATGGAGGTAAGCGGCTATCTTCATAGCTCGGCGTCCTTACGGGTCCGCTGTGTTTTCGTCCCTGAGGCTGGCCAGAAGCCGGGGGATGACACTAGGGGAGAAACAATCAGGGGACTCGGTCAGATCGAGGCAGCGGTGAAGCGCATACCTCACTGGAGGGCTGCACTAATGTGGTGATGCGGGGGGCGGTAACCGGTTTCGGAGCATGCGCGAACTGCTCCTTCAAACCCCTGAAGGAGCGGTTCATGCATGCTCCGAAACCGCTACCCCCCCCCCCTGTGTCATGTTCCGTGTCATCCCCTGGCTGCTGGCCAGCCTCAGGGACGGAAACACAGCGGACCCATAAGGACGCCAAGCTATGAAGATAGACTCTTACCTCCCATGTAAGTTTTTTTAATTTGTCAATAAAATTTACATCTGCTAAACTGAGTGGCGCCTTTCTCTCTTTTCTGCCTGTTCGTGGGACTGTTGCTTCGGCCTAACAAAGAGCTGTCTTCGATGTAAGCGCCGCATCTGTGCCATCCATACCAGTCCGTCTGCACCTTATCCATCCTGACTGCCTGAACTGAAGCTTTATCCCCAAGCAGGAGCGCCCATCAAATCTTTTTTTTCTTTCTCCAATATATTTGAATATAGTTGATAATATTGGTTAAATTACAATAGTTACGTAGACATTTCATGAAACATTAGGTCATGAATATTTACTTGAAGTCGTGGGAAAGTCATGGAATTTTATTGGTAAAAATGTGTACAAACCCTGTTGGTATTTATTTACTTGGTGTGACATCTTTTTATATATATATATATATATATATATATATATATATATATATATATATATATATATATATATATATATATATATATATATATATATAATATATTCTTTTTTTTTTAAATATCAGTTTAAGTATTGTGTGGGTTTTTTTTTATTTTTATTTTTTCCCATTACAATGTAAGTGCTTCCCCAAAAACTGCATTTGAGAAACCACTGTGCAAATACGGTCACATAAAAAAAATTGCAAAGCCCACCAATTTATTCTCTAGGTACTCTGCTTTAAAAATGTTAGAAGGTTCTAACTAATTTCTAGCAAAAATAAGATTTTCACAAGTCCACAAAGTGCCAGAAAATGCCCGGTCTTCAACTGCATAATAGTGTTGGAAAAAGGGAGAAAAAAAGTGGTAGGTGGTGAGCAATTAAAGCAGTCTAGAGCTCCACCTGCTGTTTGGATTAAAGACTGCATCATACATACCATATATTTTAGATTTACCAGACTTAAAAACTGCCGTGGATTAAAATTAACTTCCCTTGCCTAGCAAAGATATCTGCACAATTGTGACTACACTGAGTGTAGTTTGTGGATCCTGTTAGTTTTGGGTTCTACCTAATTCTAACCCTAATTAAGCTATATATATGTACAAAATTGACTGTTCCTTATTTAACCCTTTTGGTGTCACGGATGTAACTCGTACATTGTGAGGAGCAGGGGGGTTTGCGTGCACTCCCAGGCTGCTGTAGCACTGCGTGTAAAACTGACACATTTGGCTCGTAGGTGGAAGTGATCTGGCAGCTGTATAGCAATCTGATCACTTCCATGTACCCCTGGTAGTGAGAGTCCGGAACCCCCATGATTGTTTTTGCTGGGTAGATGGAAGACAAGCAAACATCTGTTCGCTGATCTCCCCTAGTTAGACATGCATTATGCCATTTCCAGGTTCAGTTGTTTTCTCTGGCCTCTGTGGTTTTGGGGAAAAAAGCTTAAGCACTATCTGTGCTACATCGGCTTCACTGGTAGGTGGGTGAGACATCGGGGGTCAAATAGACCTGGATGTCTCATAAAGCTAACCTATCTAAACTAAGTGCGATCACATAATCGCAAATCTCAAATCGCACCACAAAGGTATCTATTTTTTTTTATCTGTGAGTACTTCACCGAAAGTATCATCACTTGTACTCATAGTTAAAAGCTAGTATTGGTGCATCCCTAGATGTAGTAATCTGTTACCTTTTGTAAATGAATGTAGAAGAAATGTATTTCAGGTCTGTTTTTGCTTCACTAAAAAAAAAAAGTTAATGTAAAGTGCTTGCTTGCTTCTTTAGATGCTCAGAAATTCAAGGCAAAGTTTGATGAATGCAAAAATGAAGTCAAGGACAAACCAACAAAAGGTAAATTAAACGCCGTTATCTTACTGCAGACTCACTCTGTGCCTAACTGCAAACCTCCAGTAATGGCACTTTTTCTGTCTGCTATAGAAAAACCGGGATTATATATATATTGCTTTCTGTTTTCAGGAAAGTTTTCTATGATCTTGGGATACTCTATGGTTTTAAAATGTCAAATCTTTGTTTTTTGGCAAACTTATGTTAGGTAGTTTTCAGTGATATTATGCTATTGGTGTTAAAGTGCTGCTTGCTTTATATTTTGTTTAGTGTGTGGTTTACCCTTAGACCATGTGAAACCATTTACTAGAAACTAGTGTTTTCTTTGCCAGAACCTTCCTAACTGGGCTTTAGAGGCTCAACATGGGAGACGGCAAATTGATTATTTTTATAGTACAGAATTCATAAAAACTGAGGCATATAAGCCTAAAATAGATCCATAAAATAAATTTTGCAAATGACTATACTACAGTACCCCAAAACCATAAATATATAAGTATCAAAGAACGTGACATTTGTAGAACTATTCTTCTGGAAACCCATTTCGCTAGGTGAACTTTTTGTCAATAACACGGTTCTTCAGGACCTGATATGGCACAGTAGAGCAACAAATATTGCAGTGGATTGTGCAGTGTTTCTTGGCGTCTAATGACCCTAGGCATTTTTCTCAAGGCTGGCGAATATCCTGTGGTTTTTGTGGACTGCTGTTTGCTGTACTTCATAATATCCCTAGTTCTTTGTCTTCAACTGGACTTTGGGGCTTTTTTTGCCCCCTCTTATACACCTTACCGCAAATTTTCCAGTGAGATTTATGCCGGTGGCACACTACTGCATCCATCCCTAATAAACTGGATAGGTTTGCTTTAGCACCTCTGTCTTTGAATAGTTCCTGCTGTTCGGTGGGTCCTGGGGCACCTAGGAAGTACCTTATTGGATTTGCATGATTCACTGCAATATTTGTTGCTCTACTGTGCCATATCGGGTCCTGAAAATGCAGTGTTTGGTGAAAAATTTACCTCACAGATTGGGTTACCAGAAGCATGCAGTGTTGCGTTTGTAAATACTTGTATATTTATGGTCTTCTGTAATCCCTAGTGAGAGTAATCAAAGCATGGTACAATTCTATGAGCCCTAGAATGTATTGAGTAATGGTGTGGACTCTTAATGCTCATTCGCACTAGCTTGCACAGGAAAATGATCGTTTTTGTGTGCAGGCTGGTGTCTTTGGCACTTTTCTCCTTTTTCTATTCCTCACTCTTGGTCTAGTGTTACAATGTAGCCAGCTTCGTTGACTAATCGTGAGGTGTGGGAAGGAAAAGGGGCAGAATGAAGCACAAACTTCTACTACATGTCTGTTTTTGCAGACTGGAGCACCCTAGGTTGAAACGGCTCTAGAGCTGCTAAAACTATGTAAAGGTACATTTAAGGTGACTATCCAATTCTGGGGGTGGATTTATTCCACATAGAAACCAAAAAGTCCAGGTAGGCAAGGGTGTTATTGGTAGTAGTGGTCACCTGGCATTCCATAGAAATATTCACATCTGTATGGTGCATACAGTGTTTTGGTCACAATAGGCATTTTTATGAATGGCCAAGACCATCCCAGTCGCCGCCTGATGCTCCTATCCATATTCAAGTTAAAAATAGTTATGTTACTACTTAACTGAGGTAGTACATGTGGCGTCTGCCCTGGTGGACTACTCATGGGAAATAATTTTGAAATTTGAACCGGTGGCACCAGTTTGCTTGTCACGGCTACGCTGAGATGTCCCCTTTCTATAAGGTATCAGACACTACCATTACTACATGATCACTGTAAAGCTCCATTCACAGTTGAGAGTATAGTTTATTCATCTAACAAGAAAACGCTTGTAATCTGCCAAAAAATAAGCTTGTGTACTTTTTGGAGCTTCGGGCATTTTGCTTTAGGCAATAGAACGCTCATATGTGAACAGGGGCCATTGAAATAGAATTTTGCTTGTTGGGAGTTTTTTTGAGACTTCACACCTGAGCGTTTTTCAGCTCATAAAAAAAAAGGCTCATCTCTGAACAGGGCTTGAAAGTCCCACTTTAGATGAATTGCTCTGGCTCAAATAAAAACCTGTTGTTTTCCTTAAAACAAGTTAGTGATCTTGTTGTGCATTAACTTAAAACCTGAACTTGTCACTGTTTTAGTAGTGGTTTCACTACTTTAATTGTATATACATCTTAAGAGTTAATCTTTAGCAAGCTTCCACATGAAGTGCATTTCTTTTGTCTTCGCTCAAGATTTAACCAATGTTCCTTTTTAAAAAGAAATTCCAGAAAATAACTAGTTCAAATCAGTTTGGCTTTTTGTGTGCGTGTGTGACTATAAGGAGATATCTTAATGGCGTGCCTGCTCTACTTATTGGACTTGATGGCTGAAAGGCTGTGTGTTTTATTAGGACTGCTTCACACTGCCCAGCTGCTATTTCCCATGGAATCCAAATATGTACCCCAGTTTTGGTGCGCTTTCAGAAAGCGCACCAAAACTTGCGTTTAACAAGCAAGCAGCAAGCTGCGGGACATAGTCTATGGGAAAGCACTGCTAACCCTGCAGAAAAGCTGTGCTTTGCCCAAAGCGCAGCAGGGCAGTGTGAAGCCTCTTGGTATAAAATGTTCTCCACAGATTGCTTAGTAACCTGATTTGTTTTCAGCAGACTCGACCAAAAATGATAGTACTGATAAAGTTGCAGAAAAACTAGAAGAACTATCGGTAAAAGAGGACAAGGTTAAAGACCAAGAGGAGGAGGCCAAACAAGAAAAAACGGAAGAGAAGCAATAAGTCCTCTAGAGCCTTGTACTTTTATTTTTACAAGGGACTTTGTAACTAAGAAAAAAGAACTGAGTTCAAACATTCAGGTTGTTTTTTCTAAGCTTTTGCCCTTCAGAAGTTTTCTTGAGAAACAAAAATCCATTCCCCAGTCATGCAAATGTACTGTGTTCACTTTCTTTTTCCATAGTGGAAACACTTATTTATAGTCATCCAAAGTAACAAATAAACCAGTTTGAAAAAAATTGTAATAAAGTTGGGACTGGAATCTATAATGGTTACGCAAAAATAATGCATCTCGACCAGGGAAAAGTATGGGTGTTGCCTTAAATAAGGTATAATAGACTTGAGCATCACATTTCAGTTGGTGTGAATGGGGTATATTTTTTCTTTTGTTGTGACCCAGGTAGGATGACGCTGTTTAATCAAATAAATTTAAGCTGAGAATTAACACATCTGTTGTGTTTCATAGCAATGTTTTCTGGTTTTTTTTTTTTCTTTCCCCTATTATGGATGCTTTTAAATCCAGTAGTTAGGTCTAGGAATATTGCTACAGAAAAGTGTATAATTTCAATTAAGCTCTGTTGTCAGTGTCATGCCATACAGCAGTTGTCTATCTTGTCTATTGAACACATGAAGTCTTTAACCTTCAGATTATGTTGCTGCCTGCAAGGAGATTGAATGCTGATAGCTTTAGGCCAGTCCAGGTGAACATCTACTACCAGCATGCCTTTGTTTTTTTTACTAAGTGGCATAGGAGGATAAATGTATTTTCTGTAGCTCTGCTGTGTTGAGTTCTACTTTTTTGCAGACACCTTGTACCTTAAACTAGCTTAAGCCAGTAGACCCAGATTGTAGCCAGCCATCTAGCAAAATTGTTCTTTACCTAGCTTTTGGAGTTTACATCTGGACCCAGCTTGACTGGGCATTGCAGTGATAGCCTGAAAGTGACCCGTCCAGGAGTTTTGAGTGGTCCTTTCCATACTCTGTTCTGGTATAAGTTAGCTATTGAGCGTTTTCCAGGTCCTTAGCCACTCGATTGGGGAGTAGTCTGATCATGCCAAGCATCAAAAGCTACCTCGTGTTCCTGCTTATTTCTACTGTGGAAGGGGTTAACACTAGAACTGAGCACTGAAATCTCAAGTTAAGCTCTGCATGCTGCATCTCCCCAGTGTTGCTCCTGTTTGAAAAGAGCCTATTCTCATTGTAACGGCCCTGGGTTTGCTTGTAGTCTTTTGACACTGATAATGTCTGCAGCTTGGAAACCTGATGGCCTCTACTCCTAGAGTCTGTCATCTGTGTCCGCTTTAGCTCTGGCTGTGGTCTTACTATGGTCATATGACTTTTATAGGCCAAATCATGCAGTTATTGGCTGATGGAATATATAAGCTTGCTCCCATACCTTCTGTAGATGTAGAAGATTCACTTGCAGCCTCTGGGCCATAGAGACTGCCTAATTTTGACATGCTATATTCCCTGACTATTACTCCCAAATTAAGGGTCAGTCTTTATATTCCCCTATATTACCAGGTCCTTTTTGTATGTATGATTATAAAATCTCATACCTTTTTTAAATTTGTGCCATAAAAAAAAAGCCGGGATGGCATGAATACCCAACTGTGCGCTCCCCAAATGACTATTAGCTAGAGCTGAGCGGTTTAATATAAGGGGGGGGGGGGGTTAGTGTGCAGGATAATGGCGGTAAAGCTCAAACAGGCTGAAATGGACATCTCACAAAAAAGAAGAAATAAATCCACCCTTAAATCCCCTGCTTTGACTTAACATTGTTATACAAATGGAGCCTAATGGCTGTACCTTAAAGTTTTGCTTCCACCTTTTTGCAATCAAATGAAAAAGCACATTGTGTGTTCTCATTCACACAACAGACCTGAAAATAATTTCTAAACTTTTTTTTACTTTCGTTTGGAGCAGCATACTTGGGGCTTTGGGCAGCTTCTATTGCTTTGAAAGGATGGCAATATTGAAATGAAGGAGGGACAAGACAATCTATATTCATGTTTTGATCTTTAACCTTTTTTGTTAGGACAGCCTTTAACATCTTTAATTGTTGATGAAATAAGCCAACACGGTGCAGGCAGGGTTAATCATGGCACACAACTCCATTGCCCCTTTAAACCTTATATAGCAAGGGAGGACTATGTAGAATTTTTCAGAAAAGATCAAGTTATGCTGTGTAAATGGCAACATGTAACAAAAGTATGTAATCCTAGTTTGGTTGCAAAAGTGAAACCCTTTACCTTTCAGTTTTAACAATCAGCTAGTTCTCTTGTCTGATGTCTGATATTATTGTGTAGGGCACTTTGATTTGCAGAGCCCTTGTATAGGAAGCATTTGATCCTTGTGGATTCCAAACGCAAAGTCTCTTCAAACCTATTCCTGATACTTTCATCAAGAGCTCGACTGAAGGAGAGTACCCATCTTCCTCAGAGGAAGAAGCTTAAAGCGTAACTCCACTTTTGTTGAGAAAAAAAACATTCTCCCTTCTGGGTGATCTATGTACATTACAGGGATTGTAAAAAACTTTGTTGCTGATTCCTACTCCCCCCCCCCATTAAGAAATCATTGTTCCTCTGAATGGGTCAAATGGGAGTGGTTTCATAATTATTTGTCGGCTGTGGAAGCTGCTGGGCCTGCATCCCTTTAAATGTTTTCTGTACCTCCACTGTATCTCCAAAATACCTGGACTGTATCTCCAAAAATTACATTTTTGTTGCAGGGGATGCCAGAAATCGGACTTGTATCTTATGCAGACTTATGGGAAAACTGGTGAAAAACAGCTCTAGGTAGCCATATTGCATTTAACCACTTCCCCTCGGCGGACGTCCAATGACGTAGTGGGGTTTAGATGGGGAATTTTTCCTCAGGCGATTCCCTTCACTATAATAACAATCATAGCGGCTGAACCGCCGCTTGATCGCTCTTACAGACGGTGCTTCGATCGGCGAGCCGGAGAAGGAATTGGCCGCCGGGAGGAAGTGTATCATAGAGACTGCGAGGACCAGATGGTCCCCGGCAGTCTCAGACTCTTGGAGGACCGGGCACAATGTGATGACATCATGCCAGGCCTGGCAGTTTCAATACTGCCGAGATCCCTGCATTCAGCTGAGATCGTGTGGGTTTTTTTCTTCTTTTTTTTTTTTCCTTTCAGGCTTTCTAGCCTGTAGGCGAGATCTGAGGTCTAATTGACCTCAGATCTCCCTATAAAGAGGGCCTGTCATTCACTGATCCTATTGCAAGGGTTGGTTACTTTCCTTGTAGTAGGAATAAGTGATCCAAAAAATTAAATGGAAAGTGTAAAAATTAAAAAAATAAACCATTAAAAAAAATTATTGTCCCTGTTAGCTCGCACACAGAAGCGAACGCATGCGTACGCCTCGGCCACATATGTAAACAACGTTCAACTAATACATGTGAGGTATCGAATGTTGGAGCGAGAGCAACAATTCTAGCCCAAGATCTCCTCTAACTCTAAACTGGTAACCTGTAAAAAATTTTAAAGCATCACCTATAGAGATTTTTAAGTACTGAAGTTTGGCGTCATTCCACGAGTGTGTGCAATTTTAAAGTGTGACTTGTTAGGTATCGATTTACTCGGCGTAACATCTTTCACATTATACAAAAAAAATTGAGCTAACTATAGTGTTTTTTTTATTCACGTTTTTTTTGTTTTCCAAAAAAAGCGTTTGAAAAATTTCTGCGTAAATACCGTGTAACATAAGTTGCAATGACCGCTGTTTTTATTCCCTAGGGTCTGTCATAAAAAAAAAAAATATATATATATATATATATATATATATATATATATATATATATATATATATATATATATATATATATATATATATATATATATATATATATATATATATATATATATATATGAGATTTGGGGGTTCCGAGTAATTTTCTAGCAAAAAAATTAGGAGCAGAGTGCCAGAAACTGCCCGGTATTAAAGTGGTTAAATGCATAGATGCGCTGGACCTGATGTGAAAAACGGCAGCACCTAAAAATTCCTGAACCTGGGAAAAATGTGTTTGCATGTGAAGGTGCGCTATAGAAAATCTTATCAAAATGTAATCAGGGTTACCATATGAAAATAAAATGACTAATGCCTCGTACACACACACCGATTGTTGGCTGACCGATCGGCCGTCTTTTGTCCAGTGTTGTGTTGGTTGAAATGTGCTCTAGACTGCACACGAATTTTGTCGGCCAACAACCAACTTCAGAAGTGATGTCATGTTCTGGTTTACTTTCCGTGTGTTTTTTCTTCTGAGCATGCCCAGTCTTGCTCATCTGACTTTTTTGTCTGCCGAAATCTGTACTGACTGACGAACAATCGGCCGATCTGGTGACGGACAACAAATTTTATAGCATGCACACCAGATTTTGTTCGGCCGAAAAAGTCGGTTGTTGGAAGCATTGTACTAGCAAGCTGACAATCGGCTGATCGGACGTTGGCCGAAAATTTACGGCCAACAATCTGTGCGTGTGTACGAGGCTTTAGGCAGCCTTAGCCATATTGCACTGCCTTTTCAGAAAATCGCAACAGCTGCAAATTGAAAAGGAAAGGTAACTTTTAATATTCAATCATAATGTGATTTGTGTCGCAATTATGCAATTTTTTTCCCCTACAAAAGTGGAGTTACCCTTTTAAGGAGCAAACTGAAGTCTTTCCCTTTTTGTTTTTCTCCTCTCCACTGATTTACTCAGATGCTCAGTCTGGTTACCAGTCTGCCAAATCATCCTCCATAATGCGCTTTCTCTTGCATGTGCACCTACTTCCAGAGTTGGATGACCCCTGTGAATGCTTGGACAATTTGCATCTCCTGCACCTAAGCAGTTTTGTTTCCTGCTACTTTCTCTTGTTTCTTGGCTCCAACATTCCTTGGTCGCGACAGAGATTGGCATAACTTTCCTAAGCTGGGTTGAGATGCAATTTCTCCAATTCCTGTGTCAGAATATTCACAAGGGTTCAATTTCCAAACACAGAGCACCATATTGGATTTCAAAACGTCTTTATTCCAACCCAGAAATGCAGCAATACTTCTGGGTTTTGTAGATATGAACATGTACCTGTATGTCCCCATTATTCAGAGCTTTAGCATTTTCTGTGTTTTGTTGTGTGCTCTAAACTGCCAGTTTGTGGACCTGCCCCTTTGACTTCTGCACATTGGGTGTTCACCAATGTGCAGGCCCAATATTGGCTCACTTGTAGCATCTTTATTTTTTGGTACTTAGATGACCTGTTGAGGTAACAGCACAAACTGTCAGACAACTTTAAAATGAATTGTCCAGACATTACAACAGTTTGGGTAGATTCTGATCCTTTAGAAATACTTCAAATGATGAGTCAGTCTCAGCGGCTGAGTTTAGTTCTGCACACGGTTCTATCCAGAGTTTTTGCCACAACAGAGCCTTTAGACACTCTCTAATCTCAGATTTTTAAATTCTTCTGTCCAGGAGTTGTAAAACTCTACTTTTGCACAGCATTATTGGGTCTGATGGTCTCCTCCTTGGAGACGGTTCAGTTTGCCCATTTTTCTTTTACTCCAGTTCTTGACCAGGCAATATGTACTTGTTGCACAAGTCTTGTCGGGTCCCTGGCTTAGAGTCTCGGGGATCAGGGAAGTGTGTTCTTTCTTCTGTGGGATTTTTATCAGATGTTGAGCTGGGGGAAGTGTTATGGGCACTCTGCTGGTACAAGTGACTTGGTTGTGTAGGAGTCTCCATATCCTGATCAACATCCTGAGCTTCAGGGAGTTTGGCTGTCTTTGCAGTGTTGGACCCTCTTGTTGAAAGGTCACCTGACCTGGATTGTCGGGCAATGCCATAGGGGTGGGTTAGGTAAGCCATCATTGATGTCCAAGAAGTCCTGCTGCAGCTAGAGAGGTATGTTGGATCCCATCCTGAGCAGAACTTCACTTTTCAGCCTTGTTTGCCATGTACAACTTGGACATTGCCAGACTTTCTCATCTGGCAGCACCTGGACCCATGGGAGTGGTCCCTAGACCCAGCAGTATTACAGGACTTGTCAGGGCTTGGAACGTTTCATGTGGACCTCCCAGCCTACAGGTTTTTCTCCAGGTACAGAGATTCTGAAGCAGTAGGTCCCCTGGTAGCTGTGTTTGATCAGGACATCATGATTTGTTTTTCCTCTACTGAAACTTCCTTGCCCTGCTTCAGATTATCAGTGGAGGATGTTCCAGTGATCTCATTGCTCTGAACTAAGCCAGGTGTATGTAATATGCTAAAGTGCTAAGACCCCTTGCAGATGCTCCATGAGGGGTAGGTCTTCAACGTCTTCCCTCTCAAGGATCAAATCATCCTGCTTTGTGGTCGATGGCTTTAAAGGCATTGTTGAAGCTGAAGTTCTGCAACAGCCGCGTCTCTCAATTTGCATTCTTTAATGCTAGAAAGGCTACTTCATCAGACATGGAAGGGCATACTTTGCTTGCTGTGTGTCTCGGGGCTTCAATCCTAGAGGATCCTCCATGGGACAATTCCTATTCCTGTAGCTGGGTCTGGACCAGAATTTAGTTCACAGCACTATCTAGGGCCATATTTCTGCCCTTTCTATCCTGTTCAGAAACAATTGTCTTCTCACTCTAAGACCTTTGTGTAGGGGGTCTCTTGAGTAGCTGGTTGTTCCCTTGTGACTGCTTGGTATCTGAATGCAGCTCTCTGCTTCACTTTCAGCCTATTGGAGAGATTCCTTTCTATTCTTACAATATTGATTGTTTTCTATGATGCCTGATGCTAGCTTGTGGTATTAGGTCCCGTAGGTGGCTCTCTGAACTGAGCAAAAGTTAAACCGGAGTTACGCCTTCCCCTCTAAAAATTAAGTCAGCAGCTGCACATACTGTGGCTGCTGACTTTTAATATTAGGACACTTATCTGTCCTGGAGTCCAGCGATGTCGGCACCGCAGCTGATGTTTCCATCGGCTGATGGGTGCTGCCGCCACCATTGCGGGTAAGGGAACCCGGCAGTGAAGCCTTGCAGGTCCCTACTGCGCATGCGCGAAGCGTGCTGCGCATTTCTATTGGAACTGTAAATGGAGCTATCCTAAAGCTCTAGAAGATTGACATGTAAATTAAAGGGAAGTTCAGGTGGTGGCATGCACCTCATTGGACCCAACTCGTATGCTTAAAGTGGCTGAATTCCTGGAGTGCAGCCTATGTCCCTCAATGAATGATGGCGGAAAAATGTTTAATTTGTAGTTACCATTAAATCGATTACTTCTACATTGAAGGACATAGGTACTGCTTTGCTACAGAGCTCATGCATGCTGGTGATCAGAGGGGGGCTGGCCTTCTCGTGGGCTCTTTTGGTAGTGCCCTGTCCTATAGGTAGCAGAATAATTCAAATGTTAGTCTTCATGTAACCCTCAGCAGATTTCATGAAAAGGATATTACAGCAAGTAAAAAGTTACGTTTATGAAATGGCAGCTGAAGTCACGTGCTGTCTGCTTTTCAGTTGAACTAATGCGATCTTAAACATGGACTTCACAAATGAAGAAACTGGGAGTAGTTTAGTTCAGACAGAAACCTGGTGTTTTTTCTTTTGCATGACCTTTGTATGCAGCTATACCCAAAACTTTTTTTTTTTTTTTCCTTTGTATAGAATGGGAAAAAGTTAGAATCCCTGTTAGGCTTTACAGCTGTCTTAGGCTCTGTTAAAGAAATTGCTTTGTGTTCTGTGGACAATCTTACCAGACAGAAGCCAAGTTAAAATCTGCAACAGGTAAACAGACCAGAATAGAAAGCGAACAGTTTCTAGCATTCCCATACTTAACATTTTTATTTCTGTCCATGTTGCTCTTGGAGAGATCTATACTAGACAAAAAAATTTTATGTATAGGTACGCTTTAAGGGTAAATCACTACACTCCACCAAGTAAATTTTGATTATAAAAATGTTTGCCGTTTAAGGCTGTACTCCATTTTTATAGGTGTCTAAGATCTATGCATCTTTGTAGATGCATGTTAACAATGTGCCTTGTTTGTCCAATCTAAACTGTCAAAGGCAGTTCCAGCGAAAGCAAATTTAGCTTCAGGTGGCCTAAGCTAGGGTTTTGTAAATTGAATGGTGGTTGGTGTCTAGGATCATATTTGACTAGATAATCTATTGTACCTAGTTTGACATAACAATTTGCTTTTTGCTGTGTTAGTGACACTCCACCTTCCATAAATGCCCGTACAGAACTTGCCATGCAAGTCTCTGCCTACTTAGGCCTTTTTTCACATTAGTGCACTTTCATGTGACTTGCACGCACAGAATCTCATGACCAGGGAAATCACATTGTTTTCAATGGTGGCTGTAAACATCAATGTGGCTCAGCAGCTAGCGATTTTGGAAAAGGTTCCTGTACTGCTTTGATACGATTTTGGCCCCCTAGAATATACAAGCCTTATCAAAGTTTCATCCAAGTAGCTCTACATAATCACACTTAGTCTGATTAGAATTGTTTCGCAGAAGTGTGAGCCTAGCTTTAAAAACTAAAATACATATGGGTGAATGTAACGCTAAAGGTCAGGTACAACTAAATGTTTTACTTTAACATTTCGCATTCCGTAATTTGTATCCATTCTAATACATACTCTAGCAGATTATCACGTTTCCAGCACTTCAACATAGTCTATTGATTTTTGATGCAGTATTTGCAATCTGGTTATGCACTTCTATGAAGGTAATCCTTTGTGTTCAGTTAACTTTAACTGATATCATGCGTGTTTAAAATACTTATTCCATGTTTATCATAGCCTTTAGAACCATTTCAAATGCTTGCATGTGACAGTAGCTTTGCTTTTCAATAAAGAGCTTATCTGCACTAAAACCTGAGTTTTCTCTGCTTTAGGTGCACTTAAATTTTCTACATTATAATAGAACTATAATATTCTATAATATATTTTATATATTGAATTATACATGCAGTACACAGCTGGTGAGAAGCATGTTTTAGGGCATGTCATGTTTTACTGGGACATCCCATTGACTTCAAAGTAGAAAACATTTCAAATGTATGAACAAAGAAATTTTTTTTCTCTTGCGTCTGACAGTCGCAGCCTGTTCCCTATACTTACACTGAGACACACCTCTAGGGGGCAGTCCCTCAGCCATTATCCTGACAGTTAGCACTGTTCTCCAGTTTCATGCTGCCTAGCGTCAGGAGTAGGTCCAGGTCTTCCCAGCTGGGACCTATGTCTTGGTTCTTTTGTTTTTTCTTTTAAAAACAGTTTTTTTTCTTTCTCCTTTACTCACTATTGTTAGCAAGGGGGATCCTTGGAGGACTACAAGCAACAGCAGAGCTGGGCCTCGCACCGGATGATATCGATCCTTATGGCGTCCCAGCCTGCCACCGAGTGTCACAGGTCATTGGTGCGCCAAGGCCTCGCAACAACAGTGCACCTGTGGACAGGGACGAGCCTGCGGAGCTCCATCTTCGCCGGGATGTCTCAACTTTGGAATGCCCTGTGTTGCTAGCATCCCTTCCTGGCTGCCGGTACTCCCACTCAGGTTGGGAGATGTTCTGTATTTGAGCGGAGCCATGGAATGGTGAGTAATGCTACCCCGTGTCCCTTGGACAGTTGTCTGGGGGGGGGTGTTTTGTGGGCCCACCCCTTGGGGATGGCAGAAAAAGGTGGTCTCTGTAATATCCCCCCGCCTGGCCATTTTGTTCGGCCCCTACCTCCCTGCCACCGCGAGGGGGCTGCGGTGTACACTCCTATGGTTGGGGGATGTGGGGGCTTGGTGCATTCTTGGGGGTGTTTTCTGAGGTTCCCCCCGCGGTGGCCAGCTCCTGGGTTTTACACTGGCTTGGCGCAGATCGCTCGGCTGCCATTTTGGGTGAGGGCAGGCAGTTTTGGCTTCTTGTGTGGGCAGCAACCATTTGTCTGTTTGGGCGCCCTCTTTATTATGGGCTGCTGCCTAGTAAGGGCGGCTGCCATTTTGCGAGTGCTTACTCCCATTTGTTAGGCACCATTTTACTGTGGCTCAGGGCATGCATCAGCCTCTAGTGCATGAGGTCACTTTTTTTCTCTTCACTGCAGCAGCGCGTATGAAGGTCTGGGCAAGTACACTGTGCGGTGATTTTTGTCTGTTTTTCATTTTCTATAGCTGTTTTTAAGGGGTCTCCACCGGCGGTGCAGATTTGCGACGTGGACCGCGGGAACCGCCGTTTTTTAAAGGGCCAGTGTCCCCAAAAATATTTTTATTTTAAAATGGAGTCCCAGTATAAATTTCCTGCAGACCTGGTTGGTGCTTCAGGAACCCCTGAATCCTCTTCCATGGCCTCCTTATCTGCTGCACTTGCAACTTTGGCGTCCAAGGTGGATCTGCTGATGTCTGAACGCACTACTCAAAAACGGCCGATGCCTTCTCTGTCTTCTGACCCTGAGGGGTCCCAGTCCTCACATTCGGATGGGGAGGAGGAGTCCTCTTCCACTGCGGTGCGGGAACGTGCTATAGTGGATGCACTCATAAGCTCCGTCAGGGAGACTTCAAATATTGATGAGCCCACCCAGTCAGGTAACCGGGTTTCCTTTTGGGTCCTGCAAAGCCCAGAAGTCGGGTCAGGTTTTTCCCAGCCCAGAGGAGTTTCACAAAACTGTTAACGACCAATGGCGTCACATCAAGCATATGCTGGTGGTGCCTAAGCGGTTTAAATACTGCTATCCCTTTGCGGATCCTGTATACAATCATTGGATGGTGTCACCAAAGGTGGACCATGCTGTTTCTATTGATGCCCTTGGAGGACTCCCCGGAGTTCAAGGATCCGGGAGGTAGGTGAGTGGAGACGCTTTCCCGCCATATGTATTTGGTGGCGGGCTCCCTGCTAAAGCTGGTGTTCGCTTAGGTGATGGTTTCTCACGATGTCACGGAATGGTCCAAGGTGCTTAGGCGCACCTTAGTGATGGAGTCGGCCTCTCTGACTGCCCTTGACCTAGTGGATCAGACCGTCATGTACCTATGTTATGCAGCCTTGGACGAGGCTCCTTTTGGTTGCAAGGTTGTCTGCGGTTGGGGTCGTAATCCGCCCCATTTTTTGGCTAAAAAGTTGATCGGCTGACCACGCTTCCAAGACTGGCTGATGTCCCTTATGTGGGTAATCACCTTTTTTGGGGATACCTTGGATGAGTTGATCAAAGGTCTTATGGGTGGTAAGAGTACCCTTTTGCCCAAAGCCTCTAAGGGAAAAATCTCCCCGCGCTCGGCAAGGTCTTTCTTTCAAGGCTCATCGTGGGTCCTTTCATGCCTCAGGGGCACAGGAAAAAGGTAAATCCTTCAAGACCTCAGGCAGTCACAAGAAGCCATGGTCCGGGAACCCCAAGGCCGGTCAGTCCGGTGCGGCGGCCCAGTCTTCATAGTTTCAAGGGTGGGGGGGATGTCTCCATTACTTTTAGGAAGATAAAAACATATATTGGCGTTAATCGCCAACAGTACCTGCGCAAATGGCAAAATAAATGTGTAACCGTGTGAATCCTATACAAAAATGTAATAAATCAATCATAAAGTGCAACATATAGGTGTAAACCATATAAAAGAGCTGCAGCTGAATCGTAAAAACGTAAGAATGGTATGAATACACCTACTGAGGTGTACAGAGCCGCGCTTATCTAAAGTGCAGTAAGTGTTTTATAATTTGTCAAACATTGTGAACCATTGACAGATAAATATTGTTATAAGTTTAAATATATAAATTATAATTAATTGTTGTACCACTTCATAAAGTGCATCAACAATAGATGATTAAATATAAAGTGCAACAGCAATAAGTGAGAAAAATCTCGTATAAAGTCCTATACACCAACAGACTTTAGTGCAGTCTTTAAAGGATTCTTCCACATATAAAAAGATCTTCAATCCCTTCACCACATGGACACACAATGTGCGAAAAGGCTTACCAGAAAGCACTGACCCCTTAATTATAGGCGGTCAGTATAAGCAGAATGATAATCATCAGAATCCAGAGTAGAGCTGAGCCCTCCTGGAGGATCCACCTAAAAATCGCCAGTAAACTGCTATACTCCAGAGTCCTTAGCCAGCCTCGCGTTCCTCCACAGTCCCTGCCCTGGTTACAGCAAATGACTTGGCAACTCTTGCTTGGCTCAGATATACGAGATTTTTCTCACTTATTGCTGTTGAACTTTATATTTATTCATCTATTGTTGATGCACTTTATAATTATTAATTGTTGTACCACTTTTATTCATAATTTATATATTTAAACTTATAACAATATTTATCTGTCAATGGTTCACAATGTTTGACAAATTATAAAACCCTTATTGCACTTTAGATGAGCGTGGCTCTGTACACCTCAGTAGGTGTATTCATACCGTTACTTTTAGGAACCCACCTGTCCTGAACTGTTTCGTTCAGGGTACAAGATCAAGTTTCGATCTCGCCCCGCAGACAGGTTCTGTCTATCAAATCTGTCTGACTCCCGATCGTTTAAGGGATCTCAAAGGGGCGATGCAGGATCTCGCCCAAGAAGTCATTGTACCAGTCCCTCAGCGGGACAGGTTTTGCGGGTTCTATTCCAACCTGTTCACAGTGCCCAGGAAGGAGGGCAAGGTGTGTCCGATTCTGGACCTGAAGTTACTAAACCGCTTTGTGCTGGTAAAGAAGTTCTGGATGGAATCCATCCGGTCGATGGTGGCGGCATCGTTAAGTCCAGGGGATTTTTTGGCTTCCATCGACTTAAAGGATGCGTATCTGCACATTCCTATCTTCAAGGGTCATCAGCGGTATCTCCCCTTCGCAGTGGCAGAGGAGCATTTTCAGTTTGGCATTACCCTTCGGTCTCGCTTCGGCTACCAGGGTAATTCACCAAGGTTTTGGCTTCGGTGCTGGCTTTGCTGTGCATGAAAGGGATTGCGGTTATCTGCACGACCTCCTGTTAAGGGCAAGCTCGTGTGCCACTTTGGCGAGCGATCTGACCGCCACGGTTCAGACGCTCCAGGAGCTCAGGTGGACCATCAACTTTCAGAAGTCTGCTCTGACCCCGTCAGTTTGCCTCAATTACCTAGGGATGGTCTTGAACTCCGCTCAAGTAAAGGTTTTTTTCCCAGAGGATAAACTTTGGACCCTACAGGGCGAGATCAGGTCTCTCAGGGACAACAATCTCTCCTCTGCGGGCCTGCATGTGGTCTCTGGGTCTGATGGTTTCGACTTTCAAAGCCATCCCGTTCGCTCAGTTTCACGTGAGAACTCTGCAAGCAGAGATTCTTGCCAGGTGGGACAGAAAACCTCAGTCGTTGGACGGGAGGATATCTCTGAGCCACCTCACAAGGACAGACCTTTCCTGGTGGCTCCTGTCGCCAGCTCTGACACAAGGCAAATCTTTTCGGCCTCTGATGTGGACGGTGATAACCACGGATGCCAGCCTGTCGGGCTGTGGTGGAGTTCTAGACGCACTTTGTGCCCAGGGGACGTGGTCGGCGGAGGAATCCTCCTTCCAGAGGAACAACGCCACGGCGGTGGCTTACATCAATCACCAAGGGGGCACCAAGAGTGCCTGGTCGGCAGCAGAAGTGGCCGAGATCCTGTTTTGGGCCAAGTCGCACGTTCCGGCGATTTCGGCTGTTGACATTCCGGATGTGGAAAACTGGCAGGCGGACTATCTGAGTCACCAGTCCCTGGACCTGGGGGAATGGTCTCTGCATCCGGAGGTGTTTTGCCTCCTATGTGCCCGGTGGGGGACTCCAGACATGGATCTATTCGCGTCCCGTCTCAACAAAAAGGTGGGAAGGTTCGTGGCCAGAACCCACGATTCTCTGGCGGATGCCGCGGACGTGTTGGTGGTGCCCTGGCACCAGTATCGGCAGATTTATGCCTTCCCACCGATTCAACTGTTATCCAGGTTCCTTCGCAGGTTGGCGCCGGAACTGGTGCAGGTAATTCTGGTGGCCCCAGACTGGCTGCGTTGGTCTTGGTACACAGACATCGTGCAGATGGTTGTTGATCCTCCCTGGCGGCTTCTGCTGAGACGATCTACTGTCTCAAGGGCCGATCTTCCATCCTGCTTTACAGTCTCTGGCTTTAACGGCTTGGCTGTTGAAAGCCAAGTTTTGAGAGGTAAGGGTCTCTCAAATGCTGTCATTCCTACCTTGCTGAAGGCTCGGAAAGCTACCTCCAGGAAGATTTACCATTGTACCTGGAAGGCGTATATTGCCTGGTGTGAATCGCTAGGGTTTCATCCATGCTCCTTCTCGATGGCGAGGATTTTGGCCTTCCTGCAGGAAGGTGTGGATCAGCGGTTGGCGCTGGCCACGATAAAAGGTCCGTTGTCAGGCTTAGCCTTTTCTTCCAGCGTCCCTTGGCAACTAAATCCTTGATTCGCACCTTTATTCAAGGGGTACGTCATCTGGCTCCACCAAGGAAGGCGCTTTTGCCTCCATGGGACCTGAATTTGGTTTTGTCCGTTTTGCAATGGCCTCCCTTTGAGAACATCAGAGAAATACCTCTGCCTGTGTTGTCCCAGAAAATTGCTTTTCTGGTGGCTGTCACCTCACCTCTGCTCGCAGGGTGTCTGAGTTGGCTGCTCTGTCTTGCCGCTCTGGTTGTTCATAGGGACAAAGTGGTCTTGCGACCCAATCAGTCTCATCTTCCCAAGGTGGTCTCTGCTTTCCACCTCAATGAAGATATTGTCTTACCTTTGCTTTGTGTGAAATCCAAGCATCCCAAGGAATTTGCCTTACATTCCTTGGATGTGATCCGGGCGGGCAGGGTTTACCTGTCTGCCATGGAGTCTTTTAGGAAGTCTGTTTCCCTGTTTTTCCTTCCTGAGGGACCTCGGAAGGGTTTGGCTGCGTCCGCAGCAACCATTTCTAAATGGATCAGACAAGACAATTGTTCAGGCCTTTTTAATCAAGGGTCAGGTTCTTCCTTTCCCTGCAAGGGCACTCCCTGTAAGGGCGCATTCAACTAGAGCTGTCAGTGCCTCTTGGGAGTTTCACCATTAGGCTTCAAGCGGCGACCTGGTCGTCTGTGCACACTTTCACAAAATTTTACAAACTTGATGTGATGCCATCCTCAGATGCTTCCTTTGGCCGCAAGGTTTTGAGTGCAGCAGTTGTTTGAAGGGACGTGTTGTTACGTCTCTTTACTGGGGTGTTTTTTGTTCTGGGTTAGCTCCTGTTGAGCTTCTGTTGCCCTGTTGGCTCAGTTTTTTCTTTGGCCTGGTTGACACGTTGCCTTTTCTGTAGGTTGTGTCTTCCCACCCACACAGCTGTGGGATGTCCCACTCGTGAAGGTATAGCGAACGGGCTGCGACTGTCAGCGGATGTAAGAGAAAATAGAGTTTTTCTAAGAACATACCGTAAAACTTTTTTCTGAGTCCTCTTAGTCGCAGCCCCCCCCCTCTGGTTTTTTTTCTTTGGGGTTGATGCCTTCCGGTACTGCTTGCTACGAAACTGGAGAACAGTGCTGTGTCAGCATAATGGCTGATGGTCGGCACCCTGGAGGTATCTCAGTGTATGTAAAGTGTTTTTTTCTTTGTTAACCACTTGCCGACTGCTCACAGTATATTTACTGCGGCAGTCAGTCCCTCACAGGCAGAGTGACGTAGATCTACGTCACTAGCCTGTGAGGGTCTAGGGAGCGAGCGGGCGCCCCCGCGTGGTCACGGACCCCCCCCCCCCCCCGCGCGTGACCGGCGGGCCCGATGTCCGCCGGTCACTCTGCGATTGTGGCTGCAGAGGGAGAAAGTCAGGCGGCTAGTGTAAACAAGCCGCCTGTCATTCTTCCCTGTGTAGAAACAGTGATCACACGGTTCTAATATGGAGGACCGTTGATCACTGTTTCTACAGCTCAAGTCACAGCCAATCACAGTTAGAATCACGCCCCTAGGGACACACACAGCCCCTCCCTCTGTGGCCAGTCTACAGGTAAGAAGGGGAGGGTCCCAAACCCCGGAAGTACTTGCTATAGGGCGCATATAATGGCGGTAGTGATGGCGCTGGCTCTACCTCCTATCTAAGTGGATGCCCTATTGGGAGAAACGCGTCAGAGAGGAGGCGCCGCGTCATCCCATCTAGACCAGGCAGTGGTCCGCACTGCAGGCGGACCCCGCCATACAGCTCCTCCGTGAGGGAACTCGCTATTATTGTCTTCACAACTGTAAGTGCAACCATTTGTTTTTAATAAAATCTACTATTGGTAATGCACTATTGCGGTCCCCTCTGTTGTGTCCCCTATTATTGAGGTCAACCAGACTAAGGAGTTACAGCAGCCAATCAGTCTAGTCACCTTTTGGCAGGATCTTCTTTCGTCAGGCTTTCTGACTGGGTCTGTTCCTCTTGGACACAAGCAACTACATCAGCCATCCTAGAGTCCAGTAACCCCCGGCAGGACCACTCATCCCCATAGAACCAGGCTTCTTGTTTAGCTTTTGTCGGGTAAGAGTCTAGGTCTAGGTCTGACACGAGTGTGTCAGAGTGCCTTCTGTATTTCTGGGAACTTTTCTACCTGGCTGCATGACCTTTGGAGCGGTCATATTCATATATGCCCTTAACGTTTAACTTCTGGTAAGAGGCCAAGCTGGTGGTGGGACTTTGCACCTTTCAATCACAGTTCACCTTTCCCCAAGCTGGAAGTTTATGTCACCATTTTTTGCACTTTATTTATGGACTTATAACATGGATGTTTATTGCACATTGGTGTATCACTAGTCACCTTCTGGACATTTTTTATTTTACACGAATTGCATACGTTTTCATTTTTTTGCATTATTATTGCATTTTTGGTTTATTTGTTTGCATCATTTTGTATGTTGCACAGATGCACTAGGGCAGCGCACCTGATTTCTTTACTTAGCCACATAATTGTTCTCTGCTACTGAATAAAAGTATTAAAGGCAGAATGTCAAAATGAAAGCCAAGCAACCAGCATTTGCAAAATGAGAAGTCCATAATGGCAGCATCAACATTTTATTTATCAGACAGATCCACCACTCACAGCTGCCCACAATCTCTTATACATATGGACATGGCCTAATTGTTCTTGTAGACACTAGGCTTTTAGAAAGTTTGAAGCACTGATAAAGCTTGCTGAAAGCTTATCTAAAATGAAGATTTTTTAAAATGTTTTTTAAGGGAATCTTTTTTTTCTCATTGACACAACAGCAAAAAAAAAAACAAATTGAAGTGCATCTAAACCCAAAAACAAAAAAGTAATACATTGCAGCGTACCAGTACCTAGATGTGCTGGCCACATTCATTTTCTTTTTCAAGTTTTTTTTCTTTATTTTCATTTAATGAATCTCCCATTAACACACTTCCAGTCCTAAGATGACAAAAGTCTCTCACCATTCTGTATCACATTAACAGAAACAATGTAGGGATTTGCTGCCCTCTACTGTTAGCTGCTAATATCACATTGTTATATATAACTATGTATTAGCACTTCTTGAACTGATGGCCTAAAAATCCCAGGAGGAAGTGGAGGGGGAAAAAAGGCGCTGACACCATGTCCACATACAGGAGCTGCGTTACTGCAATACTGTGTTTTATCCAGACCTGAAGGAAAGACTATTAGGTAATTGTTCCTGTGTTCTGGCTGTTTAATTATAGTTGCCAATAACTTTTTGATCTGAATCCTAGTGACAGACAAGTCTGTGTCCTTTTGTTGTTCTCTCACATGCACAGTGACAGATAGCTAGGTACAGTATGTGCTACTGTATATACAGTACATAGTGGTCACCTTTCAGTATATTCGTGAGTGAACCTGTTTATTGCAATATAGTTTATATGCAGAACCTGTTATCTTAGGTAAACCTATCCCTTCTGGTCTGGGAGTCTTATAGCTAGTTTTAGCCTTGGGCTTGATAACCAACATAGGCTAGAGTGGGATTAGGCATTAGACAGTCACTTCTGGTAGTTAGAGATCCAGTTGCATGTCAGATTAGAAACTAATAGGGAGCAGTAAAGCGATTAAAAAAAAAAAATCCTTGAATTTATTTGGGGTGCTAGGGGCAGTAGACTGGCCCAGGCTACTATGTATGCACCCAAAGAGTTGGGCGGCTTGGGGGTCTCGGACTTTAGGAAATATATTGCAGCCAAACGTACTCAGCTATGTCAATTACACTATACTTATTACAGGCTGGACAGGGTAACTTTAGAGGCTCAAGCACGCTCCCCGATGCCCATAGACATAGTGCTTTTGACCCCATCCAGATATCGAAAAGCCATTTTGTGCCCCACGCTCTCTCCCACTCCCTTAACCTTTGGGACTTGACTTGTAGACAATGGCCTTTCTGCTCCCCCCACACCCCAGTAGCGCCCTTATTCAAAATTCCACAATTTCCTCCAGGTGTGCCACCTGCTAAATTTAGCTGGTGGATGAATAAGGGACTTTATCACATAGGAAACTTCCTTGACTATAGAGGGGTGCGCCCCTCTTTGTATTTTGTGCAGGATTTGGGGATGCCCCTAGCTGAAAGCTTCTGTTTACAACAAATACATAATTTTTCGTCGCTCCTTGCAGAAAAAAAAGTCCTGATCTGGTAGTTCGTACACAATTTGAAAACAGATGTATACAAGAGACTCTCCAGCTGGGCTGCATCTCCATGCTGTACAAATCTTTTGTCTCCTCTTCATGGAAACTCCCATATCAAATTTCTTGGGAGAGGGACCTGGGCAAGGCCCTTCAGGTGGAGGATTGGCGAACCTGGACTGCACGCCTACACAAGGGCATTATGTTGCCCTAACTGAGGCAGGGTACAACGTTTTTGCAAGATGGCACTTGGTACCAGAGTGCCCTGCCAAGATGTACCTGGTTCGTCACCCTCCTGTTTTAGGGGCTGTGGCCAGGTAGGTTCTGTCCTTCATGTGTGGTGGACCTGCCCCAAGGTTCGGCGTTTTTGGATATTGTGAAATAAGTAAGATTAAAACCCGCGCTGCTGGTGCTAAAATAACTCAGTATTTGTGCAAAAATAAATTAATACAGCTGCTGTGCATCTAAGTAAATCTTAGAAACAATGGTGAAGTAAAATTAAAACAGCACTGTTTTAATTTCACTTCACCATTGTTTCTGGATATTGGTCCACTCTTTAATCTACTCTATCACTATGGTAACATTACAAAAGATCCTCAGATGGCACTACTCAAAGAACCTGTCGATAATTTCCCCAAAATCCACTCAGACTCTAACTCTACATGTTCTTGGCAGCAAAAATTGCCATTGCAACCTCTTTGAAAAGCCCTGTGATTAATTTAGCCCTCATGAAGTGAAATCATACGTGGATCATGTTACGCGAAAAACTAGTCAGTGTCCTGCAGGACAAACAACCCCTTTTTGAAAGGATACGGACCCCCTCGCTTTCTTATCTTCAGGTTTCGGACACCTGAGGCTGACACCGGTTTGATGGCTGGATGGGATTCTGGACGGATGTGTTTTCACTCTTTCCTTTCTCTTGCCTTGTTTTTCTTCTCTCTCTGTTTCTTATTCTCCTTCCTCTTTTCTCTCTCTTTATATCTTAATTTTTTATTTTTTTATTTTACTTTTCTGGTGTTTTGTTGGCCTAATAGGTGGCCTTTATCCTTATTCTACGGCAATTGTAAGGTTTTGCACATGACAAACTACCTCAAGAGATTTTTCCTTTGATGTCTGGAAAGAGTCACAACTTTACTGACTGGTACTATAGAGATTACACTTGGTCCATCACATTACCATAGTTTGTCACACCTACTTGTGAACTGTTTATGGGTTCATAGCGACACCCTTACCATCTTTTATCTACTGTTGTCGCCAAATGTATTTTTATTTTTTTTATTATGTACTGTTTATGTTGTCAGTTTTATTTTATACTACCGTGTTCTACCTCACAATGTCCTTTCTTGTTATTCTAACTTTAATAATATGATTGGCAAAGAAACTAATAGGGAGGGACCAAAGTGCAGAGTAAATAGCCTGTCTCTGAGTTTCAGTGCCACACAACAGTTTCTGCATGTGAGAAGCTGTGTTCCAGGCTGGTTAGACAACATAGTTACATAGTTAGTCAGGTTGAAAAAAGACACACGTCCATCAGGCTTACAAATAAAAAAAAAACAAAAAAAATCAACCAAACAGTAATGAAAATCCAACCATACAATCCCATATACACAATCTTATACCCACAGTGGATCCAGAGGAAGGCAAAAAAAACCCCAGCAAAGTATGATCCAATTTGCTACAGCAGGGGAAATAAATTCCTTCCTGATACCCGGAGAGGCAATCTGATATTCCCTGGATTAACTTTACCTATAAATATTAGTACCCACTTATATTGCGTACACCCAGGAAAGAATCCAGGCCTTTTTTAAAGCAATCTAGTGAGCTAGCCAGAACCACCTCTGGAGGGAGTCTATTCCACATTTTCACAGCTCTTACGGTGAAGAAACCTTTCCGTATTTGGAGAAGAAATCTGTTTTCCTCTAGACGTAAAGAGTAGGGATCTACCGATATTGGTTTTCGTTGCCAATACAGATATTTTGGCCATCGCATATCGGCCAACATGGGCCGATATTTTGTACATTTAAAGTTTTGAAAAATAGACAATTTTTTACACAAATCTGGTACTGAACATGTTCATTTTTCTTTAATGTTTAATGGCTGGCTTGCTGGCACCCTGTGGTGGGTGGGTGGCTGGCTGGCACCCTGTGGTGGGTGGCTGGCTGGCACCCTGTGGTGGGTGGCTGGCTGTCTGGCACCCTGTGGTGGGTGGCTGGCTTGCTGGCACCCTGTGGTGGGTGGCTGGCTTGCTGGCACCCTGTGGTGGGTGGCTGGCTGTCTGGTACCCTGTGGTGGATGGCTGGCTGGCTGGCTGGCAGGCACCCTGTGGTGGAGGGCTGGCTGGCACCCTGTGGTGGGTGGCTGGCTGTCTGGTACCCTGTGGTGGATGGTTGGCTGGCTGGCACCCTGTGGTGGAGGGCTGGCTGGCACCCTGTGGTGGGTGGCTGGCTGGCTGGCATCCTGTGGTGGTTGGCTGGCTGGCACCCTGTGGTGGAGGGCTGGCTGGCACCCTGTGGTGGGTGGCTGGCTGTCTGACAAGCTGTGGTGGGTGACTTGCATTTTGGTACCCTGTGGTGTGTGGCTGGCTTACACCCTGTGGTGGGTGGCTGGCTGTCTGGCACCCTGTGGTGGGTGGCTGGCTTGCTGGCACCCTGTGGTGGGTGGCTGGCTGGCTGGCACCCTGTGGTGGTGGGTGGCTGGCTGCCTGTAACCCTGTGGTAGGTGGCTGGCTGGCACCCTGTGGTGGGTGGCTGGCTGGCACCCTGTGGTGGCTGGTGGGTGGGTGGCACAGCGGCTGTGGGTGGCTGGCTGGTACAGGGCCCGTGGCTGGCTGGTACAGTGCCTGTGGCTGGCTGGTACAGGGCCTGTGGGTGGCTGGCTGTCTGACACCCTGTGGTGGGTGGGTGGCTGTCTGGCACCCTCTGGTGGGTGGGTGGCTGGCTGGCTGGCACCCTGTGGTGGGTGGCTGGCACAGGGCCTGTGGGTGGCTGCCTGGCTCTCTGGTACAGTGCCTGTGGCTCGCTGGTACAGGGCCTGTGGGTGTGGGTGGCTGGCTGGCACCGGGCTGCTGTGGGTGAGTGCCAGACTAGTCCCGACTCCAGACGAGGGAGGCGGCCTAAGAAGGCAGAATGACGTCACAAAAATTTCGGCAATATCAGTAACTTCCGGGGCTGATTCCGATATATCGGGAAAAGTGCATATTGGCCCTCGATATATCGGCCTTGCCGATAAACGGTAGATCCCTAGTAAAGAGATGCCCCCTTGTCTTCTGTGTTGACCTTAATGTGAACAACCCAATATGGACTATATGGACCCCTTATGTATTTATACTTGTTGATCATATCCCCCTTTAATCTCCAGTTTTGGGGGGACCAGTGACATTACTACAGTTATCAGTGCTACAAATATGCACTGTTACTGTAATAATGACACTGGCAGGGACGGGGTTAACTTTATTGGTGATCAAGGGGTTAAATGTATGCCTGGTGCTTACTGACGTGTGTGGGGGGAGGGGATTGTGTGACACAGGCACAGATCGCAGGTTCAGCTATGCTGAATCCTGTAATCTGTCCCTGCCTGTCACATAGGAGATCTGCCCGCTTTGTTTACACAAGCAGGCGGATTTCCTCACTCGATTCCCGACGATCGGGGAAGAGCGGCACGACGCCCAGAAGGGAAGGTGTCCAGGAGTAAGTCTACGTCGCTGGATGGAATCGAGCCACTTTGCCGCAGTACCCTCAATGTGAGCGGTCGGCAAGTGGTTAAAAAGTGGCAGAAAAAAAAGAGTATAACAAAGGAATAACCCCCCCTCCCGCACAGTGCCAGACATCTGTACCATGCCCGCACAGCGCCAGACATCTGTACCATGCCCGCACAGCGCCTGACGTCTGTACCATGTCCACACAGCGCCTGGCGTCTGTACCATGCCCGCACAGCGCCTGACATCTGTACCATGCCTGCACAGCGCCTGACATCTGTACCATGCCTGCACAGCGCCAGACATCTCCTGTACCATTTCCCCACAGTCCCTGACATCTGCTGTACCATGCCCGCACAGCACCTGACGTCTGTACCATGTCCGCACAGCGCCTGACGTCTGTACCATGTCCGCACAGCGCCTGATGTCTGTACCATGCCTGCACAGCGCCTGACGTCTGTACTATGTCCGCACAGCGCCTGACATCTGTACCATGCCCGCACAGCGCCTGACGTTTGTATCATGTCCGTACAGCGCCTGACGTATGTACCATGCCCGCAAAGCCCCTGACATCTGTACCATGCCCGCACAGCGCCTGACGTCTGTACCATGTCCGCACAGCGCCTGAAATCTGTACCATGCCCGCAAAGCCCCTGACGTCTGTACCATGCCCGCACAGTGCCTGACATCTGTACCATGCCCGCACACCGCCTGACGTCTGTACCATGCTCGCACAGCGCCTGACGTCTGTACCATGCCCGCACAGCGCCAGACATCTCCTGTACCATGTCCGCACAGTCCCTGACATCTCCTGTACCATGCCTGCACAGCACCAGACATCTGTACCATGCCCGCACAGCGCCTGAGGTCTGTACCATGCCCGCACAGCGCCTGACATCTGTACCATGCCCGCACAGCACCTGACATCTGTACCATGCCCGCACAGCGCCTGACGTTTGTACCATGCCCGCACAGCGCCTGAAATCTGTACCATGCCTGCACAGTCCCTGACATCTGTACCTTGCCCGCACAGTCCCTGACATCTGTACCTTGCCCGCACAGTCCCTGACATCTGTACCTTGCCCGCACAGCCCCTGACGTCTGTACCATGCCCGCATAGCACCTGACGTCTGTACCATGCCCGCACAGTGTCTGAAATCTGTACCATGCCCGCAGCCCATGACATCTCCTGTACCATGTCCGCAGCCCATGACATCTCCTGTACCATGTCCACAACCTCTGATATCTCCTGTACCATGTCCGCACAGTCTCTGACATCTAATGTACCATGTCCGCAGCCCATGACATCTCCTGTACTATGTCCGCAAATTCTGACATCTCCTGTACCATGTCCACAGCCTCTGACATCTCCTGTACCATGCCCACAGCCCCTGACATCTCCTGTACCATGTCCGCAAAGCCTCTGACATCTCCGGTACCATGTCTGCACAGCCTCTGACATCTCCTGTACCATGCCCGCACAGCGCCAGACATCTGTACCATGCCCGCACAGCGCCAGACATCTGTACCATGCCCGCACAGCGCCTGAGGTCTGTACCATGTCTGCACAGCGCCTGAGGTCTGTACCATGCCCGCACAGCGCCTGACATCTGTACCATGCCCGCACAGCACCTGACATCTGTACCATGCCCGCACAGCGCCTGACGTTTGTACCATGCCCGCACAGCGCCTGAAATCTGTACCTTGCCCGCACAGCCCCTGACGTCTGTACCATGCCCGCATAGCACCTGACGTCTGTACCATGCCCGCACAGTGTCTGAAATCTGTACCATGCCCGCAGCCCATGACATCTCCTGTACCATGTCCGCAGCCCATGACATCTCCTGTACCATGTCCACAACCTCTGATATCTCCTGTACCATGTCCGCACAGTCTCTGACATCTAATGTACCATGTCCGCAGCCCATGACATCTCCTGTACTATGTCCGCAACCTCTGACATCTCCTGTACCATGTCCACAGCCTCTGACATCTCCTGTACCATGTCCGCAAAGCCTCTGACATCTCCGGTACCATGTCTGCACAGCCTCTGACATCTCCTGTACCATGTCCGCAGCCTCTGACATCTCCTGTACCATGTCCGCAGCCTCTGACATCTCCTGTACCATGCCCACAGTCTCTGCATCTCCTGTACCATGTCTGCAGCCTCTGACATCTCCTGTACCATGTCCACATAGCTCCTGACATCTCCTGTACCATGCCCGCAGCCCCGGCATCTCCTGTACCATGTCCGCAGCCTCTGCATCTCCTGTATCATGTCCGCACTTTTACCACTTTTAACTGGAATTTGCGTGTGTATATATATATATATATATATATATATATATATATATATATATATATATGAAGCACTACATGCTTTCATATCTGTTTTATCTATATATAATACACTCTTCAAATGTGCTTTAAAATGCATGGTTTTCCCTTGTATGAAGAAGAAAATAATGGCGCTATGCTGTTGGGTCGGTATAATAATGCTATGGGGCTGGTATGAAATTATTTCCAGGGCTGAATTTTATTCCCAGTCCAGCCCTGAAGAAGAGCCTCCATAGCGTAAAACTGTTTATTTACTTTAAAAAGCTAAAGTAATACACTTACATCTGATGGTAGTATTGCGCTTAGCTGTATATTGGGAGAGCGCCGTCTCAGCGTGCAGTTCACCACTATACCGGAAATGACGTTGGTGCGTTCCTCCGTCATTCATAAATCTAAGTTTGGAACCACCAGGACTCTTCCTAGAGCGGGCTGCCTGGCCAAACTGAGCGATCAGGGGAGAAGGGCCTAAGTCAGGGAGGTGACCTAAAACATGATGGTCACTCTGGCAGAGTTCCAGTGTTTCTCTGTAGAGAGAGGAGAACCTTCCAGAAGAACAACCATCTATGCAGCACTCCACCATTCAGGCCTGAATGGTAGAGTGGCCAGACGAAAGTCACTCCTCAGTAAAAGGCACATGGCAGCCCACCTGGAGTTTGCCAAAAGGCACCCGAAGGACTCTCAGATCATAAGAAACAAAATTCTGTGGTCTGATGAACCGAATATTGAACTTTTTGGCCTGAATGGCAAGCGTCATGTCTGGAGGAAACCAGTCAGCGTTCATCACCTGGCCAATACCCTCCCTACAGTGAAGCATGGTGGTGGCAGCATCATGCTGCGGGGATGTTTTTCACTGGCAGGAACTGGGAGACTAGTCAGGATTGAGGGAACTATAAATGCAGCAATGTACAGAGACATCCTTGATGAAAACCTGCTCCAGAGCGCTCTGGACCTCAGACTGGGGCAAAGGTTCATCTTCCAACAGGACAACCACCCTAAGCACACAGCCAAGATAACAAAGGAGTGGCTATGGGACAACTCTGTGAATGTCCTTGAGTGGCCCAGCCAGAGCCCAGACTTGAAATTGATTGAACATCTCTGGAGAGATCTGAAAATGGCTGTGCACTGGTGCTCCCCATCAAACCTGATGGAGCTTGAGAGGTCCTGCAAAGAAGAATGGGAGAAACTGCCCAAAAATTAGGTGTGCCAAGCTTGAAGCATCATATTCAAAAAGACTTGAGGCAGTAATTGGTGCCAAAGGTGCTTCAACAAAATATTGAGCAAAGGCTGTGAATAATTATGTTCATGGAATTATTTTCGTTTTTATTTATAATAAATTTTCAAAGATTTCAAACAAACTTTTTTCACATTGTCATTATGAGGTATTATTTGTAGAATAGAGAAAAATAATTAATTGAATCCATTCTGGAATAAGGCTGTAACATAACAAAATGTGGAAAAAGTGAAGCGGTCTGAATACTTTCCGGATGCACTGTATGTGCACAATTCAGCCAGGATTAAGAATCCAGAAGCATCAGGCCCTTTGCTGATAATACCTGCTTGTTCATTGGATGGATGTACTATTATTATTCTTTTCTGATATAAAGCTTATATTAATTCCATATTTGTGAACATCTAAAGTATATAATTATGATTAATGGTATATGCCTTTTACAGTAGTTTGTCTGCTCCTAAATACTTTGATTAGATGACTATATAATTTCTAGAGAAGGGAATCCTCTCTGTTCACAGAGGCCCTGTTTTGGGTGAAGGCGCAGGTATAAATGATTGTTTTGTGGCTCATTGAGGCCCATTAAAAGTTAAGAGGCATGAACAGAGTCCTTTACTTATTTGTTCTGGGGTCAGAGGCATGCTTGTACTGATATCTAAAATAAAAGATATGTGCTGAAAGATTAATATATAAGCTTCCCCTTACATATTTTTGTCTTCTAGTTTAATTCAGCTCATTAATTTACTTTAATAGATACTAAAATAGAAAAAGAAAAGTGATGTCCTCACAGGGTGGTACTGTGGACAACAACCAAATATACTATGCCGCATCCTAATACTGATTAAAGGAAATTCGAAAAATAAAGAAGGAATGGACTTTGTAGGCATATTTAAAACCTTTTACATGGAATCTTTATTATAGCAATATATATATATACAGTATTGGGGATCTTGGATGGGCACTGGCCGCGTGCAAAATTGTATTGCCTGCTGTGTCTTTTTGGTGTAGATTAGTGGCCAAGCATTGATTGGGAGTCTATATATATATGTAGGTTAAGAAATTTGACCCTTTTTATTTTGTTCCTTTTTGTTTTGTTGTTGAGCCAGGGAATGCCCAATGGCTATGTTTTTGTATGTTGTTCTTTTTGAAACAAATAAAAAGAATTTTCAAAAAAAAAAAAAAAATTTGACCTTGGTAGAGTGATAGTTTAATGTCAGTTTGAGATTGTATTCATTGGTGTTAAAGAGGTTGTAAACCTCCCAAAGTAAATAAATAAATAAAATAAAAAAATAAAAACCTGAAAGACAAAGGCATAATGAGCTAGTATGCATTGCATACTAGCTCATTATGAAATACCTTAGAACGAAGCCCCTGCAGCGCCAACTGCTCACCTCTGACACAGTGGACATGTTTCACCCGTCTTCCTTTTGGGCTTGCGTCCTCCGGCCATCTTTTTGGCCGGAGCCGCGATAACGTCACTCCTATGCATGCGCACAGGAGCCGCCGTTCATGGAACAGGGCTCTGAAGGAACAGCACGGGCAGCCGTTCCTTCAGGATTGAAAAAAAAAGGAAGAGTACTGTCTACCAAGGAAGTCACATTTATGGGACACTATGGTTGAAGTAAAAAACAGCTTTGTTGAAAGAATACAACATTACACACATTACATACAACATTACAAACACCTATATTAAAATAAAAGACAATGTTGTCTAAAAAGGGGGGGGGGTAGTAGCTGCACTTGCAATCATCCATACACACAGTCGCTCTCAGCAATTTGAGGACTAGAGCAAAAAATATTCCTGTAGTAGGAACAGCATCATTCCTCATCTATATTGACAGGTAAAGCTCAAGTTCATCTCTGAAATCACGTTTAGTGCTATTTCAGAGCTCTCAATTATCAGAGTATTTGATGTATGCTGTGTGTCAGATGGAATAGCAGGTAAGTATAGGAGGCTCTTACGCTGCTATCACTGGACAAAAGTTCAGTAGATTTAAACAATATGCTATGCAGACATTTCTTGTAGTCTTCTGTCAGGAACCGGGACTCCTAGATGTGTGGAGAAAACACAGTGGTCAGGTTGCTAGAGGGTGCAATCAGAGTGGGTAAGTCCTAAACTCCAGTTGAGCCGAGCGGGGTAACTCTGGGTAAGATTGAACTGGGGGAGTTGCTCACCACTTCATGTATGTAGGTATCTCCCCTTTTTAGACGTTGCCCCTTCGCTCACAATTTCACTCAGCACTGGCATCCGACCATCCATTTGGGCATAGCCTGTTTCGGCTTCCACTGCATCCCCTACGCACGCTCAGAGCTGCTGTCCTGGAGTGGACGTCACGTGCATGATGACAACATGCTGGCGCATTTTGTTAGCCAATCTACGCTAACTTCCTCAAAGCAAGGAGGGGTTTGCAGACAGCAGCTTAAATATCCTTCAGTAAGTGTAATAATGACAAATTGCCACTAGATGTCAGGCATTTTCACACTCCCTCTTCATACATTACACAGAAGCAGTACATTTAAAAGGTAAACTATACCACTGAGTGCTAATAGGTGAAATTCGGCCATGGGAACTAACTCATATCAACTTAAAGTATAAAGGAGATGAAAAGTTTTAAGAAGAATTATCCCCCTCCACCTACAGAAGTATAGAGGGTATCATAACAATAAAGAGGAAAGTCTTAATTGGACAATTCCTAATGGTACGTACATACATTTGCCAACTACTTCTGATTCACAGAGTATTAAAATCATACCTAAAAAGGGTTGTAGATTACATTCATGATTCAACCCATTAAGGATTAAAGAACCCAATCTATATATCCATATTTTCTCCTGAAGGAGAATAGTATCAAAATCAACTCTTCTAGTTGCTAAATGTAGCATGTAGATACCTTTTATCTCTTTGGGGTCAGCCTGATGGAACTGGGCAAAATACACTGCCAGGGGTCGCTTATCATCTGTTTTCCTAATACTGGTGATGTGTTCACCAATTCTGATGCTAAATTGTCTTTTTGTTTTCCCCACATAACATTTATTGCAGGGACAAATCAGCTCATAAACTACCCCAGTTATAGAGCAGTTAATAAACTGATGGATTTTAAATGTCTTAGTCCAATCGAAGTTGGTAAACACATCAGTTTTTAAGAGTAATTTACAAATCTGGCAGTGCCCACAGGTGTGCATTCCACAAAAAGGGGTAAGATCAGGGAGCCAGTTTTTTTACGGTGTTCTCCGATACTCGGAGTGTACCAGGGAGTCATTAGGATTAAAAGCCCTATGTACTGTCATTAGTGGCCTTGGTCCCACTATATTCGCTATCAATGGAGACACCGTTAGGACATGCCAGTGCTTCTCCAAGATGTTTTTAATTTGATACCATTGTGAACCATATTTTGTAATCATTCTATCATTCTAGGGTATTCCCCCTGTTTAGGGTTAGTCACCTTTTTTGATTTACCAAGTAGTGTTTCCCGTTCACATTCGCCCACCCTTTTTATCGCTCTCCTTATGCTCTTATGTGAGTAGCCTCTCTCTAAATCTTTTGTACATGTCAGTTGCTTCATCTCTGAAGTCATGATTTTTTGAGCAGTTCGTCCTGATCTGCAGAAATTGCCCCGTTGGGATTCCACGGATCAGGGCATTTGGGTGATGGCTCTGGGCTAACAGGAGGGTATAAGCCGCTGTTTCTTTACAAAAGGTTTTAGTTGTAATTTTATTTCCTTCAATAGAGATTTGTAAATCAAGGAAAGGATGTGTTTTTTCACTATGGGTATATGTGATCCTAATATTCCTCTCATTTTGATTTAGTTCATCCATAAATTGTATCAGTTGTTCAGTCGACCCACTCCATATCATGAGCATTTTTTATCAATGTACCTCAGCCACTGGCAACAGTGGCTGAGGTACATGGAGGACTTATACACTCCTCTTCCTCCCCAGAGGCCAAGGTGGAGAGACACGTGTAGGCTGAAGCCCACGGTGCCCACATACTTGTTCCTCTCACATATAGGTAGTTCACACCAAGAAATTTAAAATAATTGTGGTTAAGCATAAAGTCTAGAAGCTCTATAACAAACTCATTATGTTCTACTTCTAGAAGATGAGCTACTGCTTTAAGGCCCCACTCATAGGGAATCAATGTATATGATGTCTCCACATCTATCCCAACCAGCTGGGCTCCCTCAGGTATTGTAAGATGAAGTAGTTTAACAAGTACATTCCTTTTATCCTTGACAAAGGAAGGGAGATGGTAAACTATTTCCTTGATTAGGGAATCCACATATTTCCCTATTTTCTCTAAAGTGCCATTTATTGCTAACACAGTTGGTCTTCCAGGGGGTTTTGTTAATGAATTTTGCAATTTGGGGATGGTGTAGAAGGTTGGAATATTATATTCACCCTGCCTCCTTCTTAGAAATTTGATCTGCTTCTAGTCCCAGTATTAGTTTGTGATTAGGAGAATTTACAAGGGTAGGGAACGTGTTAACCAAAAGATTTTTATATGTTGTATTATCATTGAGCTGTCTCAGGACTTCCATCTCATATAGAGATTCACTCATGAGAACCACGTTCCCACCCTTATAACTCCTTTTCACAACTAGATCCTGGGCTTCTTCCAATTCTTTTAACGTTTGTCATTCATCTTTTGAGCCCTTTGTGTTTAGAAAGGGACGGCATTTGGGTGGATCAAATACATAAGTTAGAGTTCCGCTTGGTCGGTTGAGTAAAGCTAGGCTCTGGGTCACTGTCCGAATTTTCATCTAGAAGAGAGATTAAGTTGTTAATAGTCTCCGTGTCTACATCATCCAATGTGGCATCTATAGAGGGGTCTAGACTGGACTCTCTTCTTCGATGCTAAATCTTAAATAGGACTTTCCTAAGAAACATATTGAGATCTTTAAAGACCTCACAATCTCATTGAAGAAGTTGGAGAGAAGGATAGGCCTTTTTGCAACAGTTGTATATGATGTTCATTCAGATGAAATTTTGACAGATTAACCACCTTCATATTCTGTACCTTCGAAATTGGTGTCTCTCTACCTAATATCTTTTCTGATTTCCTAATCTCCCACTTCTCTGGCTTTTGGTTACCTCTATTGCTTTTCCTTTTTTGTCTGTGGTGGCCTTTGCTCCTTCTTTTATCATGAATTTTTTGGTTGTCTTATTTTTGGGACCCAGTCCTGTCTCTCTCAACTCCACCTCCTGTAAAAAAGTGACAGATTTACCAATATTATCAATGTCACTGTCAGAGGAGGATTGAGTTTGCCTATTAGGGGTGCGTTGTCTAGAGCGGAAACGTCTGAATCTACTTCTACCTCTTTCCGTAATCGGGTTAAAGACATCACCCTTTTCCCAGTGAAGGAGATTTTGTCAAAATGTTTTGTTTTCTTCTTTTTTGAGAAGTTCATTGCACTTCTCAAATTCCTTATCTTTTCTAAATGATTCTAGTCGTTTGGCACTAGGATCGAATTCTTCCTGAATTTCCTGCAATTGTAATGTCTTCTCTTCTACAAATGCATTAAATTAATACTCCGTTCTACACATTCACTCTTCCATTTTTCCAGGAATGTTGGGGCATGGAGATGCTCGGCTGGGATAACTTTTTCTCTTAACCCCCTGGTTATTACCCCATTGGATATATGTAAATTTAACAATGAAATATCCCATTTCCAATTTAAAAACTTTATAGTTAGCTTTTTATGGTTTTTAAACAATGTTTCCCTCCTTCAAAGCCCATGTGCCAGTGATGTCAGTGGCTGCATGCAAAGTAAATATCTCCTAAATGGTGCATGTTTTGGAGATGTTTACAGTATCTATAGGTAAAGTTACAGAATAAGCTTTGCTTCCTCCTTCAGTAGATCTACAAATTATTTCAGTGCTTCCACTGTGCTTGTCCATATTAAGAAGATATCAATGAAACAGAACCAGCAGAGAGCCTGGTCCGTGTACCTGGTCCGTGTAAGTACTCAGGGGCCACGCTAGCAAATAGTTCATGTTCCCGTCCCTCCAGGTACAGGTTCACATAGATAGCACATCTTATGCCCAAAGTGACCCAGGGGTAATTGCTGTTGAGATACATGAACCAATTATGAGTAAATGTAAAGTATAAGAATCTAGGAAAACTTCACTAAAACTCCATTGTTAATGGTCCTGCTCTCTGAAGAATACCTGCACACTGCTAATTCTCCACTCGTGGAGATGCTGGAGTACAATGCCTCAACATCCAGTTTCACGAGGAGAGCCCAAGCCAGTACCGACATTCCTTCAACATGTTTTAGAACAGTGGTTCTTAACCTGGGTTCGATCGAACCCCAGGGGTTCGGTGAGTCAGTCTCCGGGGTTCGGCGGGGGGGGGGGGACAAAGGGGCAATTGCTCCCCCGAGAAAATATTACTGATTGTGAGGCCGAGCGCACCCCGGGAAATCAGAGCTGCGGTCGGGACAACTCACAGCCATTACACATAGACACTTGACACTCCGCCCCCTGTACCTCCCCCAGCAGGTTTCCAGCCTATCTCCTGCAGGCTGCTTGCTGCGTGAGTGGGCGGGATGGGGATGTACCTGACCACGGAGATCGCGCCCGCCTGGAAGAGGGAAGTGTGAGCAGCTGAGCAGAGGGAGCCGAGTGAATGTTCCTGGAGGTAGGCTCAGCTAGCTGTACATGGTGGATTAGTTTACAAGCACCTCTATGCTACGTCTGCTGAGTTACTGCAGCTTAGCATAGAGGTGCTGTTAGCTGACAGATGGAAATGCATGTCCTTTTCATTTAGCTCAATAAAGCATTGTGAATACCCCCTGGTGTGTGCCCTCCTGATACCCCATGGAATGCTCTCCCAACACCTCCCCCCAATGTGTGCCCTCCTAACACCCCATGGTATGCCCTCCAAACACCTCCCCAAAGTGTGTTCCCTCTTGACACCCCATGCTATGTCCTCCCAACCCCCCCAGTGTGTGCCCTCCTGATACCCCATGGTATGCCCTCCCAAAACCCCCCCCCCAGTGTATGTCCTCCTGATACCCCATGGAATGCCCTCCCAACACCTCCCCCCAGTGTGTTCCCTCCTGACACCCCATGGTATGTCCTCCCAGCCCCCCCCCAGTGTGTGCCCTCCTGATACCCCATAGTATGCCCTCCCAACACCTCCCCCCCCAGTGTGTGCCCTCCTGACACCCCATGTTTTAATGGTTTTGTTCTTTGTTCTTAATGGTTTTGTTTTTTGAGATACAGTTGCCAACACTTGCAGGGAGGCCCCAGCGAGATTTGAACTCGCGACCCCTGGTTTACAAGACCAGTGCTCTAACCTCTGAGCTATGGAGCCTTTTTTTTTTTTTTTTTTTTTTTTATGGTTTTGTTCATTTTGTGCACCTATGTATAAATATATATCTAAATATATACCTATGTTTTGAATTTGAAAAAATCATATTTTATTTTTTCAATTAAGAAGGGTTCGGTGAATGCGCATATGAAACTGGTAGGGTTCAGTACCTCCAAAAAGGTTAAGAACCACTGTTTTAGAAGGTCCTTTATATACAATGAAAGTCTGATCACATGTGGCATCAGGAAATAGTCAGTATTTTTCAATTTCCTCAATAGATACTAATGTGAAAGAACTTTTGCATATCAGATATTTTTCCTTTTCAGTCTTCATCAGTATACAGAATGGCAAAAGGAAAGTTGTAAATCAAGGGGGACTAATAGTATATTAAGAAAACGTCCTTCCAATTAGAACTTTGTAATACTAAAGGCGAATAAGCTGTTCACTTTGCATGGGAAGTTGTAATTTGCACAGAGCTCTGTTACATAGTTAGTCAGGTTGAAACAAGACACAAGTCCATCTGGTTCAACCAAAAAAAAAAAAAACAGTATTGAAAACCCAACCATACAATCCCATATACACAATCCTATACCCGCAATTGATCCAGAGGAAGGCGAAAAAACCCCAGCAAAGCCTGATCCGATTTGCTACAGCAGGGGAAAAAAATCCTTCCTGATCCCCTGAGAGGCAATCGGATATTCCCTGGATCAACTTTACCTAAAAAAATATTTTAGTACCCACTTATATTAAGTACACCCAAGAAAGAATCCAGACCTTTTTAAAGCAATCTAGTGAGCTAGCCTATTTATACATGTTGATCATATCCCCCCTTAATCTCCTCTTCTCAAGAGAGAATAAATTCAGTTCCTCTAATCTTTTCTCATAGCTGAGCTCCTCCATGCCTCTTATCAGTTTGGTTGCCCTTCTCTGCACTTTCTCCAGTTCCCCGATATCCTTTTTAAGAATTGATGCCCAAAACTGAACTGCTTATTCCAGATGAGGTCTTACTCAGGGGTCGACAATTCCCGGGCGCCAGGTCGCATTGGCGACTAGAAACTTGGTCCGGGCGCCTAGGATTTCAGCCATCTCCTGTCAGGCATCGGGACGCCGCTCTGTGATGCAGAGATTTGAAATGAAATCCCCGCGGCTCCTATCTCTGTGTCCTGACAAGGCATTTTAATTGGTCAGCATCGTCACATGAACGGCGCTGACCAATCAGAACCGGCTGCCTCTTCTCCAGTCTCCACTGTCAGCCCTCCTCGTTGCGGTCACCCGGCACATCAGGTAAGAGTGCTGGGTCCGCAGCTGAGCGGTGTGTGAGCAGGGCCGCCCGGTACAAGGGGTGGACGGATCAATTTATTTTAGAAAGGGGGGGCGCAGAGCAGGTGAAGTGCTGGCAGTGTGTTACTTTCTGGGCAACAAGTGACTTCCGCCGGGCGCCGGTCGCGCTACAACACTGCAGAGCTGTAAGGAGGATGTGCCGAGTGCACTCCTGCACTCGGCACAAGCCTAGGACCCGGATTTCACTTCCCTGTCAGGCAGAGCCGCAGGGTAATCTCCGCCTGACAGATGCTTATGAGTCCCGGCAAGGCGCGACGTCACCGGGAGGCGGGATCGGAGAGCACCATAGAGAGCCGCCGGGAAGGAATCAGCCAGCCAGCGCATCCGAAAAGTAAGCAGATTTGCATCTACAGTTGAATTGGCATACTCTGGGTGGGGGAGGCAGAGGTTATATAATTACAATGGTAATATGCAGAATGAGGGGGTTAATGTATTGCCACTGGTCACTAATGCATTAGTGACCAGTGTAAGAAAATAAACCCCTTTGTGCTGCATTAGTGGCATTAGTATCGGTGTTCATTTATGCTGCAGCATGTAGGAGTTTATAAACACTGCCACTAATGCAGCACAAAGGGGTTAATTTTCTGACACTGGTCACTAATGCATTAGTGACCAGTGGCAATACATTAACCCCCTTCATGCTGCATTTTACAAATACCATTGGTAATTAACCACTTGCCCACCTGCCGCAGTACATATACTGCAACAGGGCTGTAACTACAGGACCTGCAGTGTACCCATACATCGCTGCCTGTTTAAGGCGCATGCCCTCACCCGTCAACTCCCCTGGGAGGGCTCTGTACAAAGGGAATGGTTGCTTTGTTTCTTCTCCCTACTAAGCAGGGAAAATAAACAAATCAATCCGCATTAAAAATCAGCACACAATACATACATTGCACATTGTTATATACACTCTAGAAATCTGCTTTAAAATGCATAGACGTGTGTGGGGGAGCAGAGCAGGCCATTTTCTGAGTGTATAGGAGGAAGGTGGAGGTGGGGGAGTGCCACACTTCTGGAGAATTCTTCTGTACACACCATAGAGCTGTACATATACACATCTGCCTGAGACTTTCACTCTCTCCCTCCCTCTCTCCTCCTCCCCTCTCTTTCCTTCTCTCTCTCTCACCCCTCCCCTTTTTTCCCTTTATTTCCCTTTATTTCTTTCTTTCTTTTTTTTTCTGGGCGCGGGGCAGATTTTTTTTTAAAAACTGTCTCCTAACTTTTTTAGCTGGCTCCTAGATTCAAAGAAAATTTGTCAACCCCTGGTCTTACTAATGATTTGTACAGGGGCAAAATGATATCTCTCTCTCTGGAGTCCATGCCTCTGTTAATACATGAAAGGACTTTGCTTGCTTTGGAAACCGCAGCTTGGAATTGCATGCTATTATTAAGCTTATGATCTACCAGAACACTCAGATCCTTCACCGCTGTGGATTCCCCCAGTTCTACTCCACCTAGTATGTATGATGCATGCATATACTTAGCCCCCAAGTGCATAACTTTACATTTATCAACATTAAACCTCATTTGCCACATAGTTGCCCAATGAAACAGTGCATTGAGGTCAGCTTGTAAGTTGGAGACATCCTGTAAGGAAGTTATTCCACTGCAAAGCTTGGTGTCATCTGCAAAGACTGAAATGGTACTTTTAATCCCAGACCCTATATAATTTATAAAGGTATTAAAAAGTAAGGGTCCCAATACTGAACCTTGGGTTACACCACTGATAACCTTAGACCATTCAGAGTAAGAATCATTAACCACTCTCTGAATTCTATCTTTTAGCTAATTTTCTATCCAATTACAAACAGATCTTTCCAAGCCAGTAGACTTTACCTTACACATTAGCCGTGTGTGGGGAACTGTGTCAAACTCTTTGGCAAAATCCAAGTATACTATGTCCACAGCCACCCCTCTGTCCAAGGTTTTACTTACCTCCTCATAAAAAGAAATCAGGTTTGTTTGACAACTTCTGTCTTTCACGAATCCATGCTGTCTGTTGCCTAAAATATTTTTTCCAGCAAGAACTCCTCTATGTGGTCTTTTATTAAACTCTCCAGTATCTTCCCAACTATAGAAGTTAAACTAACAGGTCTATAGTTACTTGGCAAAGACTTTGGTCCCTTTTTAAATATAGGCACCACTTTGGCCCTACGTCAATCCAGTGGTTCTATTGCAGTCCTTAACAAGTCCCTAAAAATTAGAAACAAAGGCTTTAAAATTACAGCGCTCAATTCTTTTAGCATTCGTGGGTGGATGCCATCTGGTCCAGGCGCTTTATCCACCCTTATTCTGTCTAAATATTTCTGGACCGTATCACTTTTGAGCCATTGTGGATCATTTGGGGCTGTGTCAATACCATCCTCATTATGGTCATGAGCTCCCCCATGCTCCTTTGTATATACAGAGCTGAAAAATGTATTTAATAAATTTGCCTTCTCTTTGTCCCCAGTCACCCACTCCTGATTATTTTATAAAAGGCCTGCACGCTCAGACCTAACCTTTTTTTACTGTTAATATATTTGAAGATTTTTTGGGGGTTTGTCCTACTATCTTTTGCAATCTGTCGTTCATTTTGAATTTATGCTTCCTTGATTTTTTTTTTATATATTCTGTTATATTCTTTGTAACAATTAAACAATGATACTGTTCTTTCATTTTTATATTTTTTTAAAGCTCTTTTCTTTTTATCTATAGCTTTTTTAACTTTGACCGTGAGCCACATAGGTTTTATTTTTAGCCTTTTAAACTTATTACCCTTAGGAATATACTTTGCAGTGAGTTTGCATAAAGTCCCTCCCAGTCTAAATCCTGGAGGGCAGCCCTCATCCTTGGAAAATTTTCTCTCTTAAAGTTAAGTGTTTTTGTATTTCCTGTATGCGTTTTTTGCTAACAGCTAACATTAAAAGAAATCATATTAAGGTCACTGCTACCCAGATGTTCTTTTATATGAACATTGTTAATAAGCTCTGCATGGTTTGAGATTAACAGGTCCAACAGAGCATCATTTCTACTACGGGCCTCAATAAACTGCACCATAAAATTGTCTTGTAACAGGTTTATAAATTTGTGCCCTTTAACTTTTCCAGCAGTGCCATTACTCTAGTCAATGTCTGGGTAGTTAAAATCCCCCATTATTAACACTGTCCCAGCCCTTGCAGCCCTTTCTATCTGTGCCAGGAGCTGAGTCTCCAACTCCTCATTAATACTGGGAGGTCTATAACAAACCCCAATTATAATCCTTGTATTACACACACACACACACCCATGTACATTTCAACCCATACTGCTTCAGACTCAGCACACTCTCCATCAACTAGGTCCTCTTTCACACTCACTTTAAGATCACTTCTCACATAGAGACAGACCCCACCACCCCTCCATTTTACCCTGTCTTTCCGAAAGGGAGCATAGCCAGGAATATTAATAGCCCAGTCATATGAAGAATGAAGCCAAGATTCAGCAATACCAATTAAGTCATACTTCTCCTCGTGCACCAGAGTTTCCAACTCACCTATTTTGCTTGGCAGACTTCTGGCATTGGTGAACAAACACTTTAAATCATTGTCCAATTTTGCACACTTATTTTGCATATTTCTAATTTTGGTACAAATAATACCATTTCCAATGGTTGTTTGTAACATGGGAACCTTCTTATCCTCTGCCATAACTCTCCCCCCATCTTTCCCCGGTCCACCCACCAATAGGGGCTGACCCCTGTCTGACCTGTCTGCCCCATTATATTCTAATTCCCCCTCCCCCCCTCAATCCTAGTTTAAAAACTCCTCCAGCCTTCCCATAAATCTCTCCCCTAGCACAAAAGATCCCTTTCCATTTAGGTGCAAACCATCTTTAGCATATAGGTTGCACCCCAATGAAAAGTGAGCCCAGTGCTCTAAAAACCCAAATGTTAACTTCCATCATCCAATCATGTGGAAGCAAATATGTGTTTTTTTCCATGGTGTGATTGGGTGTTCTTAGAAAAGTACAATTTCACTACATTCACTAAGCTCTGGGGGTAATTCCCTTGCAATATGCAACTTCCCTTGCAAAGGGAGCAGCCTATTTGTCTTTAGAAAATCAACACCATTGTACCAATCTACCAATGAAATACTTCACAGATCATTAACAGTGAGATTGCCATGTTATCATTCATGATGCTCAGAAATCATCCATATATGATGACCAGGAGCTGAACTTTTTGATTGCTAATAACAATTTTCAGAAGAAAAACAAACTATTAAACTACAGCATTCAGGCCTGGGCTTGCTGTAAGGTTTATGCTTAAATTTCCTCTTAGTGCTGATAAGATCATGCTTTCGCAATAAACAATATATAATAAAAAAAAGTGCACACCAAAAAACAGATGTGTAAGTTTATGTATGAACTAAAAAAATGAAGTTTTAAAGTATATTTATTTTTCTTCTGCGCTGCCTGGTCTCTCATTAACCAGTTCTGGATCATAAGGATTTGCCCCCTTAAAGACCAGGCCATTTTTTGCGATTCCGCACAAATAGAGCTATCTTTTGGTGGTATTTGATCACCTGTGCGATTTTAATTTTTTGCGCTATAAACAAAAAAAGAGCGACAATTCTGGCAAAAAAATGTTTTCACATTCTGCTATATAACATTCCCAAAAAAAAATTTAAAAATCAACATTTTTCATCCTTTTAGGCCAATTTGTATTCTGCTACATATTTTTGGTAAAAAAAAAAACGCAATTAGCCTATTTTTATTGGTTTGCGCAAAAGTTATCTCATCTACAAACTAGAGGAAAGATTTATGTCATTTTTGTTTATTAATTTTTTTTTTTACTAGTAATGTCGGCGATCTGCGAATTTTAGCGGGACTACGACATTGCGGCGGGCAGAACGGACCCCTAGCTGACATTTTTGACACTTTTGGGGGGACCAGTGACATTACTACAGTAATAAGTGCTAAAAATATGCACTGTTACTATAAAAATTACATTGGCAGGGAAGGGGTTAACACAGTGGTGATCAAAGGGTTAAATGTGAGCCTAGGCAAATGTTTTCTAACTGTGGGAGGGGGGGTGGGCTTGTGAAATGACCACAGAGACCTGTGATCCTATATAGAAGGATCACAGGCGCTCTGTGATCATTTCAGAGAGAAGAACGGTAAGCTGTGTTTACAACAGCTTACCATCCTTCTCTCTCAGCGGGGAGCGGTCGTGGGTGCCGGTGGCAATCGCGGCCGCCGGCCCCAAGGATCGGCATCCCTACTGCCTATTGGGCGCTCCCCCCCCCCAGCACCACATGCGCGACCAACGTAGGGCCACATCGTTTCGCACAGCCAAGCCAGCCTGCCCCAGTAAATCTGCCGCGGACGGTCGGCAAGTGGTTAATAAACCTAAGCTAGCCGGCACTTAGACCAACCATGCACGGTTTGAATCTCCAACAATTTCAGATTCCAACCATTAATGGACAGGCTGAATGTACCAAGTTGATTATCGATCTACTTGGGTACAAGCAGCCTGCCAGATTCGCTTGCCATTATTACAAGTGGCTTCTATGGTCACTAGTGATAATCACTGTCTTCTCCCGGTGGGAAGACATAGGCCCAGCAGGAGGGAATCCCACATCAACACTGTCTGTCCCATGATTGCAGGAAAGAAATTCACTCCTTGTATGGCCAGCCTTAGTTGGTATACTGCAACCAAAATAATAAAACGTTATAACCAAAATAATTAAACACAAATGTTATAATTGTACGGTGCTGGTGGAGCGGATTCACAAAAAATGTTTTGAGTGAAACAATTAAATGGACATATAATTTGAGATATCTGTATCACAGAGGGGACTAGATAATATAATTGTAAAATATTTCAACTTGGGGTGGAGTAGTAACACAGAAATCACTGATCTTGGTGCATATATTTATCTAAAAATGCATTTTTATTTGAATAAGAGCACATTAGTGTTGCTCTAGCACTAAACAATTATAACCATTGTTTAAAAGTAGACATTTACTTGAAGGGCTTGTTTGCACTGAAATTTTGCCTTAATGGCTAACATCACCACCTTCTATTTTAAAGGACCAGTAAATCTAAATTCTCAAGCTGTTTGCTCTTACCATTTTATACAACCATTCAAACTATGTACACTATGGATTTTAAAAAATATTAAGTTTATTTTGTGAGTACCACAATCCGTTAAAGAATATACAGGTTCTGCTGTAGCCCCCTATAACATGCCTACAGCCCAGCTCTCCTGATTTTTTTTTTATTTTCTTGAATTTATGACTCATTAACAACTGAAGCGTTAAGTCTATACTCATGCAGTTAAGTGTACTAGATTAAAGGTCTGTTATACTGTAAATGTACTATACTAGCAAATTATTTCGTGATTTTTTTTTTTTTTTTTTTCGGGAACACATATAAATGATTACATTCTAGACATGCAAGAACGAAAAATGAATGCAATGAGACATGATTATCATATTCTACATGTAGTCTCTACATGTAGTTTCTCTCTCAGGTTACAACATGAAAACAAGCATTGTACTACATACAACATCACCAGTTTCTTTCCTCTAAAATCTATACATGCAAAATTAACACAACATATAATACATTTTGTTTTTATAAAATAAATCTGTATGGACATTGCAAAGAGTCAAGTCTAGTCCCTATCCTTTGCTTCCCCAGTGTTTGTTTCAGCCACCAGGAATCAGGAAAGGAAGAGTCCCTAACACATCGAAGCACTAAAGTGTGAATGGGTCCTTAGTGGCTAAAATTTAAACCCATTAAAAAAAAGCATATTTTCATCCACTTGTGCTTAACCAAAAGGTATCTACACTACTGTGCAAAAGATTTTGGCAGGTATGAAAAATGCTGTAAATTAGGAATGCTTTCAGAAATAGAAGTGTTAATAGTTTGTTTTTATCGATTAACAAAATAGAAAGTAAATAAACAGAAGAGAAATCCAAATCAATATTTAGTATGACAACACTTTGCCTTCAAAAAAGCAGCAATTCGTCTAGGTACACTTGCACACAGTTTTTGAAGGCACTCGGTAGGTAGGTTGTTCCAAACATCTTGGAGAACTAACCACAGATCTTCTGTGAATGTAGGCTGCCTCAGATCCTTCTGTCTCTTCATGTAATCCTAGACAGACTTGATGATGTTGAGATCAGGGCTTTGTGGGGACCAAACCATCACTTCCAGGACTCCTTGTTCTTCCTTACACCGAAGATAGTTCTTAACCAGTTTGGCTCCCACATCTGTTTACCCCCTATGGACCAGACCATATTTTCACATTTCTGCTAAGTGTCTCTTTATGAGTCTATAATTTGGTAACTATTTATGATAAAGAATTGATACTGCAATATTCGGGGAATTAGCTGGATCGCAGGACACAGGTGTTGCAATCAAAGGAGCGTTTATTAACTTAAACGGCTTCACAGCAGCAAAAAAAAAAGGTTAACAGTCTGACCAACCTGCAGAGTTCAGAACTGCTGTTGCAGTTAAACAGTTCCCAAGTTTTGAACAGGGTAACTTCCCCTGCCAACAGGTTTCTAGGCAGGATACTAACATGCACCCCCACAGCTGTACAAAAATCCACCATCCACAGTCTCCTCTATACTCCTCCACACCACACCTGCAACTTTCTGTCTTTTTTTAAATCCACTTCCTCTGACCAGTGAGTTAACCCTTTTGTTCCCTTAAAGGGACCACAGTCCAAACAGAAGGGAAATATACCGTCCTTTCAGGGCCCAGCCCCGGTGTCCTATACATATCCCCCCCCTCCCTCTGCCCCAATGCCAAGTAGGTGGAGGCAACAGTGGAGCTAAGACAATGGGCTCGGGAGAGGGCATCTGCATTTTGATGCTGTCTTCCGGGCCTGTGCTCCACTACAAACCAAAATTTCTGGAGTGCCAGGAACTAACAGGTAATCCTGGCATTAGGATCCTCACCATGAACAACCTGTGACAGGACTGCTCCTATCCCCTCATCTGAAGCGTCAGTCTGGGCAATTGCTTCTTCTAAAAAGCTATCAAGACAGGGTGTTGGAACAGTGCCAACTTGAGCTAAAAAAAAAAGCGTCTGCAGTGTCTGCATTCCACTCAGCCATTACCGATTTCCGACCCTTAGTCAGATAGGTCAATGTGGCAAAGTTGGGTACAAACCTCCTGTAGTATCCCACCATGCTCAGGAATACACGTACCTGCTTCTTTGTGAGGGGGAGGGGCCAGTTCTGTATCACCTCTGCCTTCTTGACCTGAGGTTTTTCCAGCCCTCTACCTACGATATACCCCAGGTATTTCACCTCCTCCATTCCCAAAGCACTTTTTTCAGGGTTCACTGTGAACCCCTCCTTCCAAAGGGAGTCCAGCACTGCCTGGACTTTGGGCAAGTGTGATTCTCTGTCTCTGCTAAAAATGATTGTCGTCAAAATATACAGAGGCATACTCTCGGTGAGGTCGTAAAATCGTATCCATTGCTCGCTGGAATGTGGCTGGAGCAGTTTGGAGTCCAAAAGGCATTCTTTTGTACTGAAAACTCCCCTCCAGGGTAGAAAAAGCAGTTTTCTCTATAGCAACCCTAGTCAGGGGGATTTGCCAATACCCATTCGTAAAGTCTAATGTAGTGATATACCTGGCTTGACCTAGTCTCTCAAAAAGGTAATCTACCCGGGGTATGGGGGTAGGCATCAAACCTTGAAACTTCATTACGTTTCTGAAAATCATTGCAGAATCGCAGAGTCCCATTGGGCTTTGGTACCAACGCAATTGGGCTTGATAACTCATTCTTTGATTTTCAATAATCTCCAGGTCTAACATCTTCACTTCCTCTGAAACAACCTTTCTCTGAGCCTCGGGGATACAGTAAGGTCGGACACAAACTTTGACTCCTGGTTTTGTGATAATATCACGCTTGATGTCATTAGTAAGACCTGGCAAATATGAAAATGTTTCATTATTTCTCTGCATAAACCCCTTTGCTTGCTGACTTTGGATTTTGGACAGAGTATTTTGCTACTTGGACACTCTCCACCCCAACCTGAGGCTCAAGTCTTGCACCAGCCAGGGAGGTCACCGATTCCCTGTCCGTCAAGGGCTTTAACAAGTTTTACGCGACATATTTGATACAGCTTCCTCTTGCCTAGTTGGTGGACATTTATAATTTACCTGCCCCGTTTTTTCCACAATTTCAAAGGGACCTTGCCATCTGGCCAAGAACTTACGTTCCACAGTGGGAATCAGTACCGATACTCGATTCCCCACTTGGAAGTGCCTTATTTTAGCGTACCTTCTATATACCTTTTGTTGAGCCTCCTGGGCTTTTTGAAAATATTCCTTGAGCAGTGGCATCACACTTATGATTCTTTCCTGTGTTTGGGAGACATATTCAGGAACACTCTTAATCTGGTTAGGTTCACTTTCCCATTCCTCTTTAACAAAGTCAAGCAATCCACAATGTCTCTGCCCATACACCAGTTCAAAGGGTGAAAATCCAGTGGAGGCCTGGGGCACTTCCCAAATAGCAAATAGGAGAGACTGTAACAGGCAGTCCCAGTCTTTCCCATCCCTTTGTGCCACTCTCTTGACCAAGGACTTAGGAGTCTTATTAAAGCGCTCTACCAAGCCATCCGTTTGGGGATGGTAGACTGGTGTACGCAGCTGTTTAATCCAGAACAGCTTGCACACATCAGCCATAACCCTTGACATAAATGGAATTCCCCTGGTTCTTGAGTATTTCCTTAGGAAAACCAGTCCATGTAAACAACTGGAATAACTCCCGGGCAATAGTCTTAGAGGAAGTATTCTGCAGGGGTAGCACCCCAGGATATCGGGTGGCATAGTCTAGGATCATCAGTATGTAGGAGTGACCTTGAGCAGACTTTACCAAGGTACTCACTATATCCATTGCTATCCTTTCGAATGGGACCTCAATTACGGGCAGAGGGACCAAAGGGCTATGGAAGTGAGTCTCCGGAGCGGTTAACTGACAGGTGGGACAAGAGGCACAGTATTTCTTTATCTCTGCTTTCAGAATTGGCCAGTAAAACCAGTCGGTGATCCGTGCCGCTGCCTTCTCAATTCCCAGGTGTCCCCCTAAAACATTGTTATGGGCCAGATCAAGAACCTTTTGTCCATACTGTTGGGGTAGCAACAGTTGTTCTACCACAGTTTCTCCTACTTTGTTCACCCGATAAAGCAATGCATTACATACTGCAAAGTGTGACCATCGCTCATTCGCATCTGGCTCTTAGGGAACCCCATTTACAACCACAACCTGTGCCAAAGTGGGTTCCTACATCTGGGTAGTCTATTTGGTCTTTTATTAAACTCTCCAGTATCTTCCCGATTATAGAAGTTTAACTAACAGGTCTATAGTTACTTGGCAAAGACTTTGACCCCTTTTTAAATATAGGCACCACATTGGCCCTACGCCAATCCAGTGGTACTAGTCCAGTGCTTAAAGCAGAGTTCCACCCTGAAAAACATTTTTTAGCTAAAAATACCCCCCCGGACAGTCAGGGCTAGTGCATTTCAGCAACGATAGCCTCTGAACTGTCCCCTGTTTCACTTACCTTTTAGAAGAAATACTTACCTTGAAAATGTCTTGTCCAGCGCTGCCATCTTAGGTGTGGGCAGCTGAAGCTGGAGCGTCCTCTTTGGTGACGTCGGAGTCCCAGAATGCCCTACACCGGCCCTGCTCGTCACTTCCGGGGCAGGCGCGGCATGCCCAGAAGCTGTTTAGCAGGGTATGAAGCGTCTGCCCCGGAAGTGACGAGCAGGGCCGCTGCAGGCGCATTGACTCCTGGGAGCGATGACGCTCATCTCCTAGGAGTCAATGCAAGCAGGAAGAGACTGCGTGGGCCCTGGCCTCAGAGGGAGGAAGAGGAAAGAAGGTAAGTATATTTTCTTTAAAAACAAGGTGGGTAAATCCCAAAAAAATTTAAAATATCCAATTCTTTTTCAGGAAAAAAAAAGAAAGCGGAAGGTGCAAAGTTGTTTTTGAGGCCGGAACTCCGCTTTAACAAGTCCCTAAAAACTAGAAACAAAGCCTTTGAAATTACAGCGCTCAATTCTTTTAGGATGCGTGGGTGGATTCCATTTGGTCCAGGCACTTTATCCACCCTTATTCTGTCTAAATATTTCTGGACTATATAATTTTTGAGCCATTGTGGATCATTTGGGGCTGTGTCAATACCATCCTCATTATGGTCATGAACTCCCCCATGCTCCTTTGTATACACAGAGCTGAAGAAAGTATTTAATACATTTGCCTTCTCTTTGTCCCCAGTCACCCACTGCTGATTATTTTGTAAAGGGCCTACAGCAAGATAGAAGAACCCAAGACGCGTAGATAAACAACTGTTTATTTATAGTAGATAAGGCTTTAGTCAGATCACATCTCTAAATAGAGCTCCCAAGTCTCCAACCTGCACACTTAAACTGGAGGAGACAAACTGGGTGTAGAAGGCATATGGAAACTATATATACCGGAAGAGGTGGGAATTAGGTAACTGGTGTTGGGATTTTAAGGCACTAAATTGTAACAGTACCCCATTCTAAAGAGAAACATTTTGAATGAAGTTTTACTAGTGAATGCCCAGCTTTAGAGTAGAATCTTACAGCTACAGACTGCTCACCTTCCCCAAAAAGGTGTGAGTTGAACCTTTACCTTTGCAGCCAGCAACTTCAGCTTCCTTTCTGGTGTCTACAACAAGAATTTTAGTGTCCTGTACACTCTGGCTTTCAGAAGTATCACTTTATATACAGCAGGAGTGTACACGACCCCCTGCCCTCAGACCCAGAGGCATAACTAGAACCTTCAGGGCCCCGTTGCAAGAAACCATGAAGGGCCCCCTGAACCCCTGGCGGGGCCCTTCCCTTCAAGCCTGGGGCTGTTTCCACTGATCCTAGGGGCCTTTACTCTTATTGCGGGCCCTTTATTACAGTCCAGCAGTTGGACCCTTTCACAAGTTCTGCAGTGGGCCCCCTTCCTGCCATCTTGGGGCCCCCCCACGGTGGTGGAATGCCAGGGCCCTTTGGGATCCTGGAAGTTCACCCACTGGTGTCAGTAGTTTTTATTTTTTGGTATTTTAATTGTATTATTATTTATCATTTTATTTTATTTATTTACAATGTCACTGATCATGACTCTGGCCATTCAGAAAAGGAAGGAGCTGGTAAATTACATGTTTACTGACCCCTTCCTGGTTCTCTATTGTGACACATCCCCTGCAGCAGCCAGCAGGAGAGGGGGAGAGGGGAGGGAGCACAGTGGGGGGGGGGGGTTCCAGGGGAGCACACAGGGGCCCAGAGACAGCAGAACACAAGTGAACTGGATAGGAGGAGTGGCGGGGGCAGCATACAGAGAAACCGATCTCCTCCATTTTCCTCCTGCAGCTACAAAGGAGGAAAAAGGAGGACAGTGATTTCTCTACATGCTGCCCCCGCCGCCCCTCCTATCCAGGTGTGCAGGGGGGCCGCAAAGGCACCCTGGAGCATGAGGCCCGGTTGCAATTGCAACCCCTGCAACCCCTGTAGTTATGTCCCTGCTCAGACCTATAGTAAAAACAACAGGCCAAGCGATCAAATGGCTGCTCATAAAGTGGAATCTTAGAGCTTTTTTTTTTACTTAACCAATTGGTAAGCATTGCCAACATGTGCTTCACATATCCTGAGTTTACAGACACTTAAAGTGGAACTTGAGTCAAAAACTAAGCCCTGCTAGATCACTTCAGGTATAGCATGCATAATGTAAAACATTAAAAATAAATGCCTAAACTATTTAAAATCCAGTACTACACTGCCTCATCCTGTTGATATGGGTAAAGTTCTGCTTCAAGGCCAGGTTATAGGTTTGCTTAAAGTTGTATTAAATCCAAAACCAAACTGTATTAATTTGCAGCTTAATAATTATTAGATGTGGTGGCTGCAACTGTTTTCTTTGGCTTTTTTTCCCCTCTCTTTTCAACTAGTTATTTGGCCTATAACACACCTTCTGCTGTATTAGTGAGACATGTCTATGGATGAATGAGCACAGGAGGCACAGCAGACATTTGCATTGACAGTCTAGAGGGGAGGGTAGTGTTAAAGCAGATTTAGATACATTAACAAACTGAAGCCAACTCCAGCTCACACTTTATAATCAGTTACAACAAACAGTTTTTTTTCTTTTTGGGATAAAGGTTTTGCATGAATAAATGTAAGTGTTTTATTGTTTTTAACACCTACAGTAATAGCTGGATTACACTATATATCCGGGGTCCTCAATAGGCGGACTCTGGGCCGCGTCCGGACCCACACGCGCTTAAATCTGGACCACCGAAGAGGTCTCCTTCCTTCTGTCATCAGCGGGGGGCCGAATGGAGAGGATCGGAGTGGCTGTGTCTTACACTGTGGCAACGCTGCATGATTACAAAAAGCCAAGTTCTTCTGCTTACCCGGCGGAGAGGCTGTCATATGAAGTCCCGCCTCCTGGACCGGCTCCTACCTATGATAGACAGAATACTGGTGACCTCTATCATAGGAGCCGGTCTGCATTAATGGGGGCACGCACACTGGTCACTCTGCAACAATGGGGGAACACACACTGGTCACTCTGCATTAATGGGTCACTGGTCACTGCATTGGATGGGGGCAAGTTTTGGGGAATGCCTTTTTTTTGTTGTTGGCGTTCTGTATTCGGAATTTGATGGTCACTTTTCCGGACCTCGGACTGAATGGAAAATTGGTAAGTGGACCTTTCAAGTTTACATTTGAGTACCCCTGCTATATATGGACCTTTCTGTTTCTGTTATGGCTTATTTGTAGTGAGGTGGATTTGGAGGAATATTTATTGTTATACTAGACTGGTCTATTCATGAAGGAATGGAGAAAAGCTCACCAGTCATGATGTAATGAGCCAAACGTATACAGACCCATATGTAATAGGATCTAAAGATCTGATTAATGCGTTGTTTGGGAAGGGTTGTCCTAAAAGGTGCGCTGTAGAATTTGCACAGTCTTTTCCACAAGGTTTACAGACACATTTCTATAACTTTTTGAAAGAGGAGGTGCACTGTAGAACTTGTATCCAAACACCAGCAGAACACCATACAGTGTTCTTGTACAAGTTTTATGGATACACTCCTGGGACTTATTGATTTCACTTTGAATACTTTTATTTAAGATGTAGCACTACTCCCTTGGGAGCTGCTTGAAGCGGATCCCCCTGGGTTACCCATAGCAGCAATTTATGAATTCTTAGTACTTTAAGTGTTTGGCTCAGTCAGGGAACAGTCCAGGGGATTTGTTTTTTTTTTTTTGTATTTTATTAGAACTTGGGATGGGAGAAGGGATGAGTGGGATACTTGATGTACTATGCACAACTGGAGGACTTCTAGCTGAATTGAGTATTTATTTTGGGGAACTCTGTAGTAAATTACTCTTCAGGGCCCCACTTGGCACCCCCTTTACTCTTCAGGGTTATACTTGGCACCCCTTTTGCTATTGCTTACTGTGTGAGCTGACCTTCTGTCCTCTGACCTCACTGGAGTGGTCCCCCTTCCTGGGCAGACCCCTTGGCAAGCACCCTGGTACTCACGAACACTGTTTTTCCCAGTTAACTCTGCCTGCAGCTCCACCGTCAGCTTTCGGGGACCCTCAAGGCTCAGCTCCATACCTGGCTCACCAGGCCGACTACCGGTGACCACCTTCCTCAGAGTGCAGGAGGAGAGACAGCCATCACCCTCCTCCTGGGACTCTGCTTCCCACCAAAGATGCCCTGTCACATGTGCCCTTGGCTTTTATAATCAATCGCAGGATGTACTGCGGTTGTGCCCTCCCTCTCGGACTGTCACAAAAGCCTGTGTGTCACTGGCTGGGTTTCCTCCGCTGTCCAACAGGCTCCCCTGTTTAATACAGTGGGGACACTCCCACAGACCAAGTGAATCACACATGGACACATGCAACAGGCAAACTAATAGATCAGGCTCCCCTGATAAGCAAATGGAGCATAGCATTTTAACCTAGCACCTATCTAGGAGGGTGCTACAAAGATATTCAATTGATTTTTATTGTTCTTTGTATTTAAACACACCAGCACACTTGGAGATTTATAGTCACTTCAAACTTGATTAATTATCAGTATATACGTTTTGTATTATTTATGACAAAGGTAGGAGTCAAAGCACTGCACGATTATTATCTTTAGCCAGTTGTGTTCTGCTGAAAACCTTTGATACATCTTCTGAAAGAGGAAAGATAAGGCAAACCTCCAATTATCCCTTATGGGAGATTAGGGGAGGGGGATGTATAAGCAGTACCGGGACAAGGTCATCCGGTGCCCAGGGCAAAGATGGCAAACTGCGATTCTCTTTCCCCGCCCCCCCCAGGATAAAGAAAGAGTAAGGGTCCATTCACACTAGCGCGACTTGTCAGGCGACTTGGTCGCCTGACAAGTCGTGGTCAGTCGGTCGCCATTGAATATTACAGGACCCGTTCTAATAGGAGCGACATAAGTCGCTCCGACTTAGAAATAGGGTCCCGTACTACTTTGGGGCGACTTGCATTGACTTCAATTATATGAAGTCCGTGCAAGTCGGGCCGAGGTTGCGGTGCACCGCGACTTCACAGGTCGCCCCACAAAGTCGTGTCGTGCCAGTGTGAATGGGCGCTCAGTGTCATTTCAAAACAAGAAAATACCTAAAACAATACAAATACATTTGGTTTAAATCGATAGTAACAGTGTTTGCTCACACTTTTTAAATCTATGTATTTTATTAGATGTACTTAAAGTCCTTTGAAATAATAACACAGCTTTGCTTCCCAACTGACAAGACAGAGCTCTACATAGACAGGGGTCTGTCCTGTGTGTCGTCATCAATGATCAGTGGGTGTCGGTAGTCATATATTGGCCAGCACCCACTGAACAGCATCTGCTGTGTATTAACAGAGCTAAATAGCCGGAGGCGCGCATGTGTGCGCCCCTACCGTGGAGTGCCGGATTACGTACCTAGTGTGTGATCCAGTGCAGCAGTGTCGCCGTACATGTTATACGGTCAGCAAGTGGATAATAATGACCTCCAGCATCAGTCCCAGTTTCTGCGATTATATCCCCCCCCCCCCCCCCCCCCCCGCATCGGTGCCAGTTTAGAAAATAACAACTCTCAGTATAAATGGTAGTTTCCATAATAATAACCACAAACATCAGTTCAAATTTACAAAAAAAAATCCACAGCATTGGTGACAGCAATGGTGTGTAATATACCTGCAAGGGTATGTCCTCGCGCAAGTGGATGTAGAGGCCTATCTGACATTTACTTTATTTTGGGCAGCAGCTGGGGGATGTATGTAATGTTATGGGAAGGAAAGTCTCCAATAGGGGGACCTCACCTCAGCGCTTGCTTTGTATATAATCTGATGTTTACTGTTGATTCCTTGTAGTGGATCAATAAAATTATATTAATATGTTGTGTAACATAAATATGTAAACAACCACTATTGTGCAAAAATTCATATGTTAAGAATTGTGCAATATTCCAAAACTACAACATATCACAAATGTGCAAAAACAAGTTAGTGTATTATAAATTAATATTGTGCAAATTCCGCAATTATTGCCAAATAAAAGTGCTCTGTGCAAAGAAAAATTATTGTAAGTAGGATCTAGCCCTGCACAATGTGCTTTGAAATCATACTTAAAGCGGAATTCTGGCCTCGGGGGTCAAATTTTGATAAAAATACCCCCGGGACAGTCAGGGCTAGTACATTCCACAATGGATAGCCTCTGAGCTGTCCCGGGTCGCACTTACCTGTAAGAAGAAATACTTACCTTGAAAAGTTCTTCTCCAGCGCTGCCATCTCAGGTGTGGGCAGCTGAAGCCAGCGCGTCCACTTCTGTGGCCTCTTCGGTGACGTCGGAGTCCCACAATGCACTGCAACGGCCCCGCTCGTCACTTCCAGTGCAAGCGCGGCATCCCTGCACAGCTTATGGGCATGCCCAGAAGCTGTTTAACAAGGAATGGCGCGCTTGCACCGGAAGTGACGAGCGGGGCCAGTGCAGGCGCATTGATTCCTGGGAGCGATGACGTTCAGCTCCCAGGAGTCATCGCAAGCCTGAAGTGACGGTGCGGGCCGCGGCCGCCGAGGGAGGAAGTGGAAGGAAAGTGAGTATATTTTCTTCAATATCAAGGTAATTGACCAAAAAAAAAAAAAAAAATTGGGAGCATCTATTTCTTTTTCAGGTGGCCCTTAGCAAGCGGTTGGCCCAAAATCGATTTTTTTCGATTTTGAGGCCGGAACTCCGCTTTAAGGCTGAATTGTGCAAAAAAAAATGTTTTTTTGATTGATCAAGACAGCTCTGCAAATCTCCAATATACAGTCTTATATTATAAGGTGCAAGTGCTTGGGACGTGGTCGGGATGTGCAGGTGATCCTCAGCTGGCTGCTGGTCTACCTCTCCTGCTCAATGTGTGATCCACACGTGAATAGATGAAATGACTCACCATATAGTGCTCCATATAGTGTAGTAATCCTTAGTGAAACGTTTATATAACCCTTCATAGCGGCATCACATGACTGAACTTTGGAACGCAAACCAGAAAAGGTACCTGCAGTACCGCGTTCCAGCCAGTGCTGTATCTTGGCCTAGGCCAACAAGGCCCAGGCCTAGGGCGGCATTTTGCAGGGGGGGCAGCAAACAAGCTGCACCCCACACAAAAAAAAAACAGCCTTCTACCAGCTCCCACGCGAAAAGGGTCCCCGCCGGCTTGTGCTACACTTTTAGTATAGTGCCAGTCTTATGGGGTGAATAGGGCCAGAGGGCCAGAGGGCAGGGTCCAGGAGACAAATCAGTCTGGCACCCCCATAAAGCGGTCACACTGCTACCTACCGGTATGATAATACCGAACGGTCAGGACATTCAGACCACACTTAATTCAACTGGCTCGACGGCCGCCAATGCTAATAAGTGTGGCACTGCAGCCTAATGCTCCGCCTACACTCCTCTGCCCCCAGGTATGGCGGGCATCATGTCAATATTATAATTTCATTTCTTTAAACATCCTTGTCCTTGAGCGAGCATAATGAATTGCATCATATACAATTAAGACTTTTAATTGTATGCGATTTCAATAATATTTTGGACTTGCTCACCTCATATATCCTATCGCAATATGTCACTGGGTTAGTAAGATTACTCCTATCTTATAAGATATTTTGACTTGTGTTTGGTGCCACTGATTATTTCACTTATTTGTATAATGACTATGGACTTCCTGGTCATTATATAAAAACGTGAAATAAGCCTATGATTACAATCAGTGGCAGCAAACACAAGTCCAGGTATCCTAAAAGAAAGGAGTCATCTTACTAATCCAGTGACATAAGGCTGCACTGATGGGCAATAATATGCTGCTCTGATGGGCAATAATATGCTGCTCTGATGGCCACTAATGAGGCAGCAATGGTGGGTACTGATAAACTGCACTGATGGGCACTAATGAGGCTTCACTGATAAGGCAGCACTGCTATGCTGCACTGATGGGCACTAATGAGGCTGAACTTATGGGAATTGATGAGGCTGCCCTGATTGGCACTGATAGGCTGTGGTCTGTGGTTTACAGATGACAGGGCAGGTCATAAACAGGAAGGGGTGGGTCATTTTTAAATTAGGGGGTGCACAAGTTTAGTCAGGCCTAGGGCAGCAGAAAACCTAAATACACCACTGGTTCCAGCCCCAGTTCATACATACCGTGACGGCCACACACATTTTTTATGTGATTTTATCAAGATTTTACCTTATTTTTATGCTACATTAATTGTACATATCGGCGGATTAAATAAACGTTTTACTAAGGATTACTACACTATATGGAGCATACTTTCTTTACATGACCACACGGGAGGAACCAACAGCTAGGAAGCCAGCAGACACAGGCCAGTCCAGCTGAACCGAATCCGCTCCATTACACCCAGTGGGGGATACCACACAAGCGGTAAAGGTTGTACTGTCATATGACAGATATAACCCCCAGTATCTGGTGAGTCATTTAATCTAATAGTGGCTGTTTACATATTTATGTTACACAACATAGTAATATAATTTTATTGATCCACTACAAGGAACCAACAGTAAACTAAGCCCATCAGATTATACAAAAAGCAAGCGCTGATGTGAGGTCCCCTTATGGGAGACTTTCCTCCCCATTGGTGACAGCAGCAGCAATAATATCAGCAGCATCAGTGCCAGTTTCTACTATTCAATCCCCAGCACTGGTGCCAGTTTAAGAAACAGCAGCCAATTTACGCAAAAATAACCCACAGCATTCATGGCAGTTTCTGCAACAATAATCCCCAGCAATAGTGCTATCTTATGTAATAACCCCCAGCTTTAAGGCAGTGTGTCTGATCCCTATGTGAACTGGCTGGAGTGGGTAACTCTTTGGGGGGGGGGGGGGTTGATTACCTACTTAAGCTCTGGAAGATTTTACCCCCTTCATGACCAGTCCATTTTGGAACTGCTCCACTTTGACTGATAATTGGGCTGTCATGCAACGCTGTACACAAACAAAATTGAAATTCATTTTTAGCTTTTTTTTTTTTTTTTTTTTTGTGGTATTAGCACACCAATGCATTTTTTATTCTTTATTATATAAACCAGTGGTTCTTAACCTGGGTTCGATCGAACCCCAGGGGTTCGGTGAGTCAGTCCCAGGGGTTCGGCGGGGGGGCAACAGGGCAATTGCTCCCCCCGAGAAAATATTACTGATTGTGAGGCCAACCCCCCCCCCCCCCCCCGGGAAATCAGAGCTGCGGTCGGGACGACTCACAGCCATTACACATAGACACTTGACGCTCTGCCCCTGTACCTCCCCCAGCAGGTTTCCAGTCTATCTCCTGCAGGCTGCTTGCTGCTTGAGTGGGCGGGATGGGGATGTACCTGACCACGGAGATCGCGCCCGCCTGGAAGAGGGAAGTGTGAGCAGCTGAGCAGAGGGAGCCAACTGAATGTTCCTGGAGGTAGGCTCAGCTAGCTGTACATGGTGGATTAGTTTGCAAGCACCTCTATGCTAAGTCTGCTGAGTTACTGCAGCTTAGCATAGAGGTGCTGTTAGCTGACAAATGGAAATGCATCTCCTTTTCATTTAGCTCAATAAGCATTGTGAATGCCCCCTGGTGTGTGCCCTCCTGATACCCCATGGTATGCCCTCCCAACACCTCCCCCCCAGTGTGTGTCCTCCTGACACCCCATGGTATGCCCTCCCAACCCCCCCGTGTGTGCCCCCCTGACACCCCATGGCATGCCCTCCCAACACCTCCCCCCAGTGTGTTCCCTCTTGACACCCCATGGTATGTCCTCCCAACCCCCCCAGTGTTTGCCCTCCTGATACCCCATGGTATGCCCTCCCAACACCTCCCCCCCAGTGTGTGCCCTCATGACACCCCATGGTATGCCCTCCCAACCCCCCACCCCAGTGTGTGCCCTCCTGACACCCCATGGTATGCCCTCCAAACCCCCCCAAGTGTGTGCCCCCCTGACACCCCATAGTATGCCCTCCAAACCCCACCCCAGTGTGCCCTCCTGACACCCCATGGTATGCCCTCCCACCCCCCCCCCAGTGTGTGCCCTCCTGATACCCCATGGTATGCCTTCCCAACCCCCCCCCCCCAGTGTGTGCCCTCCTGGCTCCCCCAGTGTGTGCCCTCCCAACCACTGATGTGTGCCCTTCTGACACCCAGTGTGTGGCCTCCTGACTCTCCACTGGTGTGTGTCCTCACTACCCTCCCCCACAGTGTGTGTCCTCCTGACCCTCCCCCCAGTGTATGCCCTTCCAACCCCCTGGTGTGTGCCCTCATAACCCCCCGGTGTGTGCCCTCCTGACCCCCCCCCCCCAGTGTGTGCCCTCCTGACCCTCCCCTGGTGTGTGCCCTCCCAGCCCCCTGATGTGTGGCTTTACTGATCCCTGTACATTGTCCTATCCTCTGTCCTGTCAACTCCTGTCCTCTGCCCTATTCTCTGTACACCGTCCTACAGCCTACTGACCACTCTATCCTTCCCTACAATCAACTGACCCGTATACACTGCCCTACATGCTACTGGCCTCTGTACACTGCCCTACATCCTACTGACCTTTCTACACCGCCCTAAAAACTACTGACCCCTATACACTGCCCTACATGCTACTGACCTCGCTACACTGCCCTACAAACTACTGAGCACTGTACACTACCCTACAAACTACTGAGCACTGTACACTACCCTACAAACTACTGACCACTGCACACTGCCCTACAAACTACTCACTACTGCACACTGCCCTACAAACTACTGACCTCTGTACACTGCCCTACAGCCTACTGACCTCTGTACACTGCCCTACATCCTACTGACCTCTGTACACTGCTCTACATACTACTGACCTCTGTACACTGCTCTACATACTACTGACCTCTGCACACTGCTCTACATACTACTGACCTCTGTACACTGCTCTACATACTACTGACCTCTGTACACTGCCCTACATACTACTGACCTCTGTACACTGCCCTACATACTACTGACCTCTGTACACTGCTCTACATACTACTGACCTCTGTACACTGCTCTACATACTACTGACCTCTGTACACTGCCCTACAGCCTACTGACCTCTGTACACTGCCTTACAGCCTACTGACCTTTGTACGCTGCCCTACAGCCTACTGACCTCTGTATGCTGCCCTACAGCCTACTGACCTCTGTACACTGCCATACAGCCTACTGACCTCTGTACACTGCCATACAGCCTACTGACCTCTGTACACTGCCATACAGCCTACTGACCTCTGTACACTGCCATACATACTACTGACCTCTGTACACTGCCATACAGCCTACTGACCTCTGTACACTGGCATACATACTACTGACCTCTGTACATTTTACTTTGTATAATACGTTTAATTCAGTTCTGTAAACAACACCTTGTTTTCTGGCAGTGCCCCTCCCGAGACTAGACTCATAAAATCATATTTTATTTTTCCAATTAAGAAGGGTTCGGTGAATGCGCATATGAAGCTGGTGGGGTTCAGTACCTCCACCAAGGTTAAGAACCACTGATATAAACTAAAAAAGACTAAAAATATAACATCCAATAAAAAAAATAAAAAAAAAACAATTTCTTCATAAATTTAGGCCAAAATATATTCTGCTACATATCTTTGTTAAAAAAAAAATAAAAAATAAGCGTTTATTAATTGGTTTGCGTGAAAGCTATAGTGTCTACTAAATGATGGAAAATATACTGGAATTTTTTTAAATACTAGCAATGGGGGCGATCAGCGACTTATCGTGGGACTGTGATAGTGGCACTAACTGACACTTTGTGGGAACTGACTAACTGCCACTGACCTCACCAGTGACACTAATACAGTGATTAGTGATAATGCTATACATGGTCACTGTACTAATGACACTGGCTGGGAAGGGCTTAACATCTAGGGGTAATCTAGGGGTTAATTGTGTGCCTAACAATGTGCAATGTGTGCAATGTGTAGCAACCATTCACTTTGTACAGAGCCCTCCCAGGGGAGTTGATGGGTGAAGGCATGCACCTGAACCAGGCAGTGATGTATGGGTGCGCTGCAGTGCCTGTAGTTAGTATATGTACTACGGCAGGTGGGCAAGTGGTTAATTACTGTACCAATGGTATTTGTAATATGCAGCATGAAGGGGGTTAATTTGTTGCCATTGGTGACTAATGCATTAGTGATCAGTGTTAGAAAATAAACCCTTTGTGCTGCATTAGTGGCATTAGTGGCAGTGTCTATAAACCCCTACTTGCTGCAGCATAAAGGGGTTAATGAACACTGATACTAGTGCCACTAATGCAGCACAAAGGGGTTAATTTTCTGACACTGGTCACTAATGCATTAGTGGCCAGTGGCAAAACAATAACCCCCTTCATGCTGCATATTACCATATGTAATTAAATAACCTCTGCAATCCCCCCCCCCCCCCACCCAGATTAAGCCAATTCAACTGTAGATGCAAATCTGTTTACTTTTTGAATGCACTGGCTGGCTGATTCCTAATTTAGGTTGCACTCACTGTTTTCCCGGTGGCTCTCTATGGTCCTATCCGATCCCGGCTCCCGGCCAACCTCTCAGTGACGTTGCGCCGCGCCGGGACTCGTAAGCGCCTGTTGGGCAGAGATTACCCTGCGGCTCGGCCTGACAGGGAAGTAAAGGCCGGGTCCTAGGCTTGTGCCGAGTGCAGGAGCGTACTCGGCACATCCTTACAGCTCTTCAGTATTGTAGCCTGGCCGGCGGTAGTCACTTGTTGCCCAGAAAAATATTAGCCCATTGTCAGCACTTCACCTCCGCTGCGCCCCCTTCCTACAATAAATTGTTCTTCCCACCCCTTGTACCAGCCCTGGTATAAAGTGTCACTGCAAACAAAATATAAAAGTAAAAGTAGCTTTAGTCATGTAATAAAACACATGAAATTGTTAAAAAGGAATCCGTATCCCAGAAGTTATCATCACAATAATATAACTGTAGAGCTTAGTGGATCAATGCACTTCGCATAAATCCAGTGCTTCATCAGGCTCCACGAGCCTTTAGTTTACATGGATATGGAACATCATACAGATCTAAAATCACATACATGTCACAAAACCAGTATATCAAGGATCCTCCAGATAGTAGCAACACAGAACAGAATCCTGTAACGGTCGTATTTGATGTCCATAAATGACTTGCCAGGAAAGTATATTTGCATATGAAAGTCAGAAAGGTAACAATCCCATAAGATAGGGGGCAGCTCAGAAGAAATCCTTATAACCTTTCACTGTAGGCAGTTATTACTGTCTACAAACTGGGCAAAGTCCTCCACATGTGATACCAGTGTTGCAGCGCTGCTACTAAAAAACAAATGTAAAATTGTGCAAAATATATCAATTCGTGCAAATGTGCAACAATGTGCAAATATAAAATATGTGAATCACACTATATGCTTGATCAGTAATGCTAAAATTACTTAAAACATACTGTTAAAATCCATAAATGATGTGTTAATCAATAAAACATAATAATATAACTGTTGTAATTGATAAAAGTCCATAAATATCCATCAAAATGTTAAACAATTGTGCTCCGCTGAATCAATCCGGGTGCTCACCCCCTTGTGGTAATCTACTCACCATAAATCGCTCGGTCATCCGCAGTTTGATGATAAAAAGCAGCTTGCCTCGCCAGCTTGGACACAATGATATGTTGGAATAGATCCTTCTGATGGTTCTTAGTACATGATCCGAGTTCCCTCAGGCATAAGAACAAAGGCCAAACACAGTGATAAATTTATCATCACACACACTTACCGACGACCAAAAGGAAGTCCTATCCCTGGGACTCTCTTTCTGTCCCAATACCAGCATTGATAGGTTTGAAACCATCAAGGACATTAACCTTTTTGCTAGAAATCTCCTGCTTAAAACCTTCTATCAAAAACAACCTCAAGCAACTCAAGCAACACCCACACTAACGGCAGCCGAATTCAGAGCCATTCGCGATCTAAACCTACTACTCCAAGAAAGCGATCTAGAAGATTGGGACGACCCAATAGAATCTGGCAAAGAACCTGATGGTGATGATCAAGAAATACCCCCTGATCAACCAACCTTCAAAAAAAGATCCAACAAATTTCCATCCCTAAATCTTAACCCTGCCATCGCACTGTTCGTGCGTCAAACCACCAAAGATATCGAATCAATTAAAGAAACAAGACATTCATCAAACCTAACTAAGAAACAAAGTCGAGCCCTCAAGGAACTCAGGGACAACGATGACATCATCATTAAACCCTCCGACAAGGGAGGGAATGTAGTAATCATGAGTAAGGAAAAATATAAAAACATGTGCCTCAATATACTATCTAACCAACAATGTTACAAAAAGATCCTACCTATAATGACTCAAACCTACGACCAACTATTCTACTCGAAAGTAGATAATGCTTTTAGAGTAGGCATCATATCCCAGACCTTATGGGAATATATCAGAACACCACATCCAAGAATACCTACAATGTATGCACTACCCAAACTACATAAAAATATGGATGACCCACCTGGGCGACCAATCATCTCGGGTAACGGCTGCATTTCTGAATCTATGAGTAAAGTGATAGATAGATATCTACGTCCTCATGTACAAGAATTATCTTCTTACACCCAAGACACTCTCCACCTCCTCAGGATACTTAACGACATCAGTATACCACAAGAAGCCTATCTAGTCACCATTGACGTGGAATCCTTGTATAATAATATCCCCCACAAGAAAGGAGTAGAGACCGTACAGAGGATATTACGACACCAAAATGAACATGATCTTAAATTTAACAACTTCATTACTGAAATGCTCCAATTTATACTTAATCACAATGTCTTTACATTTGGGGGTAACTACTACCTTCAAACTTGTGGGGTTGCGATGGGGACAAGCTGTGCCCCATCGTATGCTAACATCTATCTGGGCGCTTGGGAGCAGGAATTCCTCTCTGATGAAGAGAACACAATCTACGCCGATAAAATACTCATTTGGCAAAGGTATATTGACGATATACTTATCGTGTGGAATGGCCCTGAGACCATGATTACAGAATTACTAACCAAGATGAACCAAAACAAATACAACATGTTCTTCACTATGGTCTACAATAAACAACAAGTATCCTTTCTTGATACTCTCATCTACAAAGACTCCAGCGGAAAAATCGCTACCACACTATACAGAAAGGACACGGCCGGCAATTCTATTCTTCATGCTTCCAGCTTCCACCCCCAACCGCTCATTAATTCCATACCGTACAGCCAATATTTAAGGTTAAAAAGAAATTGCTCAGATCCTGCTAAATTCCAACTTGAGGCCAACAGTTTAACTACCAGACTATCACAAAGAGGCTACACCAAAACCTCACTGCGTAAGGCCTTCAATCGCGCCAACCAGATGGACAGAGAAACACTTCTCTTTAAAAACAAAGAAACAACCAGAACGGAACCAGACACCCGAATCATCACCAGATTCACAAACGAACATCAACAAATCAGGAACATCCTTACAAAAAATTGGTCAATCCTCTTGGAAGAGCCCAGCACATCGAAACTTTTACCTCAAAAACCACCCATTACTTTTAGGAAGGCTGGCTCCCTACAACAAAAATTAGTATCTAGCGAATTTAAAGAAGGATCCAAGAAAGATCCCTGCAGAACCAAAGGGACTTTCCCTTGTGGGAACTGTGCCCAATGTTATGTGATCCGTCAAACGATCAATACTATCTTACCTAATGGGGAACCCTTCCAATCCAAACATTTTTGCAATTGCAAAACCAAGGGCGTGATTTATATGATGACATGTGAATGTGGGTCTTTCTATATTGGGAAGACCCGACAAGAATTCGGGAAACGGGTAAACCAGCATCTGCAAGCCATGCATATTGGCAACTACTATGTCCCTTTGGGTAGACATAGAGCGTACCATCACAACTACAAAATGCCTAAAATAAACTTCATGGCCTTGGATAGAATCCATGTGCCCCTTCGTGGCGGTGACTGGAACAAGACCCTCTTACAGTTGGAAATGCGCTGGATCACTAGACTCAAAGCTACCATACCACCTGGACTAAACGAAGCACAAAGCTTCCGTCCATTCCTTCCAGGCTTTTCTTCCGGGAAAACGGACTAAAGACTCCTTTTATAATTATATTTAAAATAATCATATAATTTTTTTTTTTTTTTTTTTTTTTTTTTTATTATTATTATTATTTTTATTTTTTATTTTTATTTTTATTATTATTATTTTTATTTTTATTTTTATTATCATTTTTTGTCCACCTTTGACTTTGATTACTACATATCAGATTGTAAATCCAATCTGAATTGACTATGATTTATTCCTAGGACATGGACCTCTTTTTACTGATCCTCCAACTGCCTCCTATGTGATCAATCCCTGGAGCCCGACTATTTCTTTTCCACCAAAAAATCCCCCCCTTGCCCCCCCTTCCTCCTTCTCCCACAGAAAATTCCTCTGCAAATTCTATGCTGCTCATTCATTCATTATTGTACAATTATTATTTCCTTGTTACTATATTTTATTTTCATTATTATATCCACTTCTCAAGCCTCCACCCGAGACTCCATGAACTCCCGGCACAGGTAGCCCCGAATCCTTATGGATCGGGGCACTTGAACCCGTATGGTCGGTCTCGTACCTCCATGTCATCCCCTCGGGGATGATCCGGCTTCTCGCACTGTGTCGGCGGTCTTCACTGGCACGTCCGCACGGTCTCTGGGGATGCGCTTTTGCTGCACGCAAGCGCCCTCCACGCCGTGTACGGACAATACCAGACAGCATCACGCAGCGCTCACTGCGCATGCGCGACTGCCTTTATAGGCCGGGGAACACTCTGAGCCTGCCAGTCTCTCTCTGACCGAGGGAGAAGGCGGACCCGGAGCCCTTATGCTGTGACCCTGCTAATTTCCACATCTAAACGTAAGTTTTACTTGGAGGAGAGCCTTCATAGATCTCTCCTACCAAGTTTCAAAGGACCACTCTGGAAACTTTTCTGGAAAGTGGTCCAAATTACTTTTATGTTAAATGCACACATACCTTAATAAAATTACCTACTCTTGGCAACCTTAATATATTTTACCTAGATTTCAGAAGCAATCCTGTGGAAGCTTTTTGATATATATTCAATCCTATTTGGATCCCTGGACCAGAATCTTCTGCCCAGCAAGTAATTATTATTACTTTACTCACCAGTCAATCCTTGGCTCCCTTTGTTTGCATACTCAGTCAACCACTTATTTCACCCTCACAGCATACTGTTCCTGTAGCTCCTGGAGGAACTCTGGGAAGGCTCAACTTTAGGAAGTGGACATATATCTAAAATGTATGTACTCATATATTGTGCGCTTTTGCCTTACAATTATGGTTCTCTTCAAATTGCCATTACTTGATACCATATATCTCTTTGATTATTTTAGAATCGGTGACAGATCCTTGATAAAGGCCATAGTTGGCCGAAACATGTCGGATTAACCGATTGGTTACCTCCTCTGCGTATATTCCGGTCCTTTGACATGAGAATCAGCAGAGCAGGATCACCAAAATCAACTCAAGTCACATTATTGTCACTTGTTATCACATCTAAACTCTTCTTCTCTCACTGGCACAATGGGCCTTTACCCATTTTCACCATGAATGTTTGTATTTATATTTATACTTTGTAAATAAAAATTTTTACCTACTATATTACCTTCGATATCCCCTTTACTCCTGCCCTTAAAATCCCACCTTGACTTGAGGCACCACAAATACCACAAAAAGCAGCTTGCCTCGCCAGCTTGGACACAATGATATGTTGGAATAGATCCTTCTGATGGTTCTTAGTACATGATCCGAGTTCCCTCAGGCATAAGAACAAAGGCCAAACACAGTGAAGTACGTTTCACTCAAAGTTTATTAAAGACAAGGAAGTATACTCACAAACACGTATAACATAAGGGCGACATAAAAGCACAGCTCGGTGGTTTGCTGCTCTCGCAGCGTGCGCCTCACCGGCTGGAAGTGACGTCAGGTCCGCTCAGCCAATCGCTAGATGCGTTTTGCCGTCCAATCACGGCGTCTTCTGTAGCTCACACATGTATAAGACATATAGCGGTATGGACTCTTAAAGTGGTTGTAAAGGCATAAGGTTTTTTATCTTAATGTATTCAATGCATTAAGATAAAAGCCTTCTGGGTGCAGCAGCCCCCCTAATACTTACCTGAGCTCCATCTTGATTCAGCAATATCCACGAGTGCCTCGACCATTCCTCCTGATTGGTTGAGACACAGCAGTGGCACCATTGACTCCCGCTGCTGCCATTTAAAGTCAGTTAGCCAATGAGAAGAAAAATGGGGCAAGGCCGCACTACAGCTCCGTGTCCGAATGAATACACAGAGCTGCGGCTCGGCTTGGGTGCCCCCCTATGAAACTGCTTACTTTGGGGGCACTCAACAGAAGGGAGGTGCAAGGAGCACTGAAGAGGGACCTGGTAAGAGGAGGATCGGAGCTGCTCTGTGCAAAGCCACTCACAGAGCAGGTGAGCATGATGTATTTGTTATTTATATAGAAAAAAATTAGACTTTACAATTACTTTAATCTGTATGGGATTGATGGCCGGCACACACAGATTCTGTTCTGTGTTCCAGGTTCTGTTCCATGTTTCTACTATCTGGAGGACCCTTCATATACTGGCTTTGTAACATGTATGTGATTTTAGATACTGTATTATGTTCAATATCCATGTAAACTAAGGACACGTGGATCCCGATGAAGCACTGAATATATGCGAAACGCGTTGCTCCACTAAGCTCTACTGTTATATTATTGTGATCATTCCTTCTGGGATATGGATTCATTTTTAACAATGTCATGTGTTTTATTATACGAATAAAGCTATTTTTAGTTTACTTTTGTTTGTAGTAACACTCAATACATCCTCCTCCTACAATCTCCCATATGGGGGAATTGGAAGTTTGCCTAATCTTTCCATTTCAAATGTATACTTGGGGGATGGTGTCCAAAAAATGACTTTAAGTGACATAGCCCTCACACCCACATTTAGAACATCTTCTGAAAGTGCTACCATTTTGCCTGAGCCATTCTGCATCACTGATATGAAACAAATAAGCAGACTGGGAGTTCCCAATTAAAAAAAAAAAAAAAAATTAAAAAATGTTGTTTGATACATGTTTTATACTACTGACTTTTAAAATGCTGAAGCCATTGGATAAGCTTGACAGATCCAGCAGGACTAGTTTTAGCAGCCTACAACTACCTACCAACACAGGCTTCTTAGTGATAATCTTGTGGATCAAAGTTCTTTCTTTGTCTGTCATTGTTAAAAACATCAGACATGGAGGTGTGACCTGAAACCTGTGAGATCACTTTTTCAAGTGAGAAACTCCTGAATGAGTGTAGGTTTCATGCAGAAAGAAATTGTTTACGTGTCTTGAATTATTGATGACTTGTACTATGAAGTCACAGCTCACATGTGAGCATCCCATTCCTAAGATTTTAAAAGGTTTGATCAGCTTTTCTGTGGGCTCAACGCTCAAAACAAACAATACAAGGCAGCATCTTTGTAAGTCTGTTATTGGTGAGGTTTGACATTTCTGTGCATGCACATCCCACAGCAATCTTTGTGTTTCTGGAGAACATAAAACAGAGACAAATGTTTGTATCCACAAAAGCTCCCTTCCTCAAGGCAAAAATGATCATGTGCAGACCCAGGAACTCAAATACAGAGATCTGACAGTCCCCAAGTCAAATAAAGGACTTATTTTATATTTTAATAATAGAATGTGTCGGCAGATAAGAACCATTTGGCCCATCTAGTCTGCCCAATATATCTGAATCCTATGAATAGTCCCTGGCCCTATCTTATATGAAGGATAGCATTATGCCTATCCCATGCATGCTTAAACTCCTTCACTGTATTTGCAGCTACCACTTCTGCAGGAAGGTTATTCCATGCATCCACTACTCTCTCAGTAAAGTAATACTTCCTCATATTACTTTTAAACCTTTGCCCCTCTAATTTAAAACTGTGTCCTCTTGTGGTAGTTTTTCTTCTTTAAATATGCTCTCCTCCTTTACCGAGTTGATTCCCTTTATGTATTTAAAAGTTTCTATCATATCCCCTCTGTCTCTTCTTTCTTCCAAGCTATACATGTTAAGGTCCTTTAACCTTTCCTGGTAAGTTTTTTCCTCCAATCCATGTACTAGTTTAGTAGCTCTTCTCTGAACTCTCTCTAGAGCAGTGGTTCTTAACCTGGGTTCGATCGAACCCCAGGGGTTCGGTGAGTCAGTCCCAGGGGTTCGGCGGGGGGGCAACAGGGCAATTGCTCCCCCCGAGAAAATATTACTGATTGTGAGGCCAACCCCCCCCCCCCCCCGGGAAATCAGAGCTGCGGTCGGGACGACTCACAGCCATTACACATAGACACTTGACGCTCTGCCCCTGTACCTCCCCCAGCAGGTTTCCAGTCTATCTCCTGCAGGCTGCTTGCTGCTTGAGTGGGCGGGATGGGGATGTACCTGACCACGGAGATCGCGCCCGCCTGGAAGAGGGAAGTGTGAGCAGCTGAGCAGAGGGAGCCAACTGAATGTTCCTGGAGGTAGGCTCAGCTAGCTGTACATGGTGGATTAGTTTGCAAGCACCTCTATGCTAAGTCTGCTGAGTTACTGCAGCTTAGCATAGAGGTGCTGTTAGCTGACAAATGGAAATGCATCTCCTTTTCATTTAGCTCAATAAGCATTGTGAATGCCCCCTGGTGTGTGCCCTCCTGATACCCCATGGTATGCCCTCCCAACACCTCCCCCCCAGTGTGTGTCCTCCTGACACCCCATGGTATGCCCTCCCAACCCCCCCCCGTGTGTGCCCCCCTGACACCCCATGGCATGCCCTCCCAACACCTCCCCCCAGTGTGTTCCCTCTTGACACCCCATGGTATGTCCTCCCAACCCCCCCAGTGTTTGCCCTCCTGATACCCCATGGTATGCCCTCCCAACACCTCCCCCCAGTGTGTGCCCTCATGACACCCCATGGTATGCCCTCCCAACCCCCCACCCCAGTGTGTGCCCTCCTGACACCCCATGGTATGCCCTCCCAACCCCCCCAAGTGTGTGCCCCCCTGACACCCCATAGTATGCCCTCCAAACCCCACCCCAGTGTGCCCTCCTGACACCCCATGGTATGCCCTCCCACCCCCCCCCCAGTGTGTGCCCTCCTGATACCCCATGGTATGCCTTCCCAACCCCCCCCCCAGTGTGTGCCCTCCTGGCTCCCCCAGTGTGTGCCCTCCCAACCACTGAGGTGTGCCCTTCTGACACCCAGTGTGTGGCCTCCTGACTCTCCACTGGTGTGTGCCCTCACTACCCTCCCCCACAGTGTGTGTCCTCCTGACCCTCCCCCCAGTGTATGCCCTTCCAACCCCCTGGTGTGTGCCCTCATAACCCCCCGGTGTGTGCCCTCCTGACCCCCCCCCCCCCAGTGTGTGCCCTCCTGACCCTCCCCTGGTGTGTGCCCTCCCAGCCCCCTGATGTGTGGCTTTACTGATCCCTGTACACTGTCCTATCCTCTGTCCTGTCAACTCCTGTCCTCTGCCCTATTCTCTGTACACCGTCCTACAGCCTACTGACCACTCTATCCTTCCCTACAATCAACTGACCCGTATACACTGCCCTACATGCTACTGGCCTCTGTACACTGCCCTACATCCTACTGACCTTTCTACACCGCCCTAAAAACTACTGACCCCTATACACTGCCCTACATGCTACTGACCTCGCTACACTGCCCTACAAACTACTGAGCACTGTACACTACCCTACAAACTACTGAGCACTGTACACTACCCTACAAACTACTGACCACTGCACACTGCCCTACAAACTACTCACTACTGCACACTGCCCTACAAACTACTGACCTCTGTACACTGCCCTACAGCCTACTGACCTCTGTACACTGCCCTACATCCTACTGACCTCTGTACACTGCTCTACATACTACTGACCTCTGTACACTGCTCTACATACTACTGACCTCTGCACACTGCTCTACATACTACTGACCTCTGTACACTGCTCTACATACTACTGACCTCTGTACACTGCTCTACATACTACTGACCTCTGTACACTGCCCTACAGCCTACTGACCTCTGTACGCTGCCCTACAGCCTACTGACCTCTGTACGCTGCCCTACAGCCTACTGACCTCTGTATGCTGCCCTACAGCCTACTGACCTCTGTACACTGCCATACAGCCTACTGACCTCTGTACACTGCCATACAGCCTACTGACCTCTGTACACTGCCATACAGCCTACTGACCTCTGTACACTGCCATACATACTACTGACCTCTGTACACTGCCATACAGCCTACTGACCTCTGTACACTGGCATACATACTACTGACCTCTGTACATTTTACTTTGTATAATACGTTTAATTCAGTTCTGTAAACAACACCTTGTTTTCTGGCAGTGCCCCTCCCGAGACTAGACTCATAAAATCATATTTTATTTTTCCAATTAAGAAGGGTTCGGTGAATGCGCATATGAAGCTGGTGGGGTTCAGTACCTCCACCAAGGTTAAGAACCACTGCTCTAGAGTATCTATATCCTTCTGGAGATATGGCCTCCAGTACTGCGCACAATACTCTAAGTGAGGTCTCAACAGTGTTCTGTACAGCGGCATAAGCACTTCTCTCTTTCTACTGCTTATACCTCTCCCTATACATCCAAGCATTCTGCTGGCATTTCTTGCTGCTCTATTACATTGTCTTCCCACCTTTAAGTCTTCTGAAATAATTACTCCTAAATCCCTTTCCTCAGATACTGAGGTCAGGACTGTGTCAAATATTCTATATTCTGCCCTTGGGTTTTTACGCCCCAGGTGCATTATCTTGCACTTATCCACATTAAATTTCAGTTGACAGAGTTCTGACCATTCTTCTAGTTTTCCTAAATCCTTTTCCATTTGGCGTTTCCCTCCAGGAACATCAACCCTGTTACATATCTTTGTGTCATCAGCATAAAGACAAACCTTACCATCGAGGCCTTTTGCAATATCACTTATGAAGATATTAAACAAAATTGGTCCCAGTACAGATCCCTGAGGTACCCCACTGGTAACATGACCTTGTTCTGAATGTTCTCCATTGACTACAACCCTCTGTTGTCTGTCACTCAGCCACTGCCTAATCCACTCAACAATATGGGAGTCCATGCTCAATGACTGCAGTTTATTGATAAGTCTTCTATGTGGGACAGTGTCAAAAGCCTTACTAAAATCTAGATATGCAATGTCTATTGCACCTCCACCGTCTATTATTTTAGTCACCCAGTCAAAAAAATCTATAAGATTTGTTTGACATGATCTCCCTGAAGTAAACCCATGTTGTTTTTCATCTTGCAATCCATGGGATTTAAGATGTTCCACAATCCTATCCTTTAATAGGGTTTCCATTAATTTGCCTACTATTGATGTCAGACTCACTGGTCTATAGTTGCTCGATTCCTCCCTACTACCTTTCTTGTGAATGGGCACGACATTTGCCAATTTCCAATCTTCCGGGACGACTCCTGTTACTAATGATTGGTTAAATAAATCTGTTAATGGTTTTGCCAGCTCACCACTAAGCTCTTTTAATAATTTTGGGTGTATCTCATCAGGACCCTGTGACTTATTTGTCTTCACTTTAGACAGCAATCTTAGAACGTCTTCCTCTGTAAAGACACATGCATGAAACGATTAGTCATCCTTTCAAGTGGAGGTCCTTCTCCTTCTTTTTCTTCTGTAAAAACTGAACAGAAGTATTCATTAAGGCAGTCGGCTAGCCCTTTATTCTCTTCTACATACCTTCCGTCCTTTGTTTTTAATTTAGTTATTCCTTGTTTTAATTTCCTTTTTTCATTTATATATGTGAAGAATGTCTTATCCCCCTTTTTCATAGACTGAGCTAGTTTTTCTTCTGCCTGCACTTTAGAAGTTCTTATAACTTGCTTGGCCTCTTTCTGCCTAATCTTGTAGATTTCCTTATCTTCATTGCTCTGGGTTTTTTTATAATTACAAAATGCTAGCTTTTTATTTTTAATGATTTGGGCCACTTCTGCTGAGTACCACAGTGGTCTCTTCCTTTTTTTGCTTTTACTGACAAGTCTAATGCAATTGTCAGGGTCCGGACTGGCGGCAGGTGACGGCACTGGAGGTGGATCCTCTGTGTCAGTGAGGGATTGGCGTGGACCGTACCAGGGGACCGGTTCTAAGTTACTACCGGTTTTTACCAGAGCCCGCCGCAAGGCGGGATGGACTTGCTGCGGCGGTAGCAACCAGGTCGTATCCACCGGTAACGGCTCAACCTCAAAGACAGCTGATTCAGACGCGGTACAGAAGGACAAGGCAAAGGCAAGGTCAGACGGAGCAAAAGGTCAAGGCAGGCGGCAAGGTTCGTAGTCAGGGGCAACAGCAGAAGGTCAGATACACAGGCAGGGAACGATACACCAAAAGCTTTCTCAAGGTACCAAAGGCAACAAGATCCAGCAAGGACAGGAAGGGGAAGTGGTTTTTTATAGCATTTGGAGTGATTGGACCAGGCACCAATTAGTGGTGCACTGGCCCTTTAAATTTCAGACCAGCGGCGCGCGCGCGCCCTAGAGAGCGGGGCCGCGCGCGCCGGGAGGAAACCGATCGGGAGGTGAGTGGAGTCCGCGGGCGGGAACGTCCCGCCGCGCGGACCGACTGAGTGAGGAGTGTGGGGGAGCGGTGCTCACGGTCGGGGAAGGTGACCGGAGCGCTGCTACCCGCAGCATGCCTCGAGTGCTCCGGGGACGCTGCAGGACCCGGAGCGCTCGGCATGACAGTACCCCCCCCCCTTTGGTCTCCCCCTCTTCTTGGAGCCCAGGAACCTGTGGATGAGCTCTTTGTCGAGGATATTGGACTCAGGTTCCCACGACCTCTCTTCGGGACCACAATTCTCCCAGTCAACAAGAAAATTTTTTTTACCTCTGACAACTTTGGAGGCGAGGATGTCTTTCACCAAGAAGACGTCAGAGGACCCAGAGACAGGAGCAGGAACGATGACCTTGGGGGAGAATCGGTTAAGAATGAGGGGTTTGAGGAGGGATACATGAAAGGAGTTGTGAATACGGAGTGAAGGAGGAAGATGGAGTTTGTAAGAGACAGCATTAATTTGGCTTTTGATTTCAAAAGGCCCAAGATAAAGTGGACCCAGTTTGTAGCTGGGGACCCGAAACCGGATGTATTTGGCAGAGAGCCACACTCTGTCCCCAGGAGAAAAGACAGGAGGAGTTCTTCTTTTCCTATCTGCATGTCTCTTCATGCGAGAAGAGGCCAGGGTGAGCGACTTTTGAGTCTCTTTCCAGATGGAGGAGAAGTCCAGGGTCAAGTCATCAACAGCAGGAACTCCAGAAGAAGTGGGGATGGGGAGGGGGGGGAAGCGGGTGACGACCGTACACCACAAAAAACTGAGATTTGGTGGATGACTCAGAGTCTCTAAAGTTGTAAGAAAATTCGGCCCAGGGCAACAAGTCGACCCAATCATCCTGACGGGAGGAGACGAAATGTCGTAGGTAGTCACCAAGGATCTGGTTAACCCTCTCCACTTGTCCATTTGACTGAGGGTGGTAGGCAGAGGAGAAGTTTAATTTGATCTTCAATTGGGTGCAGAGAGCTCTCCAAAACTTTGAGATAAACTGAACGCCTCTATCGGAGACGATGTGTGTAGGAAGACCATGGAGACGAAAAATGTGTAAAAAGAATTGCTTCGCCAGCTGTGGCGCAGAAGGGAGACCAGGAAGCGGGATAAAATGTGCCATTTTAGAGAACCTGTCGACAACCACCCATATGACTGTGTTGCCATGGGATACAGGAAGATCCGTGACGAAGTCCATTGCTATGTGGGACCAAGGCTGTTCAGGCACTGGCAGAGGGAGAAGAAGACCTGCAGGCTTCTGGCGGGGAGTTTTATCACGTGCGCAGACAGTACAGGCCCGAACGAACTCCGTTACATCTTTCTCAAAGGAAGGCCACCAATAGTGTCTGGCAATTAGTTGAGTCGTCTTTTTAATTCCAGCATGACCCGCCAGGTGAGAGGAGTGACCCCATTTGAGAGTCCGCAGGCGAAGTTGTGGAGGAACAAATGTTTTCCCTGGAGGAACTGGTACCAGTCAAGCAGGAGCAGTTGAAATTAGACACTCAGGAGGAATGATGTGTTGAGGAACGGTCTCATCCTCGGAGGGATCGGTGGAGCGTGATAGGGCATCCGCCCTAATGTTCTTATCAGCAGGACGAAAATGGATTTGGAAGGTGAATCGGGCAAAGAACAATGACCACCTGGCCTGGCGTGGATTAAGGTGCTGGGCAGACTGAAGGTACGAGAGATTTTTGTGGTCAGTATAGATGGTGATCGGATGAGGGGATCCTTCCAGAAGGTATCTCCATTCTTCCAGTGCCAACTTAATGGCTAGTAGTTCACGATCTCCGATGGCGTAGTTCTTTTCAGGAGGAGAAAAAGTTTTTGAGAAGAAACCGCAGGTGACGTTTCTCCCTTTAGCAGATTTTTGAAGAAGAACCGCTCCGGCTCCAACAGAGGAGGCATCTACCTCCAGGAAGAATGGTTTCAACGGATCAGGCCTATTCAAGACTGGAGCGGAGGCGAAGGCGGCTTTAAGACGAGTAAAGGCTTCTTCAGCTTGGGGAGGCCAGGATTTCGGATTCGCTTCTTTCTTGGTTAGGGCCACAATAGGCGACACGATAGTGGAGAAATGGGGAACAAACTGACGGTAATAATTGGCGAATCCAAGGAAGCGCTGAATAGAGCGAAGGCCTGAGGGGCGTGGCCAATCCAAGACTGCAGAGAGTTTGTCAGGGTCCATTTGAAGACCCTGTCCAGAAACTAGGTATCCCAGAAACGGCAGACAGCTACGTTCAAAAAGACATTTTTCCATTTTGGCGTACAGATGGTTGACACGAAGGCGCTGAAGCACTTGACGAACATGGCGACGGTGTTCCTCCAGGGTGGAGGAGAAGATTAGAATGTCATCGAGATAGACCACTACACAAGTATACAACATGTCCCGGAAGATCTCGTTGACAAAGTCTTGAAAGACTGCAGGAGCGTTGCACAGGCCGAACGGCATGACGAGATACTCAAAGTGGCCATCTCTGGTATTAAAAGCGGTTTTCCACTCATCTCCATCACGGATTCTGATGAGATTATAAGCGCCCCTGAGGTCAAGCTTGGTGAAGACCTTTGCTCCGCGCAGACGGTCAAAGAGTTCCGAGATGAGTGGCAAAGGGTAGCGATTTTTTACCGTGATCTTGTTAAGACCGCGGTAGTCAATACATGGGCGTAATGACCCATCCTTTTTGGCAACAAAGAAAAATCCTGCTCCGGCAGGAGAAGAGGATTTCCTGATAAAACCTTTCTTAAGGTTCTCCTGAACGTATTCTGACATGGCCTTGGTTTCAGGGATGGAAAGAGGGTAAATCCTGCCACGTGGTGGCGTGGTACCAGGAAGCAAATCAATGGGACAATCATAGGGTCTATGTGGTGGTAAGACCTCCGCCTGCTTCTTGCAAAAGACGTCAGAGAAGTCCAGATAAGCCTTAGGAAGGCCGAGCAGGGGTGAGGAAACGGAGACTTGTCTAGTCGGTACCAACTTGAGGCAATGAGTGTGGCAGGTAGGCCCCCATGATTCAATGTCCCCAGAGGTCCAGTCGAGGGTAGGAGAGTGGCACTGGAGCCAGGGCAGACCAAGAAGGACGTCAGAGGTGCAGTTCGGTAGAACAAAAAATTCAATGGTCTCTTGGTGGAGGACTCCTATGGTCATGAGCACAGGTTCTGTGCGATAACGCACGGTACAGTTTAGATTCTCACCGTTAACTGTGGAAATGAAGAAAGGCTTGACGAGACGAATCACAGGAATTTTAAAGCGGTTTATGAAGGAGGCTCTAATGAAGTTTCCTGCAGAACCAGAGTCCAAGAAGGCCTGTGCAGGGAAGGAGACTTTAGCGGCAGAAGAAATCCGTACTGGAACCAACAAGCGTGGAGAGGAAGACTCTACACCCAGCGACGCCTCTCCTACGTTCACTAGGTGCGAGCGTTTCCCTGACGCTGTGGACAAACTGGACAGTCCTTTAAGAAATGTTCGGAACTCCCACAATATAAACATAAATTCTCATTCCTCCGACGATACCTTTCTTGCTGGGTCAGGCGAGCCCGATCCACTTGCATGGCCTCCTCGGCGGGAGGCGCAGCAACCGGTTGCAAAGGTTGCTGGAAGAGAGGTGCCAGGCGTGGATAACGCCTGTTGCGAACCAGATTCTTTTCTTGGCGAAGTTCCTGGCGTCTTTCAAGGAAGCGCATATCTATGCGAGTAGCCAAGTGGATGAGCTCCGTCAGGGAGTCAGGTATCTCTCGTGCGGCTAGAGCATCCTTGATATGACTGGATAGACCTTTTTTAAAAGTTGCGCAGAGGGCGTCGTTGTTCCAAGTCAATTCGGAGGACAGTGTGCGAAATTGTATAGCATATTCGCCTACTGTAGCGTCTCCTTGGACGAGGTTTAGCAAGGCCGTTTCTGCTGACGAGGCACGGGCAGGTTCCTCGAAGACACTGTGGACTTCAGAGACGAAAGACTGGACGGAGGCAGTGGCAGGATCATTGCAGTCCCAGAGTGGCGTGGCCCAGGCCAAGGCCTTCCCAGACAATAAGCTGACCATGAAGGCCACCTTAGATCGTTCCGTAGGAAACTGGTCGGCCAACATCTCCAGGTGCAGGGAACATTGGGACAAGAATCCCCGGCACATCTTAGAATCCCCATCAAACTTGTCCGGGAGAGACAAACGGATTCTAGCGGAGGTGGCGGCCACCGGCTGCGGAGGTGGAGCGGAAGCAGAAGCAGAAGCAGGCGGCTGCTGCGGAGCGGGAAGAAGCTGTTGCAGCATGGCGGTCAACTGTGCCAGTTGTTGTCCTTGTTGGGCAATCTGCTGGGACTGCTGGGCAACCACGGTAGTGAGGTCAGCGAGACTAGGCAGCGGCACATCAGCGGGATCCATGGCTGGATCTACTGTCAGGGTCCGGACTGGCGGCAGGTGATGGCACTGGAGGTGGATCCTCTGTGTCAGTGAGGGATTGGCGTGGACCGTACCAGGGGACCGGTTCTAAGTTACTACCGGTTTTCACCAGAGCCTGCCGCAAGGCCGGATGGACTTGCTGCGGCGGTAGCAACCAGGTCGTATCCACCGGTAACGGCTCAACCTCAAAGACAGCTGATTCAGACGCGGTACAGAAGGACAAGGCAAAGGCAAGGTCAGACGGAGCAAAAGGTCAAGGCAGGCGGCAAGGTTCGTAGTCAGGGGCAACAGCAGAAGGTCAGATACACAGGCAGGGAACGATACACCAAAAGTTTTCTCAAGGTACCAAAGGCAACAAGATCCAGCAAGGACAGGAAGGGGAAGTGGTTTTTTATAGCATTTGGAGTGATTGGACCAGGCACCAATTAGTGGTGCACTGGCCCTTTAGATTTCAGACCAGCGGCGCGCGCGCGCCCTAGAGAGCGGGGCCGCGCGCGCCGGGAGGAAACCGAACGGGAGGTGAGTGGAGTCCGCGGGCGGGAATGTCCCGCCGCGCGGACCGACTGAGTGAGGAGTGCGGGGGAGCAGTGCTCACGGTCGGGAAGGTGACCGGAGCGCTGCTACCCGCAGCATGCCTCGAGTGCTCCGGGGACGCTGCAGGACCCGGAGCGCTCGGCATGACAGCAATTTTCTGTTGCCTTCAATAATGCACCTTTTAAGTAGTCCAATTTCTCCTGGACTCCATGTAATCCGTACCAGTCTGATAAGGACTCATTTATGACTAATTTCATTTTTGAAAAGTCTGTTTTTCTAAAATCTAAAACTTTTGTTTTTGTGTGGTGTGACTCTTTCACAGTTCTTATATTAAACCACACTGACTGGTGATCACTAGATCCCAAGGTTTCGCCTACAATGACATCATATACCGAATCCCCATTTGTGAATACCAAATCCAAAATGGCCTCCCTCCGGGTTGGCTCCTCAACCACTTGTTGCAGAGACAACCCCAGTAGGGAATTTAGAATATCTGTACTCCTGGTAGAACTTGCTATTTTGGTTTTCCAGTTTATATCTGGAAGATTGAAATCTCCCATAATGATAACTTCTCCTTTCATTGTCATTTTAGCTATTTCTTCAACTAGTAGATCATCTAGTTCTTGGACTTGACCAGGTGGTCTATATATCACACCTACACGAGTTACTGCATGATTAGCAAACTGCAACGTAACCCAAACTGACTCTATGTTGGCCTCACCAACTTGTATTAGGTTAGATTTAATGCTATCTTTCACATACAGGGCCACTCCTCCTCCTTTCTTGCCTTCTCTGTCTCTTCTGTATAAGAGTACCCTGGTATAATCTTTTTCAGATTAGTTTGGTCATGATGTTTTCCCTCTACTATTGCCGATTTTTGCGATGTGTAGATCTACTCCCTCTATGGGTCTTTTCCAGCTTCCCCTCCATCTCCTTCTCCCCATGTTCCGACCTCGGCCAATTTACCCGCCTCAGCCCCGGGTTAGACAGCCGCTGGGTTTCTTTTTCTGAATTTTCTCTTTTTGGGCTACCTTAGTAAGTATCTGTTTTTATTTATATTGGAGCAATGGTTATTTTTCCTAAATATATGTTACATCTCAATGTTAATCTACATTTACAGACTCAGAATTTCAAATTAGCTCCTGATGAGTGGACGTTGAGCCACGAAACACGTAGAGTCTATAAGATATGAAGATAGACTATTTGAAGACTGACTTACATGTCGTTTATTTATACAATGTATTGACAGATTATGTATTCATTGATTGATTATTATGTAAATATATTTTTATGAATTTATATACTTCATGTTCAGTTTTTGATATGTGGATATTTTTGTTTTTTTATTTGTATTTATAATATTGTTCCCTCTATCAAATATGTAATAAATTATTCATTTTTGTGACTTTTCATATTACCTCTAATATTTATTAATGGCTGACCTCACTCAAAGTCCAACAACCCCTGCTTTTTTCCTACATGTATACTAGGGATGGAGGTTCAGTCATTAGTCACACTTCAGATCATGATCCCCTCCCTTTCTCAAATAAAGGACTGTCAAATGGTTTAAAGTGGATCTAAACCTAACTGGATGACATTCAGTTTGCTAAAACATTGTGTATTACTGTGTGCCTTTTTCTTTTTTGGGGGTAAAATACTATTTTCAAGTTTCTTCATTCTCTTTTGTATTTGAACACTGCTAACACCTCTTTCAGCTACTTTTATTTTTGTCTACATGCACTTATTCCAGTAATGGCTGCAAATGTTTGCTCTACAGTAGACTGGCTACCTTAACCACTTGTCTACAGGGCAATTTTTAAATTTTTCGCACTTATGTTAAAATCTGCATTTTTTTGCTAGAAATTACTTTAAACCTCCAAACATTTATATATTTTCTGGAAAGACCCTGGAGAATAAAAAGGCAGTAGTTTGCAATTGTGTTTATCGCACGTTATTTCCGCAGCTATTCAAAGCATTTTTTCAGGCTGAAATACACTACAATGTATTTTAGTGTGAACAAACACAATATTATACCCAATTTCATGGAAAAATAGAAAAGATGAGGTTACGTTGAATAAAAAGATACCAAACAAATTAAGCTTAAAAATTGCACAAAATTTTTCATAGGCAATAGTCTAAAAGCCTTTTATAGATTATTTGTATACCTTCAGAGCCCCATGCTCGAGTGGCTCTGAAAACCCTTTGACCACTCTAGAAACTAATAGTAACCTCACAGCTGCACAAATGGGAAACGGTTGTCTCTCCATAACTGGAAGTACCTTAACAAGGACATTCATGGCAGAATTATGAAATATTAGTTAAACCCTTACTGCCAATAATTTGTGTGTTAACGTTCCCCAACATGTTGCCTCGTGTGGAGGACATCTTATTGAAAACTTTGCACAGTTGTTCACATTCCAACTCAATGACAGCTGAGACCCATACTATAGGAAAAAGACAGGCGCCACTCTAAGCTCTAAGTGTAGTATGACTCGTGTTTATTGTAAATTCAGCACACTATATACTCACAAACATGTAAGTGAAACAGCAGTGGGTATTCATCCATGTGGTACGGTGAATCGGGGTGCTTCTCTGAAAGAATCCGACCGGTCCGCTGGAGCCGATGGAGAACGGCGTCTACCGGACTCAGGGCTTCCGGCGGTGTACTTCCGGCTGTGACGTAGGGCGTGATGACGTTACTAGGCGACGCGTTGTTGGAGCATGCGCACCTTCCTCAGGCCTCAAATGACGCCATCTTAGCGAAGGGCATTATATAGGACAAACATGTTGAGCTACCGCTGGGTCCTAAACTAAGTCCATTGCTGTGAATTCATAATTATGCACTAATAACACCTGAACGATGGTCCTAACTTGAAAAAGATTATACCAATTCCAAGTGGAACCATGTTTTAAAACCGGGATATACAACAATATGCAGTATGGAATAAATGTATACTGGTATAAAAACAATATATCTAAAACCGATCTGAGGCCACTCCAAAAATCATATAACAAATATATATATATATATAAAAACACTAATATATAAAAATATATATGTGCAAAAGATATATAAAATATATATATATATATATATATATATATATATATTAAATAAAGAAATAATGAATGAAAATTCTTTATATTAATGGAAAATAGAAATGAATATAATATAAAAATAAAATTAAATATAAAAATAAATTAAAATAAATATAAAAAATTATTTAAAAAAATATATATCTAATTAATGGAACAGAAAGAGTCTCGTGTACATACGCATATTGCGTGTGTACACTCTCAACCTATACTAATAGATAAAAAAAAAAAAAATTCAATTGGAAGAAAAGCAGATTAGGCCCTCCCTCCCACCTACCATCCCTTATCGATCACCATCCGTCAGTTATTACAAGACCTGGAAATAATAATTTCTCCCCTTCACATAAAAATCGCCATGTCCCTCCTTCTGTACCCCCGCATAGGCACAAGTCCAAACCTATCAGACCTAATACTGATCACAATCCACCGACTCTATTACCTAGGGGGGCTGCTGCTCAGGATAATTCCTCTCTTCCTCCCAGTGCCACTAGGCCCAAACCACAGCGAAAACGTAGGCCCAGATGTAGTCCCACAGCCTGCACTGCCAGTTCTTCTCAGACCAGTACCGGGACTCTAGAGATTGTCTCTCGAGAAGATCCTGCTTTGCCATGTCCTCCCATCAGAGATGCTCCTTGTCCATCTCCCCCTCCCCCTTTATTGAGCATTGACATTGGCCAGGAAGTTGTGGGAGAGGTTTTGACGCCTGTCTCTGGTCCTTTGCCTTGTTCGAATGTGCTGAATGGTCCAGACTATGCTAGTTCCAACACCACCATTGATTCCTCCACCTGTTACCCTGACCCCATTTTGGCAGATCAGGATTTTTTAGGCCACACCCCTCTGCTCACCCACGTCAAGCGAAAACTAGACGGAGAGGTAGGCGGGGGGGAAGACGATCTCACCAGGAAAAGACTAAGACTAGTGAGACAATAAAAATATTCAATCTTTCCTCACATGTTCTGTCAGAGGCAGAAACATCTTTACTTCGCAGAGGCCTCAACTTTGCCCCATCTTCCTCTCCTAATCCCTTCATATTGTTCAAGGACCTCAATAGTTTCATACATCTTTTGATCGCTAAAAAGTCATTTTAGCATACAGACCACCAAATATAGTGCTGGTTCTCAGCCAGATCCCCACATAGAGGAGGCCCTATTGTGCCCTGATTTGGACGCCATAGAACAGCAGTTGTTGGAAGAACTATACATCAGTAATGATGATGAGGATTTGGCCTTGTTCACCCAACATCCATCGACATCTCCGCCTGTGCAACATACGGGCTTACACCCAAAATCCATTTTCAATCCCGTGCAGTCTAAGGGCCCTTATGTGCAGACATTTTATCAAGTTGTATTCACCGAAATCAAAAACATGTGCCATGTGCATAATGACAACAAACACAATAAGCAACTCTCCTTGTATAAAAATCTTAATCTGACCTCTAGTGAAAGGAAAGCCCTCACAGATCTGTCCAATAGTCACAATCTAGTTATTAGGACAGCTGACAAGGGGGAGGTATTGTCATTCAAGACAAAGAGGATTATCTTAGGGAGGCCGAGCGTCTATTACTAGATGGTACCACCTATCACAAACTTCGGTGTGACCCCTTGCCGGGTTACACAATAGAGGCCAAAACATTATTAGATAAGGCCAAAGAAGAGGGGATTATTAACAAAACGGAGTATGCGTTTTTCCATAGAGACTTTTACGCAATGCCCTATTTCTATCATATCCCTAAGGTCCATAAGGATCAAACTAATCCGCCCGGTAGACCAATAGTGGCGTCTATGGAGAGCATTACCAATTCTTTCTCCCTATATGTGGACCAGTTCCTCCAGCCCTTGGCACAAGATTTGCCCTCTTACATCCGGGATGGAGTGCACCTATTAGAACTTTTGGCACCATACAATTGGGAATCCACCTATATGTGGGCATCTCTGGACGTGAACTCCTTATATACTAGCATCCCCCATTCGGTTGGTCTCCAAGCAGTCTCCTCAGCTTTGAACAATTGTTGTAGTATAAACCCGTCACAGGCTCGTTTTGTTTTGGATGCAACTTGTTTTTGCCTTACTCATAACTCTTTTGAGTTTGAAGGGTCCTTTTATTTACAGACCAATGGCACAGCGATGGGGGCAAATTTTGCCCCCAGCTATGCCAATTTGACCATGGGTATGTGGGAATCCCACTATATCTGGAAAAATAATCCTTTTACCTCCCATCTTATTTTTTATGGGAGGTACATTGACGATATAGTGGTCATCTGGGATGGCCCACAGTCCACTTTTTTGGAATTTGTCCAACATTGCAATTCTAATCCGTATAATTTGTCCTTCACTTCGGTATCAAGCACAGTGGAACTGGCCTTTTTGGACCTGATGCTATACCACAGAGAAGGAAAAATTGAGGCCAAAAATTACACTAAGCCTACGGCCGGCAATTCGTTTCTTCATTTCCATAGTTGCCACCACCCCAGGTGGATCCAAAATATACCTAAAAGTCAGTATTGCAGGTTGCGGACTATTTGGAACAAAGTGGGCTTTTGAAAACCAAATTTATTGAAAAATCTTTCCCTGAAACTCTGGTGGACACTGCACAGAACATGTACTTGAAGGGTACTATGGAAAAGAACACAACAAAATCTGACACACAACAAAATGGCCCACGGTTTGTTACACAGTTCCATAATAAGTTTAGGAAGATGGAAAAACTGATAACAAAACATTGGTCTATCCTATTGGAGGACCCACATCTGAGGGACAGTTTACCCCCTAGGCCAAAAATCACCTACAGGAGAGCTAGGAATATAAAAAATATGGTGGCTCCTAGCAAATTAAAAAGCACACCCCTCACATCTCATTTGAATCTTATTCCCTTAGTGGGCATGTATCAATGTCGGAAAAAACTATGCCTAACATGCAAGCACGTGACCCATGGGCAAAAAGAATACACCATCAAAGGCAAAACTTATTCCATAAAGAAATTCTTTAATTGCTCAACAGAATTTGTCGTTTACTGCTTGACATGTCCCTGTGGCCTGTTTTATGTTGGGAGGACCATTCGTACACTTAGGAAAAGATTCGGTGAACATCGAAGGTTTGTTGAAGCAGGGGATGATAAACATAGTGTCCCCCGCCACTTCCCACCCGGCACCCGGATTCACCGTACCACATGGATGAATACCCACTGCTGTTTCACTTACATGTTTGTGAGTATATAGTGTGCTGAATTTACAATAAACACGAGTCATACTACACTTACAGTGGCGCCTGTCTTTTTCCTATAGCTCCCTGCAAGTTTCTCTTCTCACTTGTGACAGAGCAGCCTCCAAGTGCACACAGACCTGGTGTTTTTTTGATGGACTCTATGGACTCATTATGTGCAATGCCATTATAGCTCCTTTAATTTGTCCTAGATGTTCTTATAGATGGTTTTTATTGATGGTAACCCTCCGATTCTTTTGCGCCAGTACACCCCTGGTGTTGTGTATCCTTGAGACCCATGCTGACAATTGGGAATTAACTGGTTCACGATCATGTGATTATTATATTAGCTCTGAGAAATTGATCAGGCTAGAGGCTCCTTTGACAAAAATGAAAAGTTTCAATCTGCTGCCATATGTTCATCTGCAGTGCCATTGATTTAATGGTTAAACTGTCAAACATAGTTGCATAAATAAAAATGTTAATAATAAATAAATCTTTTTGATGACATTTTTGCTTATTTGTCAGCCTATAATTAAAAAAAGAGTATTTTAATAAAACAAGGCGCCAAATAAAAACCTTGTATGTCCTAAAAATATATATGTAATGCCTCGTACACACGCATTGATAGTTGGCCGTGAATTTTCGGCCAACGTCCGATCGGCCGATTTTCGGCTTGTTAGTATGATGCTTTCGACAACCGACTCCGACTTTTCGGCCGAATAAAATCTGGTGTGCAGGCTATAAAATTTTTGTTGGCCGTCACCACAACGGCCGATTTTTCGTCAGTCAGTACAGATTTCGGCAGACAAAAATCTGATGAGCAAGACTGGGCATGCTCAGAGAAGAAAAAACACACGGAAAGTAAACCAGCACATGACATCACTTCTGAAGTTGGTTTTTGTTGGCCGAGAAAATTTGTGTGCAGTCTAGAGCACATTTCAACCAACAAAACAACACTGGACAAAAGTCGGCCAATCGGTCGGCCGATAATCGTTGCGTGTGTACGAGGCATTAGGGTCTTTTAAGAGCTGAGAGCTGCCCCACTTGGGATTGGCTGCTTGGTCTGTCAGCTAGATACGGGTAAGTGTCAGGGGTATAAACAGTTTTGAGACTCTAGCGGAGGAGAAAAGTCAGTAAGTCTAATAGTGACAGTTGATATCTATCTTGGAAGGAGAGAAAACAAATTTCCTCACTATAGGGGCATTGAAAAGATTGGTTTCTCCATCTTGGGGAAATACAGTAGTTTGTCATGTTCCCCTAGGAGAAAGAGGTACACTCCATATTGGGATATTTCTGTGCCGGACTCTAGCTGAAGAAGGGATGCTAAAAGTCGCATTATGAGGATAAGAGCTTATTTTATTGCTGAAAGATTCTGTGCTATTCCATGACAAAGTGTCTGAAGCTTGACTTGGGGACCAGAAGGATCCCCTGTGCTTGGGCTAACTAAGCAGCATGAACTGGGCCAAGGGAAAATATATTCCTTGCTGTGTGGGGGTAATAAGTCAGCAGAGATTTAAGGTTGCTACTTATGTGTTTGAGTTGCCATCATCCCTAGTATATAACAAAGCAATTGGGTTGGTTCCTCAAACCAAAAAAGATGGGATTGTGTAGGCAAGGTATTTTCATAAAACAATATAATTTATTATACAAATTACAGAATGATATTTAGAAATACATTTGAACAAGTGCTATACAATTGTGACAGACATTAGCGGCAGGGCCGCATGGTTCCATATTACTTGGTGCAGACATGGTGATTCACAATGTTTTCTGTGGGGACATCCATGCTGAAAATTGCTGAGGATGTGAGTGAAACAAAGGGTTTCTGATGCGTTTCAGCTATGTAACCAAAAAAAGCCTTTTTCGAGGATATCACCAGAATTCTAAAAAGTGAACAAATATGAAATTAGTGACATTGTAATAGACTTGCAATATCTTGTGAACAGTTTTTAAACAGTTTTAGCTTCATTAACACTCCCCAGTGTACCATGCTGTGCGTTGATGCTCGTAATGGGAAAGTGGGGGGGCGGCCTCCCCTACCTGCACCCCAGGTGCTGCAACAAGATCCTAATATTTGCATGGGCATGAAATACATAGACTTGGTTGGTTGGAGCCGGAGATATACATACATATATATATATATATATATATATATATATATATATAAATTGCCCCGGTGTAGGTGTGTGGAGGCGGAGAGCAGCTACTTACTTCTGACTTTAAATAAGGTACTCGTGAGTGCCTTTACTGGAGCTCCGCCGTTACCCTGGGGGAAAGAGGGGTGTCTTATTAGTATCAGGATGGGGTTGTTGCTGCCCAAGCGTTTGAAAAGCCTCAATAGGAGATGCTTGACTTACTTGTCTTGCTGGGTAACAGGAAGACCTTGGGGGGATGCAAGATTACGTGTCTCGGTTGCAGGGAAGAGGAAGGGTTTCTAGGTATATATCTACCAAGCCAGTGCTAGCCTGAGAGGAGAAAAGGTAGTGTCAGTGGCCAGGCATTAGGTGGCCAGCAGCTAGGGTACTGGCATAGGCAAGAGGTATGTGGTTCATGTCCTGTGCACTTACTTAAGTATAATTCAGTGCAGGGATCATAGAACACTTGGCAGGGCACTGGGTCCAGGGTCCCTTGGAAATATAGCAGCCTTGATAGCATAATGTGGGGGGTTTAGAAAGCATGCCTGTGCATATGATGTTAGTAAATAAGATTCCCTGGTAGAGGACTTACTTGTGGCCTGGTGGCTAGTAGAAAAGAAGGGGCTGGTAAGCTGGGAGGTTTCCTGGTTTCCCCTTTTGATGGGGTCCACAGCCGAGACGTTCAGTCTCCTCAGGCTAGAGGAGAGTGGCTTCTCTGAGGATACCCGGCGTCCTTATGTATGCATCCCCAGGCACTGTCCGGATGAGAACAAGGGTTTGTTGTATGGGCGCTTCTGTGGAATACAGCAGGCTTTAGGTGAGACACTGCACTTCGGCAGCACTGGAGAGGAGAAGCTGCTCTAAGAGAGGAGAAGCTGGTCTAAGCACTGACAGGCTGACCCCCCCCACCCCCCACCCCTTCAACCTCTGCAGCAATGTTGGCAGCACTCATTCCTCTATTTGCCAAAGACAACCTCTGGATATGACGCTGAGCACGTGCACTTAACTCCTTTGGTCGACCATGGCGAGGCCTGTTCTGAGTGGAACCTGTCCTCTTAAACTGCTGTATGGTCTTGGCCACTGTGCTGCAGCTCAGTTTCAGGGTCTTGGCAATCTTCTTTTAGCCTAGGCCATCTTTATGAAGCGCAAGAATTCTTTTTTTCACATCCTCAGAGAGTTCTTTACCATGATGTGCCATGTGGAACTCCAGTATGAGAGAGAGAGTGAGAGCGATAACACCAAATTTAACGCCCCTGCTCCCCGTTCACACCTGAGACCTTGTAACACTATCGAGTCACATGAAATCGGGGAGGGAAAATGGCTAATTGGGCCCAATTTGGAGATTTTCACTTAAGGGTGTACTCACTTTTGTTGTCAGTGGTTTAGACATTTATGGCGGTGTGTGGATGTGTTTTGAGGGGACAGCAAATATACACTGTTTTACAAGCTGTACACTCACTACTTTACATTGTAGCAAAGTGTCATTTCTTCAGTGTTGTCACATGAAAAGATATAAGAAAATATTTACAAAAATGTGAGGGATGTACTCACTTTTGTGAGATACTGTATGTGCCCAAAATTTGTGAGTCCCCAAACAGTGCTGAAATCAGTAAGATGATAACGCCACTTATTGGGAGTTTCCGGATTGACTTGACTAGAAGGCTCTCCTGTGCCTAGGCTAAGCAACAAGGGTCCTGTGTTCTTTGAAAGGTCTCTGACCCCATAGAACTCTGGTAAGAGAAAAGTTATGCCCTGCTGTGTGAAATTGACAAGTCAGTTGAGTGTCCCTTTTACATGTATGCAATTATTATTTTTTTTTTTTTAAATAATCTTTATTTAACAAATTCAAAACAACATACAGAAATATAAAATAGCAAAGAAGTGCATAAATGCATGTAGGAAGAAAAAAAAAAAAAATACAGAAAAGGCACAATCGGCATTATGTTCAGTCCGGACATCATTAATGAAACAAAAACAAGTCCATAGGGGTCAATTAATCAGTCATTGTGAAAGCATGTGCCAATATCGGCCAAACAGCAAATACAATTATGGACCCCCAGGATGCGCTGTGTCTGTCAGTGCCGCCCAAAAAAAAGGGATCCCCGCAGAGGAGGCCGGAGGGCCCGACAGACACTACACAGAGTTCCAGCATCTGTACACATTAACGTCCGTGTTACAGTTTATACAGCCGCAGAATCAACTACTGGCCTCAGAGAGACAAGAAAAAAAAGGTAAAAAAAGAGGGGGGGGGGGAGAGATAGTATAGGGGAAAAGACAAACGTGAAGGATAAAACAGGTAGAGAAAGGGAGGTCCGGGCAGGGGGCGCGGGCCCCAGGCTGGAGAAGACCAGGTAGGAGTCCTAGAGTTCAGCCGCTAATATTAGGAGTGTGTTCATCCAAGATCTCATCAGAGTAATACATCCACCCGTCCAAGTGTCCTTAAAGCGTTCCTCCCTACCCTGTGACGTGAGAACACGTCTTTCGGCTTCCATCACTAGGTTAACCTCCTTTTTCCATTCAGAGAGCGTGGGGCAGGCGGAACTCCGCCAATGCCTCGGTATGAGGCACTTGGCGGCGTTCAGCAGGAAAGGAACTATACTACGTTTGTAGCGTTTGATCGAGGAGTGTGTATCATGGAACAGGTATTGAAGGGGAGTACGGGAAGGAGGGGTGAGCGACAGCTTGGATACCCAAAGATGTACAGCGTCCCAGAAGGGCTGCAGTAGGGGACACTCCCACCAAATGTGGAGGAAAGTGCCCACCTGACCGCAGCCCCTCCAACAATGGGGGTCCGAGCCCGGAAATATCCGAGCCAACTTGGCAGGGGTCCTGTACCATCGGGCCACAAATTTATAGGCCGACTCCTGTATCCTGGTGCTAATAGAGGAGACATGGGTCAAACGCAGGATGCGAGAGAGTTGTGGAGGGGAAAATTCCACCCCCAGCTCTCTCTCCCATTCCTTCATGAAATAGGGAGGCGAGGAGGAGACCCCGCTCAATAACAATTTGTACATGTGCGACAGTAGGTGGCGGGACTCCGGAGGGTCGACAAACCACTTCTCGAAGTCCGAGAGGCCAGTTATCGGGCGTGGAGCAGTCGGGAGTGTGACGAAAAAGTCAGTCAGTTGCCTATAGCGCCAGTCAGACATCGGAAAGTCGCCGAAGCGATCGCGCAAAGTCGCAAGGGGCAGCAAAGTGCCTGCCGGGGCAAATTTCCCGCAGTACAGTTTGCCATCAGCATTCCAAGAGCGAAAAAAGCGTACATCCTCCCCCGGGGGGAACCAGGGAAATCCCCCCAGGGGAGCCAAAGGGGACACGCCGGAAGACATGGCGCCAGACGCATTAAGGCCATCCCAGATGCGGAGTGTGGCCACAGTCAGGGGTGACGTCCAGGCCGACAGTCCACGATCGCCCGAAGGAATCCACGGGGCACCCGCAAGATTCCGGCCCGCCAGCGTTTTCTCCAAGGGGACCCAAGGTTTAGACTGACCGTCGTGCGCCCAATTCAGCATACGAACTAATGCCATAGCTTTATAGTACAATGTAACATCCGGAAGCCCGACGCCACCGTCGGCTTTCGTCCGCCTGAGGACAGCATAGGCCAGGCGGGGGCTCCCCTCCCTCCAGACGAATTTTAGAAAAGCCCGCCGCAGACGTTTAAAAAAGGATACCGGTAAATGCATGGGGACCGTGTTGAACAAATAAATCAGCCGGGGAAGGATGGTCATTTTAAGCACGTTAATGCGGCCAAACCAAGTTACCGAGTGGGATGCCCACGATTCCAGGTCAAGATGGATACGCGCCAGCAGGTCGCCGAAGTTCTTGTCATATAGAGTTTTCAAGTCAGGGGAGATGTTCACGCCGAGGTATGGGAGGTAGTCCTCCCGCCATCTAAAGCCAAAGGATCGCCGTAGAGTCGAAGCCAGGTCGGGGGTACATGAATAGGTAGCAATTCAGATTTATCATAATTGACCTTGCAATTGGAAAGTCGCCCGAACAGATCCAGCTCTCGTACCAGTACAGGGAGGGAGAGCTGTGGTCGGGTAAGATAGAACAGCAGGTCATCGGCATATGCCGACACCTTATGTTCCGTACCACCCACCGTAACACCAGCAATGTCAGACAGTGCCCTCACTCTCCTCAAAAAGGGTTCCAAGGCCAGGGCGAAAAGAAGGGGTGACAGGGGACAACCCTGTCGGGTGCCATTATAAATGGGAAAGGGATCCGACAGCAACCCGTTCACCCTGACCCTGGCACTAGGGCCGTGATATAGGGCCAAGATCCACCCCAACATACGGGACCCGAGCCCCAGAGATCGAAGAACCCCCGACAGGTAAGGCCAGGCCACCCTGTCGAAGGCCTTCTCCGCATCCAGGGATAGAGCCAGACAGGGAAGTCTGTCCGGTCCATGCTGAGCCCAGTGGAGCACATGGAGAGCCCGGACAGTATTGTCCCGGGCTTCTCGGAGGGGCATGAATCCCGCCTGGTCAGGGTGGATCAAGGACGCGATATGGTCTTGGAGGCGAAGCGCCATAATTTTGGCCAAAATCTTGGTATCAGCGTTGAGGAGAGAGATGGGCCTATAGCTGGCACAGTGGTGGGGGTCCTTACCCGGTTTCGGGAGTACTACAATGTGGGCCAACAGCGCCTCAGGTGGGAGGGGCCGTTCATCCGACACCGCGTTAAAGTAGGTACACATATGGGTGCCAAGAATGGGGAGCAGGGACTTATAATAGTGGTTTGTGAAGCCGTCCGGGCCCGGGCTCTTGCCTGCAGGCAAGCCAGATACCACCCTGCTCACCTCCGTCTCGGTAATGGGAGCCTCCAACTCCTCCAGGACCCCATCCGGGAGCCTGGGGAGTCCGGAGTCTGCCAAGTAGTCTTGAATGTCGGACGGCTGACCCCCCCCCAGCCCGAGGGAGATGGTACAGGGACTCGTAAAAGCGTTGGAAGCAAGTGGCTATGCGAGGGGAAGTGACAACTTTGCCCTCAGGAGTCTCCAATGCGTGGACATGACGGGCTTCCGACCTTTTATGTAGCATTCGGGCCAGCAAGCGACCGCACTTGTTCCCATGCTCATAAAAACGGTGTGCCCAGAAGCGCAGCTTATCCCGGGCCCGTCTGTCCAGGCAGGAAGACAAGGTGTTCCTGAGCTCCTCTAGGGAACGAGCATCCTCAGGAGCCCTGGCACGCTTATGTTTGATTTCCAAATCGTGGATACGATCCAGCAAGTCAGAAATCTCCTGCTGTCGTTGCCGCTTCAATCGTGCACCGTGCGAAATGAGGACCCCCCTGATCACAGCCTTATGGCCCTCCCAGACAGCGGACGGGGAGACATCAGGCGAAGAGTTAAGCTCAAAATAGGAGCGCACCTCTCCAGTAACCTGATCCAAAATTGAGGGGTCATCCAGGAGGTTTTCATTGAGGCGCCACGTCTGGGTCACACGGTGAGCACCGGGGGGCGTGATCGTCAGGGAGACCGGGGAGTGATCAGAGAGGGTAATGGACCCAATCGAAGCGGCAAGGACAGAGTCCAGGTGGTACTGATCCACCATGAACAAATCCAGTCTGGAGTACATGTCATGAACTTTGGAGTAGTAACTGTAGTCCCTAACCCCGGGATTGAGGATCCGCCAGCAGTCTACCAAATGCAGGGCCCTGAACTGCCTCCGAAGGTGCTTCTGAGCTCGAAAAGAAAGAGGAGAGCATCCCGAGGAGGAGTCCAGGGAGGGATCAAGTACCACATTAAAATCCCCCCCTAAGAGAACAATGCCCTCCCGAAACCCCTTGAGCTTGGTAAGGGTTGAGGACAAAAAGGAGACTGTTCTAGAGTTAGGCGCATACACATTAGCAAGAGTGTACGTGTGGCCATGGATCGTACCCTTCAGAAATAGGAAGCGCCCCTCAGGATCCGTTAGGGAGTCCATGAGTACAAAGGGACATTGTTTGTGGATGGCTATGGCAACCCCCCTGGCTTTGGCAATTGGGGATACACTATGATACCACTGGGAAAACATCTGGGTAGGCAAGCGGGGAGTGGAGGAGGCAGTGAAGTGCATCTCTTGTAAATAAAGCACATCAGGGCGCAAGTGACGCAGTTCCTGCCACATCTGTCCCCTCTTATTGGGAGAGCAAAGCCCCCGTACATTGTACGAGGTCACTCGCAATACATCAGCCATAAGACAGCGATGGGCAGTCGGCAAGAACCGGTAAACAACATGCGATCAAAGGCCTCGCCCCGATCAGCAAGGGAAGCAAAAAGAACTCCAAGACGCATTGCTCCACACCTCAACCGTGGGCCTCAGGCCCCCCCCCAAAACCACCCAAGAAAAGGAAAAGAGAGAAGGGAATGGGAAAAAGAGGGGAGAGGGCAGGGGGGAGACAGACAGAAAAAATAGGACAGTGGAAACAATGAGTAGAAAAGAGAGAGCAGGAGACAAAAACCATCCCCAGCATGGAGAGCCATCCCGAAGGGACACGCCCCCTCAACCTCAAAAAAGAGGGGGCAGCTCCAACTAACCATAACCAAAAAAGAAGGGAGAAACAAAACCCTCAAGGACTCGGGATTACCCAGACCCACGGGGCCACCTACTGTGGGGTAGTGACTGAACCACCAGTGAGAGGAGCAATGCATCTCCGAGCCATTGAACATCAACAATGAAGTAAACATGACCTGTAGCCAGGCTGGGGGGGACCCACGGCCCCTGAGGGCCCCGGGTCAGCCCCAGTCCGCAGGGGGGAAAATCCCACCCTGAACTCATCAATATGTAAGTCAAGCATATTTAAAAACCTAGTGCGAATACCACCATAACAATAGAGGGACCCAGACAAGCCCCCCATAGCAGCAGAAGTTGAGTAGAGCCCACCGTCCGGCAAGTCTCTAGCGAGAGTGAGCAACGTTCAGTCGTGCTGGGAGGCCCGGGCGGAGCCCCGTCGCGAACCTCTGCGACGCTTCCCACCTTGCGAGGTGACCTGCTGCCACCGCTCAGGGCGTTGCGGCAAGGGGAGAGCACTCTGCAGTCTCCAGTCAGGAAAGTCTGTCAAGGGGACATCCAGGGCAGTACAGAAGCGTTGCAAGTCATCCTTGGTGCGGAGAACGGCCGACTTGCCATTCCTGGAGGCAGTAAGACGGAAGGGGAATCCCCAGCGATACACCACCTGGTGAGAGCGTAAGGTATCCAGTAGGGGGCGCAGGGAGCGCCGTTGCATAAGTGTCCGCCTAGACAGGTCGGGGAACAGAGAAAGTTGTGCGCCATCAAAGTCGATTACAGCCATAGACCGTGCAGCCTTCATAATGTCCTCTTTCACAGCATACTTATGAAGTTTGCATATGACATCCCGGGGTGGCTCCCCCTCTTTTGGTGGGGGAAGCAAGGCCCTGTGCGCTCTGTCAATGTCAATGATATCAGGGGCTCTGTTTCCCAAAATCTGGCGGAAAATACCCTGAACAGAGGGGACCAGGTCAGGAGCTCTGGTGGCTTCAGGAAGCCCCCGAATGCGGATGTTCTGGCGTCTGTCCCTGTTCTCATAATCATCAAGCTGGTCCATAAGTGTATTAAGGACAGTGTCGTGCGTGCTAGCAGCCTCCTGAAAGGTGGACAGGGAATGCAGTATATCATCCTGGCCGGATTCCAGGGATGCCACCCTGTGTCCCAGTGCCTCAGTGTCCGCCCTCAGCCCCTCCAATGCCTGAGTGACCGACTGCTCCACCGTAGTGGTGATCAGGTGCACAATCTCCGTCCTGGTCGGCAAGGCCTTAATGTGGGCCTTCCAGTCCCAGTCCTCCTCCGTGTCTCCAGAGTCTGTGGAGTGAGGTGACACCGCAGTATACGGCAAGAAGGGGTTGGGGCTGCGCCCCTGTACCTGGGATAGCTGTGTTCCAGAGGAGGAAGGTGGTCCCGGGAGCAGCGTGGAGGCCGGAGAGGATCGGGGCACCGCCATCTTGGCCGCCTCGCGGCGGCTCCGAGGGGTTGCTGAGAAGAGATCGCGGAGGTCCGTGGAGCGTGCAGAGAGCCCTCCGGGGGGCTGGGAGGACGGTCGCTTCTTTGGTGGCATCGCCAGTAGGTAAGTAGATGATCGGTGGTCGCTACAGGTTAAACGGCAGGCTCAGGGAAGCAGGAGCTCGCACGAGATGCGTCCTCACACCATCACGGTCAGGCCACGCCCCCTTCGTATGCAATTATTTAAGTATACAAACCTGTCATGAAATTATTAGGTAAATTGACAAAAGTCGTTGCTTCTAAGTTTGACCTGGGAATCTAGGCATCACTGATCTCTAGATACAAAAGGATTAATGAAGGCTACAGATTTAAAAAAATTACGTTAACATGTAAACTTAGATTTTAGTGATTGATTTTAGATCTACTTTGCCAAAAAACAGCAATAACAGTTTTGATCGGACTGGCCCTTCACCGCCAAATAGTTTTTGGGTACACTGACACCAGTACACCAGGCACACATTTAACCCCCTGCAACTAGTGTTGTTGAGAAGCCCCTCTGTGTTCATGAATACAACCTTAACATGGGAGGGGTGGACTTCAACGACCAGATGATGGCGCAATACTTAATTGCCCATTAGGCCAGACGGTGGTATAAAAAAGTGTGTGTTTACTTATTTCAATTGGCTCTGCTGAACGCTTATGTGCTATACAATGCGTCAGCAAGAAGTGGATTCTTCCTAAATTCCAGGAAGAGATCATCACAGCTCTTCTGTATCCAGAAAGTGCTGTGGCCCAAATTCACAATACGTGGCTCCAATGCTATGGCCTAAGATACCAGAAACTACGAGCATTTCATGACTTTGGTTTCGCCGGACATAAACAGCACCATTGGGAAATTGGGAAAGCATATTATCACACCAATCTTGCTGTGGTCAGATGCTTTAAGGGCAGAGGAGAGATAGACCCCAATTTTTTGAAAAAAAAAAAAAAAGAGTACCTATCACTACTTATTGCTATCATAAAGGATATTTAAATTCCCTGTAATAACAGTAAAAATGATAAAAACAAAGAAAATGAAAGGGAAGGTGTCGAAATAAAATAAAAAAGCAAAATAAATTTTAAAAAAAATGTCAGCACTAAGCACGCAAAGGCGAACGCAAGCATCAGTCTAGTGTCATATGTAAACTGTAATTGCACAATGCATGTGAGGTATCACAGTTTACATCAGATCGAGTGCAGTAATTCTTGCAGTGGACCTCCATTGTAAATCTAGTGGTAACCTGTAAAGGATTTTAAAGGCTTTTAAAAATGTACAAAGTTTGTTGCCGCTGCATGGGCATGCGCAATTTTAAAGCATGTCATGTTTGATATCTATGTACAGTGCCTTGCGAAAGTATTCGGCCCCCTTGAACTTTGTAACCTTTTGCCATATTTCAGGCTTCAAACATAAAGATATAAAACTAATTTTTTGTGAAGAATCAACAACAAGTGGGGCACAATCATGAAGTGGAACGAAATTTATTGGATATTTCAAACTTTGTTAACAAATAAAAAACTGAAAAATTGGGCGTGCAAAATTATTCAGCCCCTTTTCTTTCAGTGCAGCAAACTCTCTTCAGAAGTTCAGTGAGGATCTCTGAATGATCCAATGTTGACCTAAATGACTAATGATGATAAATAGAATCCACCTGTGTGTAATCAAGTCTCTGTATAAATGCACCTGCACTGTGATAGTCTCAGAGGTCCGTTTAAAGCGCAGAGAGCATCAGGAAGAACAAGGAACACACCAGGCAGGTCCGAGATACTGTTGTGGAGAAGTTTAAAGCCAAATTTGGATACAAAAAGATTTCCCAAGCTTTAAACATCCCAAGGAGCACTGTGCAAGTGATAATATTGAAATGGAAGGAGTATCAGACCACTGCAAATCTACGAAGACCTGGCCGTCCCTCTAAACTTTCAGCTCATACAAGGAGAAGACTGATCAGAAATGCAGCCAAGAGGCCCATGATCACTCTGGATGAACTGCAGAGATCTACAGCTGAGGTGGGAGACTCTGTCCATAGGACAACAATCAGCCGTATACTGCACAAATCTGGCCTTTATGGAAGAGTGGCAAGAAGAAAGCCATTTCTTAAAGATATCCATAAAAAGTGTTGTTTACAGTTTGCCACAAGCCACCTGGGAGACACACCAAACATGTGGAAGAAGGTGCTCTGGTCAGATGAAACCAAAATCAAACTTTTTGACAACAATGCAAAACTTTATGTTTGGCGTAAAAGCAACACAGCTCATCACCCTGAACACACCATCCCCACTGTCAAACATGGTGGTGGCAGTGGTTTGGGCCTGCTTTTCTTCAGCAGGGACAGGGAAGATGGTTAAAATTGATAGGAAGATGGATGGAGCCAAATACAGGACCATTCTGGAAGAAAACCTGATGGAGTCTGCAAAAGACCTGAGACTGGGACGGACATTTGTCTTCCAACAAGACAATGATCCAAAACATAAAGCAAAATCTTGTCGGGGTTATTGGGTGTTGATTAAAATAATAATAGGTAAAAAGAAAAATGATTTTAAAAGCCATGTATATTTCATATTATGCATATAAGAGATTCTGAACAGGATGGCTTCCATGTTGTTTCTAAGGTCAAAGAAGGTTCATTTTCAAAATGTCTCTTACAAGCTTACAAGAGAGCATAGAATTTCAACAATAGGGTCTTATAGTTTCAACAGAGATCTTTGTATCTATGTAATCGTAAATAAGGTAATACATACATTTCATCAGATAAGAATCAATTGGCGAGACATCGTACTAGTCACTCATGGCTAGTCTGGCCTGTAATCTTATCTGTATATATAACAATGAACAATATAGTCAGTATATTTCTTTTAAAGGATTATTTAAAAATAAGTTTTAGAAAACATCATATGTAAGATGTATATTAACGATAATACATTGTATTCTTATTAATATAGAAGTGTGAACTTGATACTTATATAGTATTAGATATATAATATATATATAAGTATACTTTTCTATGATGTGTAAGGACTTGTGCGTCTTAAAAAGGAATTACTTCATGTTAAGGCATGTGGTAGGAGTGTTTGTATAAGAATTGCTTTAGTCTCGTTTAAGTGCTCAAAGGTGTCGTAAATAGATGTTTTTTGGTTCTAATGTTTCTCTTGTGATGTCCATTATAATAATCCTTTTTAGTCTTTTTTAATTTATCGGTTGTAACTTAGTATAACAACCTGTGCTTATGGGCTTGTAGTTAAATCCTTCTTATGAGTTATTTGGTGTAAGTTTATATCCTTACATTATAAATTTTATCTGGTTATTGTTTATGTAGAATTTATTGGCTACTTTTTATTGAATTTGAGTTATTTTTATTAGATTTATGATACCTTTTTTATTTTTTATTTTTTGGTTTTATTCTTAATACCCAATGTGTCTTTTTATGTATATTAGCAATGTACAGTGAAAGGCATTTAGTTAAATACAGTGATGCCGCATGAAAATGTGGGAATTTGTCACTAAGTATATCGTGGTGATGTGAAGCTACGGCCGAATATATCACTACTGTAGGAAATGACACGAGTAAGTGTAGTTTCCGGTGGCCCGTCACTAATCCTGAGGTGCTGCGACGATTGGCAGTGACGTGTATACGTCATAGTCGCAGTCCTAACGTTGAGCGGATGTGTTTGGTTACACATCACGCTCAGCGACCCGGATGTTGTTAGTGACGCACTTCCGGCGGACGTCAGTAGGGTTACTGGCGTTTCGGGCGGAAGTGAACGATTCCAATATGGAGACCGGAAGTGTCAGCACACTATGTACTTCCGGTAGACTGCCTGGCGCAGCGTGGAGGCGCATGCGCTGGTGTCCTTATAAATGCATGTCGACCGCGCCGCGCACACAGTCTCTTTGATAAAGTCTTGGCGACGAAACGCGTCAGAGCTGGAGTGCGCGGTCGCCCATCATTCGATTTACACGCCGGACATCTTCCACAGCACCTAAGGGGTCTTTTGGAACTGGTGGCTATCCAGCGTATTGTACTACATGCCTTCACTCAAACGGTCTTCCTGTAAGTAGACATCTGAAGGGGAGAGGGGCTCAACACGTGCTTTTATCTTGCTTGAATAAATTTTATATGCGGAATTACACTATTGTTTGCCCCTACTGTGTTCACTTTCATGCTGGGTTGAACGGAGTAACATTTGAAGGAGAAAGATAAAGTGGTCCACATCTGGAGTCGTATATCCTGAGAGTGGTGGATAATTTGAAGGGCTATTTTTCACTGGTTGTCTGGTGAGTTCCCATTACGAGGGGGGGAGCACTTGTCGGTGGTGGAAGTCTGGTGTTTTTAGCCCAGTTCCCTCACACCTTTACCCTGAACAACGGACTCAGAAAGACTTAGAAGTCTCAGATTGGACCATTCACCAAAGTGTTTTCATGGAATGTTGGATGTTATATTCATGTCCTTTTTAGCGCTGCTAGTGTTTTAGAGTATTTTCTTCAGGGTTCATTATTCTATAAACACCTATCTTGCATTTTGTTTATTTATAGCAGCTGCTGAGACCTTGTGTCATTTTATATATATAAAAATAAGTTGCCTATCCATATATTTATTAGAGCGCAGGGTGAGTGAGTGTATGCCATAGGTTTCTCGGGTCTTTACATATTCTTCACTCTTAGTGTGTATTAATTATAAATTAATTACATCTTTAGACTGTCGAATAACAGTGGATGGGAATTGGCTGCTCTGATCTCTGTATGCACTACTATCACTGGGAGATGGAGACTCCTCTGCTGAATTTCTTTGGTGAAGCGCTGCTGAAGTAATTGCACTTTTGCTCTATATAAGGACAATACATATTTATAATTTGAATAGGGGAAATCCAAACCCACCCCTATTTATTTAATTTGGCACCCCGGAAGCAGGAGTGTGGAAAGAAATGCTGCACAGAACCCAACCCCTAATGTATTTGTGTCTTGAGTTCCTATAAGCTATAAGTCCTGAACAGTGGCGGCTGGTGCTCAAAATTTTTTTTTTGGGGGGGGGGGGGGGGGGCGCAAATAGAAAAATGTAATAGGTATTGCTTCGTGGCAAAAAACGCGGTAAAAAATTGCGTGACTTTGAGGTTATGGTACAGGCATGGCACAGGTGATGATACAGGCTTGGCACAGATGATGGTATAGGCATGGCACAGGTGATGGTATAGGCATGGCACAGGTGATGGTACAGGCATGTCACAGGTCATGGTACAGGAGATGGTATAGGCATGGCACAGGTCATGGTAAGGGCATGGCACAGGTCAGGTTACAGGCATGGCACAGATGATGGAATAGGCATGGCACAGGTCATGGTACAGGCATGGCACAGGTCATGGTACAGGCATGTCACAGGTCATGGTAAGGGCATGGCACAAGTGATGGTATAGGCATGTCACAGGTGATGGTATAGGCATGTCACAGGTCATGGTAAGGGCATGTCACAGGTCATGGCACAGGTCATGACACAGGCATGTCACAGGTCATGTAAGGGCATGGCACAGGTTATGGTACATGCATGTCACAGGTCATGGCACAGGTCATGACACAGGTCATGGCACAGGCATGGCACAGGTCATGGTACAGGCATGGCACAGGTGATGGTAAGGGCATGGCACAGGTCATGGTACAGGCATGTCACAGGTCATGGTAAGGGCATGTCACAGGTAATGGTAAGGGCATGGCACAGGTCATGGCACGGGCATGTCACAGGTGATGGTATAGGCATGTCACAGGTCATGGTAAGGGCATGGCACAGGTGATGGTACAGGCAGGTCACAGGTGATGGTATAGGCATGTCACAGGTCATAGTAAGGGCATGTCACAGGTCATGGCACAGGTCATGACACAGGCATGGCACAGGTCATGGTACAGCCATGGCACAGGTCATGGTAAGGGTATGGCACAAGTGATGGTACAGGCATGTCACAGGTCATGGTAAGGGCATGTCACAGGTCATGGCACAGGCATGTCACAGGTCATGGCACAGGTCATGACACAGGTCATGGCACAGGCATGGCACAGGTCATGGTAAAGGCATGGCACAGGTCATGGTAAGGGCATGGCACAGGTCATGGTACAGGCATGGCACAGGTGATGGTAAGGGCATGGCACAGGTGATGGTAAGGGCATGGCACAGGTGATGGTATAGGCATGTCACAGGTCACGGTAAGGGCATGTCACAGGTCATGGTACAGGCATGGCACAGGTCATGGTACAGGCATGTCACAGGTCATGGTAAGGGCATGGCACAAGTGATGGTATAGGCATGTCACAGGTGATGGTATAGGCATGTCACAGGTCATGGTAAGGGCATGTCACAGGTCATGGCACAGGTCATGACACAGGCATGTCACAGGTCATGGTAAGGGCATGGCACAAGTGATGGTATAGGCATGTCACAGGTGATGGTATGGGCATGGCACAGGTCATGGTACAGCCATGGCACAGGTCATGGTAAGGGTATGGCACAAGTGATGGTACAGGCATGTCACAGGTCATGGCACAGGTCATGGCACAGGTCATGGCACAGGCATGGCACAGGTCATGGTAAAGGCATGGCACAGGTCATGGTAAGGGCATGGCACAGGTCATGGTACAGGCATGGCACAGGTGATGGTAAGGGCATGTCACAGGTCATGTAAGGGCATGGCACAGGTCATGGTACATGCATGTCACATGTGATGGTATGGGCATGTCACAGGTCATGGTAAGGGCATGTCACAGGTCATGGCACAGGTCATGACACAGGCATAGCACAGGTCATGGTACAGGCATGGCACAGGTCATGGTAAGGGCATGGTACAGGTGATGGTATAGGCATGTCACAGGTCATGGTAAGGGCATGTCACAGGTCATGGTACACGCATGTCACAGGTCATGGCACAGGTCATGACACAGGTCATGGCACAGGCATTGTACAGGTCATGGTACAGGCATGGCACAGGTGATGGTAAGGGCATGGCACAGGTCATGGTAAGGGCATGTCACAGGTAATGGTAAGGGCATGGCACAGGTCATGGCACGGGCATGTCACAGGTGATGGTATAGGCATGTCACAGGTCGTGGTAAGGGCATGGCACAGGTGATGGTACAGGCAGGTCACAGGTGATGGTATAGGCATGTCACAGGTCATGGTAAGGGCATGTCACAGGTCATGGCACAGGTCATGACACAGGCATGGCACAGGTCATGACACAGGCATGGCACAGGTCATGGTACAGCCATGGCACAGGTCATGGTAAGGGTATGTCACAGGTCATGGCACAGGTCATGGTACAGGCATGTCACAGGTCATGGCACAGGTCATGACACAGGTCATGGCACAGGCATGGCACAGGTCATGGTAAAGGCATGGCACAGGTCATGGTAAGGGCATGGCACAGGTCATGGTACAGGCATGGCACAGGTGATGGTAAGGGCATGGCACAGGTGATGGTAAGGGCATGGCACAGGTCATGGTAAGGGCATGTCACAGGTCATGGTACAGGCATGTCACAGGTCATGGTAAGGGCATGGCAGAGGTGATGGTATAGGCATGTCACAGGTCACGGTAAGGGCATGTCACAGGTCATGGTAAGGGCATGGCACAGGTCATGGCACGGGCATGTCACAGGTGATGGTATAGGCATGTCACAGGTCGTGGTAAGGGCATGGCACAGGTGATGGTACAGGCAGGTCACAGGTGATGGTATAGGCATGTCACAGGTCATGGTAAGGGCATGTCACAGGTCATGGCACAGGTCATGACACAGGCATGGCACAGGTCATGGTACAGCCATGGCACAGGTCATGGTAAGGGTATGTCACAGGTCATGGCACAGGTCATGGTACACGCATGTCACAGGTCATGGCACAGGTCATGACACAGGTCATGGCACAGGCATGGCACAGGTCATGGTAAAGGCATGGCACAGATCATGGTAAGGGCATGGCACAGGTCAACGGTACAGGCATGGCACAGGTGATGGTAAGGGCATGGCACAGGTGATGGTAAGGGCATGGCACAGGTCATGGTACAGGCATGGCACAGGTGATGGTAAGGGCATGGCACAGGTCATGGTAAGGGCATGTCACAGGTAATGGTAAGGGCATGGCACAGGTCATGGCACGGGCATGTCACAGGTGATGGTATAGGCATGTCACAGGTCGTGGTAAGGGCATGGCACAGGTGATGGTACAGGCAGGTCACAGGTGATGGTATAGGCATGTCACAGGTCATGGTAAGGGCATGTCACAGGTCATGGCACAGGTCATGACACAGGCATGGCACAGGTCATGACACAGGCATGGCACAGGTCATGGTACAGCCATGGCACAGGTCATGGTAAGGGTATGTCACAGGTCATGGCACAGGTCATGGTACAGGCATGTCACAGGTCATGGCACAGGTCATGACACAGGTCATGGCACAGGCATGGCACAGGTCATGGTAAAGGCATGGCACAGGTCATGGTAAGGGCATGGCACAGGTCATGGTACAGGCATGGCACAGGTGATGGTAAGGGCATGGCACAGGTGATGGTAAGGGCATGGCACAGGTCATGGTAAGGGCATGTCACAGGTCATGGTACAGGCATGTCACAGGTCATGGTAAGGGCATGGCAGAGGTGATGGTATAGGCATGTCACAGGTCACGGTAAGGGCATGTCACAGGTCATGGTAAGGGCATGGCACAGGTCATGGCACGGGCATGTCACAGGTGATGGTATAGGCATGTCACAGGTCGTGGTAAGGGCATGGCACAGGTGATGGTACAGGCAGGTCACAGGTGATGGTATAGGCATGTCACAGGTCATGGTAAGGGCATGTCACAGGTCATGGCACAGGTCATGACACAGGCATGGCACAGGTCATGGTACAGCCATGGCACAGGTCATGGTAAGGGTATGTCACAGGTCATGGCACAGGTCATGGTACACGCATGTCACAGGTCATGGCACAGGTCATGACACAGGTCATGGCACAGGCATGGCACAGGTCATGGTAAAGGCATGGCACAGATCATGGTAAGGGCATGGCACAGGTCAACGGTACAGGCATGGCACAGGTGATGGTAAGGGCATGGCACAGGTGATGGTAAGGGCATGGCACAGGTCATGGTAAGGGCATGTCACAGGTCATGGTACAGGCATGTCACAGGTCATGGTAAGGGCATGGCAGAGGTGATGGTATAGGCATGTCACAGGTCACGGTAAGGGCATGTCACAGGTCATGGTACAGGCATGTCACAGGTCATGACACAGGTCATGGCACAGGCATGGCACAGGTCATGGTACAGGCATGGCACAGGTCATGGTAAGGGCATGGCACAGGTCATGGTACAGGCATGGCACAGGTCATGGTAAGGGCATGGCACAGGTGATGGTAAGGGCATGTCACAGGTCATGGTACAGGCATGTCGCAGGTCATGGTAAGGGCATGGCACGGGTCATGGTAAGGGCATGGCACAGGTCATGGTACAGGCATATCACAGGTCATGGTAAGGGCATGTCACAGGTCATGGTAAGGGCATGGCACAGGTCATGGCACAGGCATGTCACAGGTGATGGTATAGGCATGTCAGAGGTCATGGTAAGGGCATGGCACAGATGATGGCACAGGCATGTCACAGGTGACGCTATAGGCATGTCACAGGTCATGGTAAGGGCATGGCACAGGTCATGACACAGGCATGGCACAGGTCGTGGTACAGGCATGGCACAGGTCATGGTAAGGGCATGGCACAGGTGATAGTACAGGCATGTCACAGGTCATGGTAAGGGCATGGCACAGGTCATGGTACATGCATATCACAGGTGATGGTATAGACAGGTCATGGTAAGGGCATGTCACAGGTCATGTCACAGGCATGTCACAGGTCATGTCACAGTCATGTCACACGTCATGTCACAGTCATGTTACAGGTCATGTCACAGGTCATGTCACAGTCACGTCACAGGTCATGTCACAGGTCATGTCACAGGTCATGTCACAGTCATGTCACAGGTCATGTCACAGTCATGTCACAGGCATGTCACAGTTCATGTCACAGGTCATGTCACAGGTCATGTCACAGTCATGTCATAGTCATGTCACAGGCATGTCACAGTCAGGTCACAGGTCATGTCACAGGCATGTCACAGGTCATGTCACAGGTCATGTCACAGTCACGTCACAGGTCATGTCACAGGTCATGTCACAGTCATGTCACAGGTCATGTCACAGGTCATGTCACAGATCATGGCATCGCGCTGCAGCGGCTTCAATCACTTACCTGCTCTCCTGGGATGCCTGCCAGACGTCCATAGCGCGCTGCTCCTCTCCTCGAGTCCTCTTCTTCCTTCTTCTGACGGCGGCGGGAACCGGTCCGGCGGGAAGGTGACGGAGATCGGGCGGTGAGTGAGACCGTCCACTGCGCTGCTCCTCTCCTCCTCGAGAGTCCTCTTCTTCCTTCTTCTGTTCTGATGGCGGCAGGCAGGCAAACCACCTCTCTCTGGCAGATCGTCACGCTACACCGGTCCGGCGGGAAGGAGATCGGGCGGTGACGGTGAGTGACTGATGCACGCACCGGCACAGCCCCCAATGACGTCAGCAGGGTCAGGATGTCCTGAATGATGATTGGTCCAGGCTGGAGTTTGGACCAATCACAGCCAGGACATCACAAAAGTGGGGAGTGTCGGGAGCATTGCTCTGCGCCCCGGTGACCCCCAGAAGGCCGCCAATCAGCACCTCTGCTCGCCGCACGTGGGATGGAAACCCCCCCCCCCCATAGCCACCACTAAGTCCGGTGCCCCTAGTGGGCTAAATATATATATATATATATATATATATATTTTATTCTTTTTTTTTGGGGGGGCGGCGCCCCTATAGACAGGTCGCCACTGGTCCTGAACTCTGCAAGATCCAGAATCAAAAGCATTCCTTTACTGTGGACAAGAATCATGCTGGTTCGTGAATTCTGAAGCCCTGCCTGAGTGATTCTGAAAGCTCTGTGAAATACTCCATCAGTGAGCAGACGCACATATCTGGTGAGAATAAAGTTTTTGTATCTTTGGCTGGTATATATGTGTGTGTGGTAAAATTTACTGTATTGTTGAAACAATTGTTATAGATCTGTTTAGCAGTTCAGTTGTGTGCCGGCAAGTGAAGGGTTGATCACCATTGGTTAACTGATATACCTTGCAGATCTGTAGGGTAATCTAGACATCTCTGAGGAGAAAGTGGGAGAAATATAGATTATATTTTATTTATTTTTTTTATCCTCGTGAAGGGATAGTAGCTTTCTGCTCTAACAGGAGATCACTCTTGGCCTAGGATCTGAGGACCTAGGGTTACAGTCAGTGGTGGTAAGGAGAGATTGGAACACTAGTTTGGTGCTTCTTCTTGTGGAATACAAGTCACAGATTAGCTGTGGAGCTGTGTGTGTCTTGTGTCAGCAGCTGCTTGCAGACTAGTCAGGCAAGTTTCAGTGTGACCGTAATTACCATATCAATTGAGGTTGTTGAACATTTTCTCAAAAAACATGCCTGTGTCAATTTTAACATCTGTGCACAAGATGTATTGATTAGTCAATTTAATGATCTAGTAAAGCAATGCAATGTTCAAAATAGTAGCATGAGAAATAAACCATCATCTAAGAAAGGTAAGAAAGCGAGAATGGTGAATGTGGTATGCATGCTATTAAGAATGAAAGAGATTGCTGAGCAGAAAGAGATCTAACGGTATGCTGAGAGAATGCAGCTTAAGGAACAGATAGAAAGTGTAAGTAAAAATATATAAACGATAGCTGCAAAGGCAGATGCAAATGTTTGTGATCAGCTTGAATTCGTAATAGAGAAGTGTGCATTGTAACAGAAAATGCATGAATTAGAAGAAACATGTAAACTAAGAGAAAGTTTTTTGCCTCTTTAAAACAAAGAGAGGCTGAGAATGAGCATATTATAATACTGCTTAGGAGGGAGTTACAGGAGGCCCAGACTGCCATAAAGGAGTTATCCTCCAAACATGCAAAGGTTGAGCAGTCTCAGTGTTAAGCACAGATAGAGGATCTAGAACAGGGGTCGGGAACCTTTTTGGCTGAGAGAGCCATGAACATCACATATTTTCAAATGTAATTCCGTGAGAGCCATACACTATATTTCAGGGGTCGGGAACCTTTATTTAATATTCATATTCCTGGGCCCCGGCTATACAGTGAGTAGATGGAGCCATGTGAAAGTGCCTGGAGTCCGGTCAGGAAAAGGGCAGAGCAGGCAGGTATGCAATGAGGCCGGGGTGGTGAAGCGCCATGCAGGCCTGCGAGTGATGGAGGTGAGTATAGGCACTGAGAAAATGGCGGTCGGCCGCTGAAGGCCTCAGAAGTGATTGTGAGAGGCAGTTCCCGCGGGTCCCCGGGTGTCAGAGGGGAAGGAGATTGTGTCTGTCGGGGCACAGGGAGCAGATGGCAGGTCTCCTTACCGGGCGGTGATTGCCAAGGCCCTCAGATGCACAGCACACGAGCCGGCGGCTGTACCGCGAGTAGGCTGCGGGTCCGTAGCGCGGCAATCCGGTCACCCAGAGACGAACTGAGGGTAGCGGTGGGTAGCCCACAAACTGTACCGTCGATGGGTGCTGAAATCTCCTTGGCACCGGGCACAGCTACGTGGATGGCACTGGATTGAGTGGTAGATGCGGCGGAACTCTGGTACTACAAAAGGTGGGGGTCACATTGCAAGGTATTGTTTGGTCGCTAATAATAATAACCAAAGAACATCTCAGTACCCTAAAACTACACCGAGGCATTAAGAAGTTTATTCTGCAAGATGGGGTAGCAATCCAAGGCATAGAGGCTATAGTAGTCAAACCCGGGTCCCTTTTAAAACCCAAATGCTGAGATTACACACTGAAAATAGTCAGTTAAGGCAGGAAAGGCATCAGTGTATGGAACAACTGAATAAACTCAAAATAGAGGTTGCCTAATTTTCACTAAAGTATAGCACTGGGGGAAACAAATCTTTTGTTAGCAACCCTTAGTGAGTTGCATTGATGGTAAGAAATTTCTGGGTAATGTTTTGCTATGGAATAGGATTTAAATGTGAGTCTCATAGATTTGGCCTCAATTTTTGAATTATTATGGAGGACCTTACTGTATTTTTAGTATATTCAAGAATAAGCCTCTGGATTTTTCTTGTTATTTTTAAAAATTGTATTCAATTTTTTTTTGTTTTTTTTGTTTATTCCAATTCCAAAATGTTAGGTTTAGTCCACCTGAAAGGGAAACCATTGGCTATGCCCTAAATTAGCAGCTGAATGAGTGTTTGTTTAAGACAGGAGTTAGGAGTTGGCAAAAAGACATAGTAGCCTCTGGAGTTATATATATATATATATATATATATATATATATATATACATATATATATATATATGTATATATATATATATATATATATATATATATATGTATATATATATATATATATATATATATATATATATATATATATATGTAGCAGAATTTCCAGGCATTGGGCCTGATGTGGGTCTGCCATGGTTACCGTTAACATCAACAGCACATTTAAGCTTGTTGCCCAAGTGTGAATACTGAGACAATGACTAGTTCGGCATCTTTGGTTTTTATTTTTATTTTAGGAACGTGGATGGGAGAAGGGAATGAGTGGGATACTCCTCTGGCTCAACTAGGTACAAAAATGGGACTCTTGAGAAAAATGCCTTCTAGCGTTGACTTGACGCCGGCTGAATGCCGACCAATGCTTACTGGCGCTTGTGAACACTGACTTGCGGTCACTGAACTGCAACTGACTTCTGACACTCCTGTTAGCTCAAAAGTCCTCTTTCATTGCTTCCTCCGGTCCTTCCTGACTGATGTAGCCACTTGCAATTACTGCTGCAACATTTAACACATTACACTTCAGGGCCCAACTGCTGGCACCCCTTTTACTCTTCAGGGTTAACTCTGGCACCCCCTTTACTGTCCTTGCTGCCCGGCTAGCTAGCTCCTGGATCCCTCTGACCTTCTCCGGAGTGGTCCCTTCTAAGAATGCTTTCCTGAAACTAGTCCCCCAACAGCTCCACTGGTCCTCAGCACACTGGATCCTTCTCTGCAGCTCAGCTCAGATGTCTTAAAGCGTTTGTTACCCCAACACTTCATATTCCAGATATGTGCCTACTGTACCATGTACTTGTATGAGAAAGTATCCTGTTTTCTTTGTATTGCTTCCTTTGTGTGAAATCCCTTGTGTTCCTGCCAGTCCCTCTGCTCTCCTGTGCAAACTGACCACACTAAGCAGAAGAGCACAGGCTGGTCAGTTCTGTAGCTATGCTGGGTACTCAGCCTGTTCTCAGCCTGTTCTCCTCCAATGATCAGACTTGTCCTGACACGTCCCCGCTGCATAGCCATTCACTGGGAAGCTCAGTGTGCTGCTGCTTCCCCTCCCCCAACTCTTATGCAGCTGGGAACAAAGAGAATGTGATCACTTGTAACAAAAGGGAAAAAAGTATTTATGTTTTTTTTTTTTTTTATATCTATACAAAAATGTTTTGCTTTTCATATCTATTTTAAAACTGAATGTGTTGCGTTTACAATCACTCTAGGTTAACAGCTGTGTGCATTTTTTTTTTTTTTTTTGTTTAAAATAAGAGTTTTTGAAAAGCAGCATTCACTTTAAGTTTTTTCACTTATAATGTAGATCTATTTTAGAGTGGGTTTATCCTAACGTATTCATGGTTTTTGTAATATTTTGCTCTGAGTCACAGAAGCCAGGAAAAACTAAGTTTCTGGGCTCAAAGGGAGATTCTATAAGCAGAATTAGCAAGCTAATAGATATTGTGGACAAGAATTTGATTCTACTCTTGTTTCATTTCTAGAGTCCTGATGGAGTGAGAGATTGGGGAGGTCTCTGGAATATGGATAAAAGATTTTCATTTGCTGGCAGTTTGTCTGTGCCATGGACACAATATACCTATCCATTACTTCAAAAGAAGAGATGTAAACTATGGGGTTTTCAGTGAGGAGTTTGGGAAGATGCTTCACATTGTTTTTGGGATAGTGAGGTCATTGCCCGGAAGGAAGCACCTGTGTATTATTTGGGACATAGAAGCATTTGTTTCTTTGTCCTAAGGGATGCCAATGTAACATTAGTCATGGAACTAGGGTGTTCCTTGAACCTAGCAATGGCTGGAGATGCATGGTGTACCCTGGACAAAGTCTCTGAAGTCCAGGCACAAGGATGGAGTTGTGTTTTTTTTCATTGATTCAGGTTTACATGTTTTGTTTGACCGGACATTTATATAAATGATTTCACATTTGTCTATGCGAGTTGAGGGACGAATTGACAGTAAGGTCTCTTCATACTAAGTAGAGGCTTTGCTGCCAATTAGATGTCCTAAAGTAACTCTGATATGCCAAAATTGCAATAGAAAAGTCCATACTAATCTCAACCCTTATATACAATGAAGGGTTATAGAAGGTTGGGAGTGGGATGCTTACTTTGGTGGGTCACATATATATTTATATATTATGGTAACGTGTTGATTTGTGTACTATTATAGTTTGACGTACATGTATTAGGTTAGTGATATTATACAAAAATAAAATCAGCGCACCTGGATATACAAATTATGGAAAGCAGCTATGCACTCAGGGTCAATAAACCAAAAATCCCAATAACATATATACTCAACGAAAAAGTGCAGCGCTAACATTAGTAAGGAGAGTATGAGAGAAACAGTCCAAAGGTGCAGATACGGTGATACATGCACAATATAAATATCAGTGCTCCTCTTTGTGCTGGTTATCCATCACCCAGTCTCACTAGCTTCTCACCTCACACTTAGCCCCTGTGTCACCAGACGGGCTAATAAGACTTGTTAAGACTCTCACAAGAGATAACACCAGATCCGGATTTGATCATCAGTCCTCTTCCCCCAATAGACAGACTTCAGCTCACAGACAACAGATCACAGGTCCATAAAACAGCAGGTCATAGGTCCTTGGCCCCTTCACTGAAACATGTAGGTCACCACTTTCTGCAGTTCTGATGTCGACCATAAAATCAGCAGTTTCTCCAATCCAGACACCTTTGCTCTGCAAGCCAAGTCTGCTGGCATGACAAGTGTTTGGGTTGTAGGCTGGATCAGTAATGCAGAGCTAAGCACACCTCAGTCACCCCCTCCTGTCTATTGGGGGAAGAGGACTGATGGTCACATCCAGATCTGGTGTTATCTCTTGTGAGAGTACAAGTTTTATTAGCCCGTCTGGTGACACAGGGGCTAAGTGTGAGATGAGAAGCTAGTGAGACTGGGTGATGGATAACCAGCACAAAGAGGAGCACTGATATTTATATTGTGCATGTATCACCGTATCTGCACCTTTGGACTGTTTCTCTCATACTCTCATTACTAATGTTAGGTTAGTGATATGGTTGGGTAAGGCCCTTCTCAAGGTTCTGTATCTGAAAGCTGGTTGATGTATGGTTCTGAATGTGTGTTGATGAATGGTGAGTGAATGGACACCCCTTGCCTGTAGTGGACCCTATCGTGAAGATACCAATATGGAGAAGACACAGAATGGTACCATGGAAGTTGCTGCGGAAGAATAGTGATGGTGTGTCATTCAGGGGCAAAGCAACATAGATATGTTGGGAAGCACAACATTTCTTGAGGTCAGACATTTCTGGACTGTTTCATGAAGGTTCTCTCTGAAGAAGAGTGATGTGTGCCATTCAGACACAAAGCGGCATATGTTGGAAGTCAACATGTTTTTATATCAGACATTTATGGATTTTTACTGCCTGGTATTATAAAGCCATTTGGCCTGTTGGAAGTCGTCTTGAAATGTCAGGAAAGCAAGTTTACCCTGCAGGGTGTTTGTTACAAGGAGTTATAAGCAGTAATTCATCTCCTTAAGGATGTTCTTGCATAGGTCATTGTTTCTTTGAGCATTGTGTTTATTTCTATAGCTAAATTTATTATTATATCATCACCAGTAACCTTATCAGAGCTTTGAAAGACTAAAAATAAAGATATAAAAATACCCTCTACCTGCACACTCTGGATAAATTCAACAATTTTTATCACACAATGTGTACAAAATAAATATTAATTTGTGAACTATAACAATTACTGTATTTAAATGTGACAAATTATACATATAATATTGTGAAGCAGCTGGTTGTAAGGGATACCAAGCCTGAAGTAAGTGAAATTACAAAATTAGAACTGTTAGCTCACATCTCGTCAGGAGGCAATTAAAAGATGATATACGGCCCTTCAGTGGCTAACCCCCCCAGATAGTGAATTTCCCCTCATTCAGCTGGGAGTTGTGACGACACATAGCACTCAAACTTAGCGCAGACACAACTGATTTTATTGCAAGTTTCGCTCATATTTAAGGCACGTTTTGAGCGGGAAAGACTGCTCCAAACTGGTTTACAATTCATCAGTCAAATTAACAATAGCACATATCTCACAGAACAGTACATGAAAGAGCTTTTGTTTTCACTATGCATCTGTGTCAATATGAGGTGTTCTTGTATCTGAATCTGTGTTTTGTGGTACGAGTCGCTCTGTCTGTATTCAGTTGTCATGTGTTAATGCAAGCAATTGTCAAATGTGTTTAGGTGGTGTCAGTAATTTCCATGCGCAGACTTAACCCTGTCAAGTGTCCAAATGAATGAATGAAAAGGTGTTTAACATGTCGTCTAAATGCAAAATATCCAACTGTCTGGTGTCCAGGGTGGATGAATGAGTGTCAGTCTGGCTCGTTACTATGTAAATGCAAGGGCCCACACTCCATCACAGAATGGGCATAAGCTGAAATATATATGAAATATAATAAGGCATGTTAATACAATCTTTCAAGAACCGTGCTCCCTTTATAAATTAAATCATCAAAAAGCAGCTTGTGTTTAACTAAAACATGAAAATGTCCATACATGACCACCAAATTGCTCCAGATACTGCAAATAGGATGATGCGGAGATCTTCTCTAGTGCCTCCACACAGCAAAAAAGTGGGTTGTGTTATCTGCCACCACCATCTGAGAGATTTCCTACTCACCAGACACAGACATATGGAATGCAGATTGGATCATTTATAGAGATCTCTCTCCTAAAAATGGATATTCCCCAGTGTCACTCCAATCCAGTAAAATCCAGTCAGAAACGTGTACCGTATAATCAGGTAAAAGACAAAAGACCCTTCATAGTGTAATATTTAAACCATTTATGCGTTGCACACTAGTTAAAAACACTTACAGATATTGCAGATCAAAAAGGACTTGTTTGCATGGCAGGAACGCCCATTCAGGTTCCACGTGCGTTCCATGATGGCAGAAGTGACAGGTCCCATCCAATGCATTTCCTCAGCAACGTCTGACGTCATCAGGGGGTCACATGACCGTACACGTCCCTTCCTTCTTTTTGTATGACCGCCATATCAGGATATTCAATCTGTTTCAATCCTTACACACCGCAATTAAAACCAATTCTTTACATCCACCAATGGTAAAATATACACAAAACCAAAATTATACTGCCCATATTAATTCAAATTCTTCAACTAAAAATAATTTTATTTGATAACTCATAAGGATCAGGAATATATACAGTGGGTACGGAAAGTATTCAGACCCCCTTACATTTTTCACTCTTTGTTATATTGCAGCCATTTGCTAAAATCATTTAAGTTCATTCTTCTTCCTCATGAATGTACACATAGCACCCCATACTGACAGAAAAACACAGAATTGTTGACATTGTTGCAGATTTATTAAAAAAGAAAAAACTGAAATATCACATGGTCCTAAGTATTCAGACCCTTTGCTCAGTAGAAGCCCCCTTTTGATCTAATACAGCCAGGAGTCTTTTTGGGAAAGATGCAACAAGTCTTTTGGGGATCCTCTGCCATTCCTTCTTGCAGATCCTCTCCAGTTCTGTCAGGTTGGATGGTAAATGTTGGTGAACAGCCATTTTTAGGTCTCTCCAGAGATGCTCAATTGGGTTTAAGTCAGGGCTCTGGCTGGGCCATTCAAGAACAGTCACGGAGTTGTTGTGAAGCCACTCCTTTGTTATTTTAGCTGTGTGCTTAGGGTCATTGTCTTGTTGGAAGGTAAACCTTCGGCCCAGTCTGAGGTCCAGAGCACTCTGGAGAAGGTTTTTGTCCAGGATATCCCTGTACTTGGCCGCATTCATCTTTCCCTCGATTGCAACCAGTCGTCCTGTCCCTGCAGCTGAAAAACACCCCCACAGCATGATGCTGCCACCACCATGCTTCACTGTTGGGACTGTATTGGACAGGTGATGAGCAGTGCCTGGTTTTCTCCACACATACCGCTTAGAATTAAGGCCAAAAAGTTCTATTTTGGTCTCATCAGACCAGAGAATCTTATTTCTCACCATCTTGGAGTCCTTCAGGTGTTTTTTAGCAAACTCCATGCGGGCTTTCATGTGTCTTACACTGAGGAGAGGCTTCCGTCGGGCCACTCTGCCATAAAGCCCCGACTGGTGGAGGGCTGCAGTGATGGTTGACTTTCTACAACTTTCTCCCCTCTCCTGACTGCATTTCTGGAGCTCAGCCACAGTGATCTTTGGGTTCTTCTTTACCTCTCTCACCAAGGCTCTTCTCCCCCGATAGCTCAGTTTGGCCGGACGGCCAGCTCTAGGAAGGGTTCTGGTCGTCCCAAACGTCTTACATTTGAGGATTATGGAGGCCACTGTGCTCTTAGGAACCTTAAGTGCAGCAGAAATCTTTTTGTAACCTTGGCCAGATCTGTGCCTTGCCACAATTCTGTCTCTGAGCTCTTCAGGCAGTTCCTTTGACCTCATGATTCTCATTTGCTCTGACATGCATTGTGATCTGGAAGGTCTTATATAGACAGGTGTGTGGCTTTCCTAATCAAGTCCAATCAGTATAATCAAACACAGCTGGACTCAAATGAAGGTTTAGAACCATCTCAAGGATGATCAGAAGAAATGGAAAGCACCTGAGTTAAATATATGAGTGTCACAGCAAAGGGTCTGAATACTTAGGACCATGTGATATTTCAGTTTTTATTTTTTAATGAATCTGCAACAATGTCAACAATTCTGTGTTTTTCTGTCAGTATGGGGTGCTATGTGTACATTCATGAGGAAGAATAATTAACTTAAATGATTTTAGCAAATGGCTGCAATATAACGAAGAGTGAAAAATTTAAGGGGGTCTGAATACTTTCCGTACCCACTGTACATGGAACTCTCTCTAGGCAGTGTTGGTCATCTTACTTTAAAAAAGTAATTAGTTACAGTTACAAATTACTTTTCCCAAAAAGTAATTGAGTTACTGACTCAGTTACCACATTGAAAAAGTAATTAGTTACTCAGCAAAGTAACTGCGACTTTTTTTACTATTCTATAATGCAATTACGTTCTATGAGATCTTTAATAGTTGTGGCAGTGTGGCACACTGTGGGGGTCTGAGTCCTGAGTCCTCCTGACTGTGAGTAACTGTATTTTGTTTTGTTTTTTGGTACCTGCTGCCTGGAGTGGCTGGCTGTTGGTGGTGTGGCACACGAGTGGTGGCAGTGTGGCACACTGGTGGTGGCAGTGTGGCACACTGGTGGTGGTGGCGGTGTGGAACACTGGTGGTGGTGGCGGTGTGGAACACTGGTGGTGGCGGCGGTGTGGCACACTGGTGGTGTGGCACGCTGCTGGTGGTGGTGTGGTGGGTGGTGGCTGGTGGGTGTCTGAGACCTGACTCCTGACTGTCTGTGACTGACTGTGAGTTTTTTTTTTTTTTGGTACCTGCTGTGCTGGGCTTGCTGGTGGTGGTGTGGCCTCTGGCCTGGCAGGCACACTGTTGTCCGGGTCCCTCTGGCTCCGTCCTCCTGCAGGCCTCAGGCCTGCCTGTCTGTGCCTCTCTCCTCTTCTGGGCTGGCTGTGTGCGTTGCACCATTGGTGGACTGGTGGTGGTGGACTTCCTGCTGCCCAGTGCCCTGTGGTGGTGGGGGAGTCTCCTGGACTATATTGTTTTGTAAGTAACTGACACTGGTTGTTTTATATATATTTTGCCAGTCTGGCAAAAGTAAGGTCCCCCATAGATCCCCCTTCAGTGCAGGCCAGGGCAGGTCTCCTGTAGATCCCCTTTAGTGCAGGCCAGGGCAGGTCCCCCATAGATCCCCTTTTAGTTCAGGCCAGGGCAGGTCCCCCATAGACCCCCCTTTAGTGCAGGCCAGGGCAGGTCCCCCATAGATCCCCCTTTAGTGCAGGCCAGGGCAGGTCCCCCATTGGTCCCCCTTTAGTGCAGGCCAGGGCAGGTCCCCCCATAAATCCCCACTTTAGCGCAGGCAGGTCCCCCATAGATCCCCCTTTAGTGCAGGCCAGGGCAGGTCTCCCGTAGATCCCCCTTTAGAGCAGGCCTGACCAGGGTGAGGGTCCCCCATATTTATCCCCCATAGATCCACCTTTAGTGCAGGCAGGTTCCCCCATAGGACTCCCTTGCCTTCTCTAAAGGGGGATGTATAAATATGGGGGACCCTCACCCTGGCCTGCTCTAAAGGGGGATCGGTGGGGAACCTGGGATGGCTGACCTGTCTGCTCTAAAGGGGGATTTTTAAATATGGGAGACCCTCACCCTGGCCTAGGCCTGCTCTAAAGGGGGATCTAGGGGGGACCTGGGATGGCTGACCTGCCTGCCATTGCCTGCTCTAAAGGGGTATTTATAAATATGGGGGACCCTCACCCTGGCCTAGGCCTGCTCTAAAGGGGGATCTAGGGGGGACCCCCTAGATCCCCCTTTAGAGCAGGCCTAGGCCAGGGTGAGGGTCTCCCATATTTATAAATACCCCTTTAGAGCAGGCAACCCCCTAGATCCCCAATTAGAGCAGGCTTAGGACAGGGTGAGGGTCCCCCATATTTGTAAATACCCCTTTAGAGCAGGCAATATCAGACAGGTCAGCCATCCCAGGTCCCCCCTAGATCCCCCTTACAGCAGGTCAGGGTGACATTCCCCCTTAAAGCAGGGCAAGCAGGGTTCCCAGACCTCCAGTCCAGTGACTCCACCACAACCTTGCCTACCGTTACAGTCCTCCTGTTCTTCTCCCGCGCTGGACAGTCAGTCACAGAGAGATCACTGCGCAGCCGCGCACGCAGGTCTCTCTCCAGTCTCCACCACCACTCGACTTTGTGGGCGGTGCCACTGCTAAGAGCTAGAGCTGAACAGGAGGCGGGAGCGGACAACCCGAGGGAGGCCTGAGGCTCCACCCCCGAGCGATCGCATCAAGGAGGATTGATCCGATTTCAGCAGACGGCACTGGCCGCAGAGTGAGACTAGTTTCGGCGCGGCGGACACTGCAAGGACCGCTCACGGACACCAGTGTCCGTGTGCAGACACCTTGCCGACCCTGAGGGAATACAATTACATCTACTGCCTCTAGTGGCGGTAGATGTAATTGCGGTAACGCAGCCGAAAGTAGCGGCAACGGCGTTACAGGGACAGGACGAGTAATCTGATAGATTACTCGTTACCCTCAAAAGTAACTGCGTTAAGTAACGCCGTTTACTTAAACGCAGTTACTACCAACACTGTCTCTAGGTGTAACAGGGAATACCACACCTAAATAATATTTAGCCCCATCTAGTGGGAACATTAGAGGACACATCCAAATTAATATACCAGTAGTGAGAAATTTATGAAAAAATCCTAATAGAACTGTTTATTATATTTAAAAAAGTATTATTAAAATATGACTACAGGATTGAGACAGTTTGACACCTTTGCATTTAAGAATTTGAAATATATCAGTTTAAGTCAATATCCACATTCATTCCTACCGGACTCACACAAGTACACAACTCAAATATTCATTCTGTTTCGTTTTTTGATATTCTCTGTTTCATGTTAACGCCTCTCCAAGGAGGTTCAATCCTATCAATCCAATAAAAAATTGCTAGACTGGGGGCCCTGTTGTGATAAATCCTAAAGTGGTTGGAGAGATTATGCTTTGGAAACTCCTTTTTTTTATATTGTTCAAATGCTCATTGATTCTCGTGGCTAAATTTCTTGTTGTTTGCCCCACGTATTGCAACCCACATTGACACGTAATTAAATATGTCACATGGGTGGAGTCACAAGAAATGACTTATTGATTTTATACTTCCTCCCAGTACCAAAGGATGTAAATCTCTCTATTTTTCTTCTCTCAATTTTAGTTATCCTACACGCTTTACACCTCTTGCAATGGTAAAAGCCTGTACTATCTAGAAAAGTTACATTCTTTTTGGGTAGACTAGCTAACTATAGGAATAGACAAGATAATACATATTTATAATTTGAATAGGGGAATTCTTGAATTGAATAGGGAAATTCAAGAATTTTTGAATTTATAAATTGAATAGGGAAATAGGGGAACAATTTTAAACTGGTTTTATAAAAGTCATTACTCTCGCTTCGAGTACTATAGGTGCCCTAGGGCAAACTGTTTATTGCCCAATGAAAGTGAGACATAATATTAACGTGGAGCTGGATGCCTCCCAAAAAATTCCCGCCTCTACGCGTTTTGTCTGCTGTGACATCCTCAGAAAACCTCTTGAGGATATCACAACAGACGAAATGCATTAGGAGGTGGGACTTACAGTTGTCACTTCTGGTTATAAGCAATGTATGGTCACCTTTAGTACTAGAAGGCTTAGTTAAGGAAAAATTTCTAGAGTGCTTAGTTATAGAGATACCTCTAGAGGGCTTATTTACAGGGCTTATTTACTATAAATGAGGTTTAATGTTGAAAATTGTAAAGTAATGCATTGGGTGCAAAAAATACAAATGCAAGTTACTAGCTTGGGGGAGAACCTCTGGGGGAATTCAGAATGGAAAAAGATCTGGGAATCCTAGTACTGTAAAGTTCCCCGAAAATAAAATGTAATTAATTTTGGCTACAAAAAATACACTAGGGCTTATTTTCAGGGGATGTCTTATCTTTGTCCCCTGTCTTTTCTCCCCTCTCAGCTCAGGAATCATTATGACATCTTTAACCACTTGCCGACCGCCCACAGTAATATTACTGCGGCAGTGCGGCTCCCCTGGGTCCAGTCACGTAGTACTACGTGACTGGAGGGGAAGGGGTTTTGGCGGCGAACGCGCGCCGCTGGAGGCGTGCTCCCGCTGAGCAGGGCTGTGGGAGGAGAGGCGGTGATTGCCGCCTTTCTCCCCCGATTGTCCGGTAAATGAAGAGAAGACCCACCTGCTTATGTAAACAAAGCAGGCAAATCTTCTGTGACACAGTCAGGGACAGATCTGAAGTTTCAGCTAAGCTGAAACTGCGATCTGTCTGTGTCTGTCACAGAACAGAACCCCCCCCCCCTTACACACACACACACACACAGTTGGTAAGCATACAGGCATATATTAACCCCTTTGATCACCCCAGGGTTAACCCTTCCCTGCCAATGGCATTATCAGAGTAACAGTGCATATTTTTAGCACTGATTACTGTAGTAATTTGGGTCTCTTTTACGGTTCAATCCACCATGTGTATCTGAGGGGTCTCTTTTCCGGTTCAATCTACCATGTGTATCTGAGCGTCTTCAGTGTGGACTGGTATATGATCTGTCATTGCATGCATTTTTAACGTGCCCTCCCCTATGTTAATGTTATTATTTTTGTATCTAGTTTGTACAATAATTTTTGTTTTTGTTGTTCGTTTAATAAAATTGACTATTTTACCTTGATATACAGTGTCTAGTGGCATTCATAGTCCCACACCATTGGGGATTTTTTCTTGTATACATATTGATTGGGATGATGGCCACTAGCACTGGGTACTAGGTGCTGGGATTATTGTTTCCTCGATTACTGTAGTAATGTCCCTGGTACCCCCAAAAGTGTAAAAAATGTTAGTTAGGGTTCTGATCTGTCCGCTGCAATGTTGCAGTCCCGCTAAAAATCGCAGATCGCCGCCATTACTAGTAAAAAAAAAAACAATAAAAATGACATAAATCTTTCCCGTAGTTAGTAGACGCGATAACATTTGTGCAAACCAATCACAATACGCTTATTATGATTTTTTTTACCAAAAATATGTTGCAGAAAACAAATTGACTTAAAATGTTAAAAAATTTTTATTTTTAATTTTTTTTTTTGAATGTCCTATAACAGAATGTGAAAAATATTGTTTTTTTTCACAATTGTCGCTCTTTTTTTGTACCGCAAAAAATAAAAATCGCACAGGTGATCAAATACCACCAAAAGAAAGCTATTTGTGGGAAAAAAAGGACATCAATTTTGTTTGGGTACAGCGTCGCACGAATGCGCAATTGCCCGTTAAAGTAACGCAGTGCCGAATCACAAAATAGGGCCTGGTCATTAAGGGGGCAAATCCTTCCAGGGCTGAAGTGGTTAAAGTATAACTAAAGGCAAAACTTTTTTTAAGTTTTGAATAGAATGGAGAGGGATTAGAACCCTTGTCAGTTTTTATTGCTGTGTGGGTCCCCATTAAGGAGATTCACCCTCTCTGTTTGTCCTGGTTACCATTATCTTTAAAAGTGAAAGTAAAAGAAAATCCCAAATTTTGGGTTGGCCCAAAAAAGTAATAGAGGGGAAATCTTCCAATAGTGACCTAGGGGTCCCAAAGAGATTCCCTTAATTTGCAGAGATTTCCTCTCACTTCCTGTTTGGCTGTCAGACTGGAAGTGAAGGGAAATCTCCGCAAAGAATACAGATAGCAAAAAAAAACAATCTGAATGGATTTATAATCCTCCCTTACTCTATCAAAAATGCAAAAAAAAGTTTTGCCTAAATTTCTGCTTTGATCCCAAAAATAAACTTTAGTTAAAAAGTCATTGTAAAAATATGTAATCTGTCTTGTAAAAAGATTATGTAATGTCAAATGTGTCTCCTTTTGTAACTTTATTGATGAAAATACCTTATTTACAGCGCTGCTGGGCGCTCACGTGATCCGCCAGAGCTCCGAGCACTGCCTAGGGAAGGGTGGAGATTCCTGCTGACATTCAACCCCGCTCTGAGCACTGCAGAGGGAGGGGCTGCTGATATCATCCGGAAGGAGAGGAGATGTCCGGCGGGTCACGTGAGCGCCCAGCGGAGCTCTAAGTAAGGTATTTTCGACAATAAAGTTAGAAAAGGAGACACGCTAGACATTACAAAATCTTTTTACAAAACAGATTTACTTTTACAAGGACTTTACTAGTGCATATTTTCGGGGTAAGGCTTACATTGCAGCCCTCCCTAAAATCACGCTAGGTCTTATTTTTGAGGTAGGGCTTATTTTTGGGGAAACAGGGTAGATGACAGGCTCAGCAATGGCACGCAAGGCCAGGTTGCTGCAAGCAAAGCCAGTAGAATATTAGGATGCATTAAAAAGGGTATTTACTCCAGAGATAAAAGTATAATTCAACAAGACTATAATTCGGCCACATCTTGAGTATTTAAATTACATAACCTCAGAAAGGGGTAGAATAATAAACATAGGTACCTACGTTCGAAGATATATTAATAAAGAAAAAAGAGAAACAAAAAAAAAAGGGAGGGGCTAAGGGGACTTTAAGGGGTACCGTCTCAGACCAATAGTATAGATATACAACAAGGTACTAAAAGATCAAAATGTATTAATTACATACAACAAAAATGTTTAAAATTTAATATCCACATAACATGACCAAAATAGCATAGAGAATGCATACAGTTAAACAGAGAACAATTACATAGTATATGCACCAACTACAGCAAACATGGTGCATATACTATGTAATTGTTCTCTGTTTAATTTTATGCATTCTCTATGCTATTTTGTATGCTGTCCAGTTCTGATCACCAGTCCTCAGGAGAAATGTTCTGGATTATGAGAGAGTCCAGAGAAGGGCAATATGGCAAATAAAGAGACTGAAGGACCTCACTTATGGGGAAAGTGTACAAGCATTAAACGTATTCTCTCTGGAGAAGAGACACTTGAGAGGAGATATGACAGCGATATACAAATACCATACTGGTGACCCTAGCATAGGGAAAACATTTTTCAATAGGAGGGAGTTTAAAAAGACACGTGGCCATTCATTGAAACTGGAGGAGAAGCGATTTAACCTTATACTGCGTTGAGGGTTCTTAACTGTCAGAGCGGTGGGGCTTTGGAACTCCTTTCCACAAGCAATGGTATAAGCAGGGAGTGTCGCTAGTTTAAAAAAACTTTTAGATGGCCATCCTAACAATCGCAACATACAGGGATATGGGATTTATTATTGACATAAACACACACACACATACAGGTTTAACTGTTGACTGTTTGACTGTTGTCTTTATTCAACCTTATCAACTGCGTTATCTCTAGGGTCATCCATGGCTATAGCTAAATCCTATATAGAGTAAAATGTGTCTCGGCCATAAACCAAGATGGTAAGTGTGAGCTTGAATCCCCCACCCACCCATCCATGTTACACAATGTGGATGGACAACTCTGCTTTGCTGCTATTATATTCAGCACAATTAGCTGTCAGAATACTCATACGGTGCCTGCATCTGAGATGTAATAGAAGTGATTCTCCTCTGCTGCTATTTTAACCTTCTAGTGCTAAAGCATGCCAAAACTGATATGTGATTCACACATATAATTGCCAATGAAATGTTGCACCACACTTAATTGGCAATAATGAATGCACACATCTGACTGGACGCAGGTGCTGCTTGCCTGAGAATTTTGTGCTCAGCTCCTTTAAAAGTTGATTGGAACATCAACATTTTGTCAAGCAGCGTGGCACTGATAGGGCCACCCACCTATAGAGTAAATTTTAACTGATTCAGCTGGAATTGGCCAAACATTCAATCTGTGTATTGGCAGCTTTACCAGAATGTTTTCCAATAAAAGGATTAAAGGCCCGTACACACGTACCGATCGTCGGCCGAAAAGCGTCGGCCGACGACCGATCGGCCGATTGTAGGCTTGTTAGTATGATGCCTCCGACAGCCGTCAGCGCACATTCTGCCGACAAGAATCTGTCATGCAAGCAGTAAAATTTTTGTATGCCGACACCAGAGCGGCCGATTGTTCGCCAGTCAGTACAGAATTCGGCCGACAGACCGCAGATTTGCAAAACTGGGCATGCTCAGAAAAGAAAAAACACAGGGAAAGTTAACCATTACATGACATCACTTCTGCAGTCGGCTGTAGTCGGCGGACAAAATTCTTGTGCTGTCTTTGCACTTTTCAACAGACACCGACAGCCCGGGGACAAAAGACGGCCGATCGTTCGCCGACGATCGGTACGTGTGTACGGGGCTTTACTTAGCTTAGATCTGTGTGCAGTCGACACGTTTGGTCACTTTATCTGACATTGTAAGTTGCTTGGCTGTCACAGGCCTCAATACTTCAACCACTCTCCTGAGAAAAGCAACTAAATGCAGGGCTCCAGTTCTCTGATACATACTCCAACCAGAGTCTTTAAATGCATTAAAAGAGTCAAATAGTCATCATGGAATACACATTAATTTTATCACATCACCACTGTAATAACCATACAAACAAAAGTTAAGTTTGGCAATCCAATATAACCCTACTAGAAAAATCTCCTTTCATGTTGTGAGTTCTGCCTCTCTGCTGGCCATCTCTTTCCACAACTTCCTGGATTCCCTAAAAAGGAGAGGAAATTGGTGCACATTGAGGCACTGAGTCCCTAAGGGAAGAGGGGAAAATCAAATGGGAAATAATACTGATTAGTACTCCATACAGAATAAAATGTCCATAAAAGGTCCATATAAATCTATATGGAGCCCACAATGATGGCAGCTTAGTGTGGGAGGATGAAGACAGCTCTGGGAGAGGACACTGGAAGAGAACATAAGCGCCTACTAAGTGTAGCTTTAGGAAACATTAATAGTTTAAAAAGGGAAAAGTTAAATCACAGACACACAAGTGGTGACACTGCATATTAAATTCTCTAATCACAAAAGATAGAAACATCCAATCTTGACCCCCTATAGATGAAACCTACCACGGCGCCTTGGCATATGACACAGAAACAGGGTAAATGACACTCTGATCTATAATGCAATATAAAATGCACTGATGCTAGCCAGCATTAAAATAATTAAAATATGTAAAATAGTCCAACTCCCAAGAATGAGAAAGACATGTGACGCATAAATAACCCCGTCTTGGTGAGGTATAATAAGTGGGAAGTCAACAGTTCAAGAAAGTTCATATAATATAATACAGTCCAGAAAATACTTGATGTAACTGCTGTTCACCACACCGTGTGAGAAAGTGCCACCACTCTCTTAAGGTTATACACTTACCAGAACTCGGGCAATGTAGTACGTGTCCAGCACACCAATTTAGGGGTTGTGTAACTAACTTTCTCAGGGTCAGCAGCAGCTTAATGGATCCATGGACAAAACACAAGTGGAAAAAGCCATAGCGTAATACCGTATTCACAAGGCTTTATTAATAAAATATAAATTCCACTCACATGTTCCAATAGATAAAAACGCCTTGAGTCATCCCTCAATGTCCAATGACGAATCCAGACGAATGATGAATATTTGATTCTCTGCATCATCTAGGACTAGGGGAACACACGTCCGATGGTCTGGGTAAACCGAAACCAGGCTTAGGGTCTGTAGTCTGGTGTGCTGCTGGATGAAATGTAAGAAACCAACCAGCACACTAGACTGCTGCCCCCGAACCTGGTTCAGTTTACCCAGACCATTGGATGTGTGTTCTCCAGTCCTAGAAGAAGCAGAGGATCTAATGTGCAGTGTCACTAATTGTGTGCCTGTAATTGTATCACTTTTGTGAGTAACATTCCCTTTTTAACTTATTAAAGCTTTCTAAAATGACACTTAGTAGGTGCTTGTGTTCTCTTCCTTGATTCCCTGCATGCTTTGCAGCCTCTCCTCTGATGTTTACTTTCAATTTCTAAGGACTACATTTCCCATGGTACCTTGCTGCCAGCAAGCAGTGATTTCTGTACTGACTCCGTCTCCTGAAACTCCTTCTTTTAACTCCTCTGTAGTTGAGAAGACAGAATCTCTGAAGTGTGTGACACATCAGTGCCTGCTCACAGGGCATAGTTAATGCATGTCACAGAATTAACAAATTTTGTTTGTTATTGATGTATACTGGTGAGGGGACGCACTGGACACCTTTGCTGCCATTGTGCTATGTGCTGGGTGTCCTTTGTGCCCCTGTGCCTTTAAGGAGGGTTGGGCCACCTACAGGCCCACCTACCCCTTATCTATCCATTAGAATGCTTGTGCTAACACTGTGGAGACTCTCATAGATTTCTGGAGTTAGGATTGCAGGTAATACAAGGTGCCATGAAGAGGCCCTGCAGCTTACACATGTGTTTGCAAATGTGTGCTAACTAAACCCCTGTTTTTTTAACGCATACTGTTAGACAGGCTAATTTGGTTGGTAAACAAACTGGTTGGTGAGTTTAGCTAGGAATTTTTCTGGTTATGTCATAGAATTTGAGGAGTAAAATGTGTGGGGATCTTCACAAAGTTAAGCTGGATACACACTATACATTTTTCTTTAGATTTTTTTCCTTTACATTTACCAAAACCATATAATATGAGGTCAAACCTAAACACTTTCAATTTGTATGAAAGCAGGCAGGCCCTTGCACTACATAGTTGAAAGTAAATCTAAAGGAAATCTACCAACAAAAGTTGTATAGTGTGTATCGAGCTTAAGTTTACAAACGTCAAGATTGTTCAGATGATTATTAGGAGTAGGCTAGAAATAATTGAAATACAATGTGGAAATGAATAGGTAGGTGCTAGGTAAATGTATAGTGGGCCTTTTTGCCTAATAACAAGGCCATGATTTCTTTTAGTTAGGGTGTCATGGCTCTCAGGTGTGTCTGCTGAGAGGGGAGTTTCCCCACTGGCTCTGTGGGAGGCTTCTCATAGGGCAATGGAGGAAACCCAATCAGGGACACATTCAGGCTTGTAACTACCCCAGAAGGAAGATTCTGCCGCAGAGGATTCTGGGAGTGGGTATAAGTTTGAGGGGAGTGCATGACTCAGTGTCTTTGGCGGGAAGCAGAGTCCCAGGAGGGAGAGTATGGCTGTCTCTCCTCCTGTCAGAGGCAGCGGATGTCTCGGGGTGCTGCCTGAGAATCCAGAGGGTGCTGAGTTGAGCTAAAGGGGATCCGGTGTGCCGAGAACCAGCGGAGAGCGAGAGGGGTCCAGTCCCAGGAAAGCCTACAAAGGTCATGAGTACTGTGGACTGCCCCTGGGGGTCTGCCTAGTCCCTGCCTAGTGGACTAAGGTCGAGGTTCCAGCACAGTTTACATTGTTACAATATATCTAAGCGTCAGGAAGCGTTGGCTAGCGTCGGCTGGCGTCAAGACAGCCCTGACAGTTCTCACACCTGGAATTAGAGCTCAAATGGGCTGGGAGTGTTACCGGTAACAATGGCTGACCCATGCCTGGAAAACCTGCTACACATAATTTTACATTTTGACTATTGCTATGGCAATTGTTAAAAAGTTACTATGTTCCAACTTGCACCAATGTAAGTATGTATTTGCCCTACCTCTGGGATCGCTGTGGGAGATGGAAATCGCTGTAGTAGATACAGTATCTCACAAGAGTACACCCCTCACATTTTTGAAAATATTTTATTATATCTTTTCAGGTGACAACGCTGAAGAAATTACACTTTGCTACAGTGTAATGTAGTGAGTGTACAGCTTGTATAACAGTGTACATTTGCTGTCCCCTTAAAGTAACTCAACACACAGCCATTAATGTCTAAACTGCTGGCAACAAAAGTGAGTACACCCCTAAGTGAACATGTCCAAATTGGGCCCAAAGTGTCCATATTTTGTGTGGCCACCATTATTATCCAGCACTGCCTTAACCCCCTTGGGCATGGAGTTCACAAGAGCTTCACAGGTTACCACTGGCGTCTTCTTCCACTCCTTCATGACGACATCACAGAGCTGGTGGATGCTATTGACCTTGTGCTCCTCCACCTTCTGTTTGAGGATGCCCCACAGATGCTCAGAAGGGTTTAGGTCTGGAGACATGCTTGGCCAGTCCATCACCTTTACCCTTATGGCTGGAATACACGATAAGAAAATCGGCCGAAAATTTCTGTTCAGCGAGCGATCGGCCGATATTCTACTAGTTAATGTCCAGCCATCAATGAGCGATATCGATATTGTGAACGAAAAATACCATTTGAAAAACCCGCAAAATTCTGTCATCTCGTTTGTGAAAGAACGATATTCTATACGTTGGTGTTGAGGTCGTTCTGTGTAACCTCATCACGCACCCGAAAATAATTTTCCGGAAATGTTTGTTGACCCGGAAGCATTGTACAATGTCAAGAAGTTTCGTAAACACGAATGAAAAAAAGCGAAAGAAGTCCTCTCAGCCAAAATATATCATGGAATGTCAAATAGACATATGCCATGTATGTTTTTAACAAATCTATTGGTAATGTATTACCTATTTAAATAGTAAAGGACTTTTTTAAAATAAAGCATTATTCAACACTGTCCGATATATATTAAATGCATGATAAATTCCCAAAGAAAATCGAAAGAAGACACCATAAATGCGTAAACAAATTTTTTTATTGATTTTGTAACAAAAAAAAAATATATATCATAAAAAACATAAAGATGTGGGTTTTGTATAAATAATACAAAAAGATCTTTGACAGATGTTCACATAGTGCCAATGGAGACAAAACATACACAACAAATAACAGGTTGCCAAATAGTGCAAATTGGCCATATTTGGAAGTGCTATACTGCCAAACACCAAAAATATGCAAGCACGATCAATGGGAAATGGACTTATGGTGCAGGTATTGAGTATTTGTAGGTTGTCCTTGCAGGTAATTGTTGTGACATCTGTATGCCATAATGCAACATAATTTTAAAATAAAGCAGCCACTGAGAGGTAAGGGGAAGCAAAATCCAAATCAACGACTTTCTCTTTATTCAGATGATTATGATTGTTCAACAGTATGCATCAAGGACACTGGAAGACCGTAGACTATAATAGGCAACCACTGCATGAAGTAGTCATGTACACATTCGTTTTTTTTATACCGGTACTGAATTTGAGGTCCTGTAGGCTTCTTCCAGTGGCTAGGAACCTCAGAGTGGCAATAAGTCTCTGCTCAGCAGTGATGGAGTCCCTCATAACTGTGTCTTGTTTCCTGATATGGGGACCAATCACAGATAATAATTGTTGGAAACAAGCATCAGACATCCTGAGGTAGTTCCTGTAGTCATCGGGATTGTTCTCCTTTAGCTCTCTAATCAATTCTATATGAGAATATTGATCACGGTTCTGCAGCCATTTCTTGGTCCAAATTCTTTGTTTTCTTGTTCTCTTTTTTTGGTGTTTATGGATGGCTAAAACACCAAGTGCAGTGATGCAAATTTTGGCATTCTGGGCCTCATCCATATTCAATATCGCCCGTTCGTGAACACTACCCGACGAACGCACGTTTGTGGTATAGAGATATGAATATATACACACGGCTATATTAAATTATGTGGTTTAACGTTGGTCCCACGCTCGTCGTGCTAGGCGGTCGTTGGTGCTAGGAGGAAGGGCGTGGCTTTAAGGTCACATGCACATTACATCACTTCCGCTTAAACGTGAAACGTGAGGATTACGTATCTAATCGATTGGTCTGTAACGTTTTTTTTTTGGACCGTTAATGTTGGCAACGTTTTCGACTGACGAACACTGTTTCGATGGTCGGCGGGCAACGGTCGAGCGATATTCGGGCCGTGTATGTTGGCAACGTTTTCGACTGACAAATACTTTTTCAAAAGTCGGTGGTCGAATGATCGGGCGATATTCTAATCGTGTATTCACACCGTTAGCCTCTTTAGCAAGGCAGTGGTAGTCTTGGAGTTGTGTTTGGGGTCGTTATCATGTTGGAATACTGCCCTGTGGCCCAGTCTCCGAAGGGAGGGGATCATGCTCTGCTTCAGTATGTCACAGTATATGTTGGCATTCATGGTTCCCTCAATGTAGCTCCGCAGTGCTCATGCATAGTGAACATGGGAGGTTGTTTGCTTGGCATGGCTACCATTTAGGGAACGCTTTGCATTTACTCAATGATTGCAAAGCATTCTCTGATTTGATGAGGTGGGGCAGTAATGCCACGATCTCCACTATCTAATGACAGAACATTTTGCATTAATTAAGAAAACACAAAGTGTTACCTAAATGACACTTGTGCTGAGCAGGCCACCTCCTGCGTTCACTAAGCCGCAGGGCAACCAGAAGCCAGTGTTAATCACTGCAGTATCAGTGGCTACTACAGTCATCCCCATGGGGATCCTACAGCTATGGTACATATACTGCATATCTACACTGGTCCAAGCTGGACCAATGTAATAAAGTCCATACCTAAACTCCATCTTTAAGGGCTTGTTCACATCATAAGTGCATGAAAACTAGTGGGAAAACCACACAGATTTTACTTGCAGAAACATCAGTTTACAAGCGTGTTTTAGTCAGTTTTTATGCATGTTGACATCAGTTTTCATGTGCATCTTTTGTATGCACAAACTGACATCACATCTTGTGTCCTCACATCCCATGTCATCACCCCCTCATAGTGATCCCCATATCAGAGACTCCTCATTAAGTTCCCCTCATCAGTTACCCCGTCACATCAGAAACTCCTCTCAGAGCCCCCCTATATGAGTTTCCCCCTAATCAGAGAATCCTCATCAGGGACCTCCACCATCAGTGTCCCCCACCATCAGTCTGCCCCTCATCTGTCTCCTGCCATTAATGTTCTTCTCAGGTTGTTCTGCACTCCTGTTACCCAGTTTCAGCTGACAGCGGGCTAAAGCCCACTGTTGGCTGATGTCACTCAGCCAATCCAGGCTCAGGAAGAATCCTGACTTTATAGTCGCAATCCACCCAGAAGCTTGGGCTGGCAACTGGCTCAGCCTCAGCCTCAGAGAGCCCAAGCCAGTCACTCCTGCCCCCTCCACAGCTCAGCGCTCCAGTGAGTGCTGGAGGGGCAGAGCAGAGAGCTGGAGACTGACAGTCATGGCTCTCTGCTCAGAGCGGTGGGGGAGTACTGAGCAGTCAGCGGTGTTTGATTGCTCAATTCTCGAGGTAGAACTGACAGGGGACATCTGCAGCTGGGATTGGTGCTGCAGCCATGTAGGTATACATTTTTATTTTTCTGCATTTCCCAAACTTCTCTTTTAATGCATTCTCTGCATTAAAGCGGAGTTTTGGCCACAAAATTGACACAATCGATTTTGGGCCATCCGCTTACTTTTGGTCACTTGAAAAAGAAATGGATGGTTATGATTTTTTTTTTTTGATTACTCACCTTCCTTCCACTTCCTCCCTCTGCGGCCACGGCCCGCGCCGTCACTTCCTCTTTGCATTGATTCCTGGGAGCTGAACGTCATCGCTCCCAGGAATTAATGCGCCTGCACTGGCCCCGCTCGTCACTTCCAGTTCGGGCGCTCATTCCCTGCTAAACAGCTTCTGGGCATGCCCAGAAGCTGTGGAGGGATGACGCGCCCGCACCGGAAGTGACGAGCGGGGCCGGTGCAGGCGCATTCTGGGAGAAGAGGACACGGAAGAGGACGCAGAAGAGGACACTCTGGCTTCAGCTGCCCACATCCGAGGTTTTCAAGAAATTTTCAAGGTAAGTATTTCTTCTAAAAGGTAAGTGCGACCCAGGACAGTACAGAGGCTATCCATTGTGGAATGTACTAGCCCTGACTGTCCCGGGGGTATTTTAATTGAAAAAACATTTTTGTGGCCGGAACTCCGCTTTAAAGTGATAGTAAAGGCTCCTGCTAAAAATAAAATAAATAAACATATTATACTTACATGTTCCGTGCAGTGGATTCTGCACAGAGCAGCCCCAATCCTCCTCTTCTCGGGTTCCCTGCCAGGGCTCCTGGCCCCTCCCCCTTGCCTAGTGCCACCACAGCACGTCACTTGCGGCTTCTATGTGTCTTTAAACCACACGTGAGGTATCGCTGCAATTGTTAGAGCAAGAGCAATAATTCTAACTCAAGACCTCCTATGCAACTCTAAACAGGTAACCTGTAAAAATGTTTAAAGTGTCGCCTATGGAGATTTTTAAGTACCATAGTTTGTCGCCATTCCACGCGCGTGCGCCATTTGGAAACATGACATGTTAGGTATCTATTTACTTGGCGTAACATCATATTTGTCATTGTATAAAAAAATGAAGCTAAGTTTAGTGTTTTTTTTAATTCATATTGAGTATTTTTTTTCCCCAAACCCACTACTGTGCATGCACCCAAAACCTTGACATACCCAGATTTTACCTTGTAAAAGAAGCAGTGACCTAACTTTGCCTAAGCAGAGCTGTGGGAGGAGCCCAGCGGGCTCCACCCCACTACAGGCTGTTTGCAGAAAAGTACAGAAGGGGGCGGAGAGCAGACCTGTCACCCTGCACATGGAAAGAGAACAGCAGTAGGTGGTCTTTATTATAGGAAGCAAAGTCTGACACTGGATTCCTGCACAGATCTGGAAGAAATACACAATGATGAATGTATATAGGCCAAATCTGCATCATCTTTAAAGCTAGAAGATGAAGACAAAAGCATCCTCCAATAAAAAGGTCATGCATTGCCTGGGGGAGAGATGTGCTAGCTCCATGGAGACGAGTGATGTGTCGGAGCTGTCGGTACTCCGGTGAGTCCTCCCCCAGGAATGGCAGTCTCCAGTAGTCTCGGGTTCCACCTTAAGCCGTCATCTGGCAGAGAGAGGGCTGGGCTCCGCTGGGTGGGATTTCCTGTGTGAGCAGGTCAGCTGTTCTGTGTATGTCTGTCTCCTTCTTCTCCCCCTCCTCCTCCTCCTCCCTCCATTCACTCTCCGTGGATCGTGCGGTCAGTGCCCCCCGTCTCTCTCTCTCTCTCTCCCCCCCCCTGGTGCCTCTCTCTCGGGATCCGACTAGTGATGTGTAACCTACAGAATGCCCAGCAGCACCGGAAAAAGGTTTAAACCGACGAAGTACATCCCAGTCTCCACTGCAGCTGCCTTATTAGTGGGCTCCACCACTTTGTTTTTTGTTTTCACGTAAGTAGACCTCCTCCATTGGTCGCCTCATCTCCTGGCGGCGGCTCCTCCGCCTGGCCGGGGCTGTGCGGGAGGAAGGGAGGGAGGGCCATAGGCCTGGCTGGGCGAGCTGTGCCAGGGTGCCTGATACCGCTACTGGGGGCATGTGTCAGCCTGGGCAATGCCTGACATTGTGCCTGGAAAATGGCCTTTTCTTTGTGC